>NC_045477.1:59631936-59939436 GCF_009650955.1 Corvus moneduloides | reverse complement strand
AAACTGAAATTTGTGTTCCATAAATTTGTTGGTTTATCATGATTCTATTATCTTCAGAAACTGGTCAAGTGTCACTTTGGTTTCATAGTCAGTTCTGTTATTAGTTCTTAAGCAAAGAATGACTTGCACTATATTCCACCTAGTTCTAGTTCAGCTATCTCACCTCATATGTCTCATTCCAAGAATGTGTGCACATTTCTAAGAACTCCTGTAAGATTCAACTTTTATATTTCACTTTTATTTAACCTCTAGATGCACATAAGAATAATGAGCTCTTTAGGATTCAGATGAGAAGACATTTTAGATATTACTCGTATATCATGAAAGTGATAGGTTTCTGCAATATGTTTGTATTATTTCTTGTGTTATTAGTTTAAGCACAAGCAAAAGGTGCAATTTACCAGCTGGGTGCAAGACAAGCACAGGTCTGTAGAACAGTATGTTTTTAGTTTCTACAGATGTTGCCATATTGATACTAATTCTGTAACTAAGAAAGAGATTGTACTTTGCCTATTCATACTGACTAGGATGCTTCTTCATGTCTTTGCTCAATAATTCTGATAGGTTAAATTGTGTAGTACTGCTCATTGTTTGTAAATCACAGTGGTATTAAATATATACACACATGCAAATTCTTAAGTCACCTGCACTCTACATTCTTTATTTCATGAATTTAGTAAAAAAAAATATATATTTTTAATGTCATTGCTAAGATGGCATTTTGATTTGCTGATGTACATATACTATTTTGTAAGTTGTTTGCTTAGCTTATATGTCATGCAAGATTAGATGCAATGTTTCAAATGAGCAAACATTTTAAAATTCTTCAAAAACAGAATTTGGAAGTGTAAATTCAAGCTCCTCTTTAAAGAGACTTTTATCAAACAGAATAAGACTTTTTAAAGAGCTTAGTTGTCATTGAAAAGATACTGATGCAAACTAGTTGAATAACTAGGACATTTTTGCCAATCAAATTTTTAACAATATTTTTTATTTTTAATCTCCTGACTGCAAAGTATAGCTGATGGGCTTTTGTCATGTTTTATGTATAAAGTTGATATACATCAATTATTTCAGAAGCAAATGTATTATATGCTAAGCTGATTGCAAAGTCTTGCTTGCCTTGCCAGAAGAAAAAAAAAAACCCACAAGAAAAAAAAGACCCCAAAACACAGGAAAAAAACCCTCAGCTTTAAAGTTTGGTGAGTCTTTAAGAATCTATTAAGAGCATACAAGGGAAAACATAGATTCAAATATATGGGAATTAGTTTAGTTTCATTTTAGGAAGAAGACAGAGATTAACTCCGTAATCCAGACATCTAATACTGGATGGTAAAAAAGGATTAGTAAACAAGAGAACTGTGTGTGTGTTATGCACACAACCACCTAACAGAGCAAACCATATAGCAGAGCTGTTCAGAGAGCAGAAGTAAAGTGTATCACAGGTCTGTTTGTGTTTCCACTGTCAGAACTATGATTTAGAATTACTTGAACTTATGGCATAGTGGCTGCTGGTTGAACCCTTGGAAGGTGGAAGTGAGCATAGCACTGTGATGGAAAGTTAGTAGTACTGATATAGTAGTACAGTAGTACTGATATAGCCAAAGCTTGACCCAGTGCAACTTCCACTGGAAAATTATGTTTAGAAGCAAATGAAGACTCCCTGTCATGACAAGGCATGAAAACTACCCATGAGCATGGCCACAGGGAAGGACAGCAGACTTCTGCAAATGGTCACTTAAGCCTACTGCTTCAGAAGAACCTAAATATGCAGCTGGAGGACAGACAGAGTTGGGGTTACAACTCTTCCTCTCTCAAATTATAATCTTGTGAAGGAACAGATTCACTCTGTGCCAATGGGACACCAAACACATGTTGGAGAAAAGGAAAAAGGAAAGCAAGTAAAAATATGGGGTTAGTTTCGACTTTTGTGCCTCCAAAGAACAACTTTGGCAGGCTGTAAAGGTCTTAGGGACCTGAGTGCATAGGCTGTAAATTTAGTGTGCAATGACAAAGAAGGGGGAGTTTGGTTTGAGTGAGACATTTCCTCATCAGCAACTTTAGTGTTTGATGCTGTCAGAGATACCACACTCTCAAGGTAATGTTGAAGCCATTAATTCAATGGAGAACATAAGAAGTAGGAAAAGGTAACTTGAAGTGTCATATTTCTCCCTAAAATTTCTTGTCAATGAATATTCAAACAGACCTGGAGCCTTACCTCTAATTAACACAGATCAATGCAATATGCCATGTGAAATTGGACAAGCTCTCCAAATAACCCAGGAAACATAGATAAAAAGAGGTATGTAAAACCAGTTCGTTAAGTGTGTGTTTGTAGTGAAAGAAAACACAGTCCAAACCACCTACCTGTAGATGCCTGTGCAAGTAGGTTAGTCCCCTAAATGATCTGTTTAGAGACAATGGAGAAAGGCAGACCCTCACAGACAATGGTCCAGACTCCAGGTGTGCTGTCTCTTCTCCCTCTGTGATGCAATACAAATTTGACTGATTATGCACGTGCCAGCACAAATCTTACTCTGTATGAAATATATGATTACTGTAGGTAAGTATGTAACACAATTGCCACTTTGGCAATATTCATCAACAGTGTGGTTGCAAGCCCTGCCACACCAGCCAGCTTCAATACTGTATCCAATTGCTGAAATGCAGGAAGAAATAAAAGTGTTTTATTATTTTATAGCATCTTTAGCTCTTCTGTGCTGACAATAAAGAGCTCTATTGTTTTCTTAAGATGAAATCTGTTCTCAAATAGTGGTATGTTTTCTTTAGTTAGGATATAGTGAAACTGTCAAAGGAAGGACAGTTGATGTCAGAAAGGTTCATATTTATTCATCTTTAAATTGAGGTTGGCTGTGTTTGCTCTCATTACTGATGTCATAAATGGTCAAGGACATCGAGGTATGTGTTTTCATAAATGATGTGATCATTCCAATTCAACGATTGTGAATAGTGAGTCCTATAGCTCCATTATAGTTTCTAAAATGCCCTTGTTGCAGCACTATTTAGGAATCTGAAACCTACTAATCTCTTTTAGAAATGCAATTTCTATGACAACTCAAAGCAGCTTAATATCACTTCTTGAAACTCAGATTTCAAAATCAGAATTGTACCGTCAGCCAATCCATTGTGATAGTAAACAGTGTAGTGGAGGTGAATGAGAATTGCTTACGCCTTGGGGAACACATTTATTTATCAATACTGAAATAGCTTCATTTTAAACAGCAAGGACAGAGAGAAGCAAAAGTGAAAAATCCTCTATCTAATATGTATCAATTTTAGACATGCATCTAAGACCACACACAATTTGATTCATTCATTCCAGTGATCCTTCTCTTTGCTGCACGCAGTATCTCTGCATTTTATTTCAATTAAAATATAAAGGCACACATCAAATCATTTCTGCTTACAAAGACAAGACCACCTAGTGGTTTCTGAATGTTTAATTCACTGTCTCCTGCCACAGGTGCTTGAGGCTTTGATTAGCTTTATCTTACGTGAAAGAGGCACCCCATGTAGAAGGAGACAGGGTGATAAGCTTTCCTGTTGTCTCCGCAATTCTGAGGGAAGGTTGCTCCATTCTGATCCCTGAGCTACCGAGAAAATACACGTTAGAAATCAAACAGGCTCTTATTCTTCTTAACCACTTAGCCTATTTCAAAATGGGATGAATCTTCTGATGACTGACACACTGAACTAAGCATATTTCCTAAGGCAAAGACTACAGTGTCCTTCTTTTAATCCTTCTCTTTGTGTTATTCATGTGTATGTGCCAATATTTGTGCCTAATTATTTGTAGTTTATTTTGAAGACTTTCATAAACTTGATAAGTTCATCTTTTTCTTTTTCCCATAGACATTTAAAGATGGAAGGGCAAAAGATTGAGCCTGAAAAAGATAAGGAATGCGGAAGGAAAAAAAGTAAATTTATATTTTTGAGAAGCGTTGGATTGGGTGTAATATTTAGACGGAACTGTACAAATACACTTTGCCAGGGCTAGGTTTCAGCTGTGCTACAATTCATAGTTATGTTGAGCTTGCCTGCAGCATGTGGATCAACTCTTATTTTTTCAAGTATGTATATACATTTAAAGAAAAAGGGTTCCTTTACAATTACAGCTACAGGGTAGGTTTAAATAAAGTACTGATGATCACTAGCCACTTAGAAAGCACCTATAACTCAGGAAAGAAGCCTGAGTTAAAATAGAAAATACAAAATGATTCAGTGTTCTCAAAAAAATTAGAGAAAATGAGAAATGGTGTATTATGAGTACTCATTTTTCTTGCTTTTGCTTGGTTCTTAGGTAGTTAAGTATGGGTATCTTCTACAGGGATAAAAATTTTACATTTGTCATACTTACATATACACATGGCACTAGACATGATGGTAATAAATAACTTTAAATTGTATGCTTAGAAATAATGTCTTAAAAAGATATCAAATTAATTGAGGAATCTCTGCCCATAGCTTGTAATTTTTCTTCTGTTTGTAGATTCCTTGTCTTGCAAAGAAAGCGTTGTTTTTTCTCTTGTGTTTTTAATTACACTTTTTGACCCTCTTTTTTAAAACTTTTTTCTCTGTAGCATAATAATTATTGATTATTATTGATAATTATTATCATTATTAATGATTATTAAAACAATGGAGCATTAAAACAGAAACAATTTGCCGTGTGTGTTCTCTATTGGCCTTAGTTCCACAAATTCTTTAAAAAAAAATTAAAAAATATTTTTTCTCACTTGTATTTGGCTACACTGTAAAATCAGGAAATATGTTAAAGGTCACAGATCAGAAAAAACTAATTCCAGCAAACTGAAAGTGGAAGTCATCAAAATTAAAATATAAGAAATTTCCAAAATCTTCATATGCAAAATATTATATCCCAGAACAGGTGTCTCAGTTTTTGAGACAAAACTTCAGGAGGAAACACTCCAGAGTGAGTGTCTCCTCCAAAGGGAAAAGGGCCTCCCCTTTTCCTCTAAGACAAATGGTTCACAAGAAGTGAAAGTGGGAAAAAGAAACCAAACTGTTTATTAACACCAAACAAAACAGGGTAGAACAGGAAAAAAACACCCTCAACATACAACAAATTCCCAGAGAGGGAACAGACACATAGGCTCGGACCAGCCAGGGCCGCCCCGTGGGCCCGCCGGGGCTACCCCGCAGGCTGCCCGGACCGGCGAGGAGGGAAGGGAGGCAGTGAGGCAAGGGGAAGGCAAGGGAAAAAAGAACAAGGAAAAAAAGAACAGAACCTTTTCCCAGCTAGCTGGAACACAAAGAAACCCAAAAAGCAGCACAGCGCTCCCAGTGCGCTCCCTCCCGAGCCCTGCCCAGACCCTGGAGCCCTTGGGCTGAACCGTTCAACCGCCCCCTCCAGTGCCTGGCTCCAGCCCCGCCCCCGGGTCCATCCTAAAGGCACAGCGTCCTCGGGCATTGAGCGGGCGGTTAAGGAATAAAGCGGCTTCATAACGTCACCCCAGGACAATAGGGAACAGGAAACCTGTGCAACCACATGCTCTATTGCCAGCCGGAAAATCTTAACCTTCTCTAAAGGACATTTGAGGAATGGAAACAGAGCATATATAAACAAACTTGCGTGGACCGTGGGAATCTGAAAGTTCAAAACAGCTTCAGATTTTAATTTACAATGTGCCTGTCTCCTAATTAAACTAACTATGAAGCTCAGATAGAAAGTGCATTGGGCAAAAAAAAAAGAAAAAAAGCAAGCCTGTATGTTTCCAGTATAGCAGATAAATAGGTAGCTATTACCTAGGTATTGTTTCTAGATAGTTTACCTTCTTAGAGATCTTAAAATGGGATTATTTACCAGTAATGAGTTTTCCCTAGATGAGCAATTGTTTTTGCAGACATACAGTATGTTGAAAGGCCCTATTTGCTTGTAGCCTATATATACCTGTAATTTACCTGTAAACTATATAGAGTGAAAAAGTAAAATAAATGCACTTCATTTGGGAAGATTTTATTCTGGTTCTGGTTTTTCAATATGCATTGTTTTCTTGAAGCATTTATGTTAACATTAAAGTTCATTAAGATGCTTAAGCTTAGTTGTATAAGGGGCATAAAGAGTAGGCCAGATAGCTTACTAAAATTGCAGCTCAGCTGGAGATTTTATTTTAGTACATTTCAGAAAAAATAATGTCCATCTTGCAAGTTTAAACAAAACAAGGCACTTTTTTTTTAAAGCCTTTGGTGCTTTAAGGATAAAACAGTCAGCAATGCTTTCCACCTCCCCAGATGTCGTTTAACACCAGGAAGTGCTGGGGAAAGGTGCTGCACTGTTTCATCAGGGCTGTGTTTTTGGTATGTCTCCACAACACTGCACCAGACTTTAAAGAGAAGTGGAAAGAGGAGATACTGTGGTTCTTGTATCTCTGAACAGGATGGCCACGGCTGCCATCTCCATGGGTCCCGAGCTGCTCTGCAATAGCAGTGAAAAGTTTAAGGAGAGGGTGACAGGAGTCAAGGCTGTCACATGAGATCTATTTGAGGAGGTAAATTTAGGAGAGGGGTGTTTAAGTAGTGTGAATACCTGTGAAAGAGTTGGAATGCAATAAAAATAAAATTACAGTTAATAAATAAATAAGACATTGAATTTTACTATCAATATGACATCAACAAAGCTATAGCTAAGGTTAAGTTTTGCATTTAAAAAGAGTTTCTATCTTTTAATAACTTACAGAGGTCCCAAACAAATTAAGAGCACTTCTTATTTGTGTATGGCATTTTTACTGAGGAATGAAAATGTGCAGAGAAAATTAGATTTTAAAACAAAAAAACAGGCTTTAAAAACAATCAGTATCAGAAAGTTAATTTGTCCTTCCAGGTCTTAATAATGTACTCAGTTTTCAGAAAAAAATAAAATTGAAAACTAGTGAATTTCTCATTTGAATATATTCTGAGAGGTTCAGACTCTTTTTCCTATTCTACGTAAATACAAGTTGTCTTGGACTCAAGCAACTAAAGTTGCTTGAAAAAAGTAGTCAGTGCATAAGCAGAAAGAACGTGAAAAAAATGTAACTTAATTATTTTAAAATCTATTATAAATTTCACTTCAGCAGATTTGGATTTTTACTTTATACTCAAGATTGGACACAATATATTAATGTAAATGTTACTTCAGCCCTTTTAAACACTTGATTTTTTTGCTTGCATAATTTAAAGCATTAATATTCATATATTATAGGATGCTAGTTCTGAAAGCCTATTTAAATACAGCTGTATTTAAAATGGATATTTAAATCCTAAAATAATGTTAGTGTCTAGGCTTAAAGCTGTAAGCTGTCAACACAGACTACCTTTGCCCTGATTGAAGAAAGCCATTAAACTTTGTCTCATTAAAGTTTATTGACTTAAGCATGGGCCTGAAGCCAATCATGTGTTTAAATTCTGCTCCTCAAATAGATCTGATTTCCTAAAGGCTGAATTAAATTCTAAGACATTTTGTGTTGAATGGATCATTGGCTATTAATGCAATCACACTCTGTATCAGAAAAAGGTTTAAGACACTGTGTTCTTGAATTAGAAAGAGATCCCTGGATCCTGGGGGTCCAGTGGTGGGTTCAAATAGAGAGAAGGATGCTGTGTGGCAAAATGTCCAAACAAAAGAAAATCTGTAGCTTTGTTTCTTTTTTTTTCAAAATATGGGGAAAAAAAAAAATCTTCCTCTTGAAGGGGATGGACATTGTTCTTTCCCAAAACTGATTAATCTCTAACAAAAGTGTATAGTTCTTCTCCTTTTACCTGCATTAACACCTATTCCCACCTGCACACCAGTAAAGGTCTTCTGGATAAATTTAAACTGTCCAGCCTGCTTGTGTGGCCGTTAAAACCCACTCTCACATGTAAAAAAAATGCCTATCTTCATACTGTAAATGGTTATATCATACTCCTCCTCACCCCTGCTCTGTGCCCTGGTGACAGCAGCACTAAAATGCTGGTGGGACGAGCACTGCCCCGTGCTCTGTTTTTGGGGCCCAGACTAAACTGAACCTGCACCCTGCAGGGTCACACATCACAGCATCTACTTAGATGATGCATTGCAGCAGTACATCACCACAGGACTGTCAGTCAGAAGATGGCACAAGCTCAGATAAACAGATCCAAGAGCAGGTTCAGTTTAATTACAGGACAGAAGGTGCCCTGATGTTCCTTGGAGACAAAACACTTGCGCCAAGAATTAATATGCTCTGCACTGCTGTGCGGTGGTCTGACAAATATGTTGAAGCATCTGAAGAGAGTTCATACAGACTTTGTCAAGAGAGTGATTCTAAAACAAAGATGAAAAGTGAAAATCCTAATACCTTCTTCATACCCTCAACCCCCCTGGATTCTAACTATAATCTGTATTTCAGTACTTCAGAGAAGGTTTACAGAGACAGTGTCAGATTAGATTTGGCTTATAGTGTAAGCTATACAAAAATAAGTTGCTATTAGAGGAAACAGTTTTTTTATCTTTCTTAAGGACAAACATTCTTTTTGTGCAAAGTTACACCTAAACAAGCAGGTCACTGCTGCTTGAGGGAACTAAGTCACCATAAAAAACTACACCCATCCCATTTAACATTTCATTTGCTTTATGAGCCACCATCATATTTATCTGTTTATTTATTTTTGTATTTGTTTTAAAATTGAACAGATGAGGGCATGTTCACAATTCATTCCTACCTAGTTGGTGGCCAAAATAGTATTTTATTACAGAGTGTTGTGCTCCTGTTGTTATTTTTCTGAGCTCAGCTACTGCAACCTGTACTCAGCATCTTACAGTGAGAGCATTACCTTTTCCAGCAATGGTAGTAGCTTCCTTTGCAAAATAAAGTCCAATGGCAAGCTTAAGCAGCAAGTTTATAAAGTCAAATACAAAACAGTGCAAAGTATTTATACATATGTATAAGTGCATTAAGCATATGTACACATATGTTTATATATATATATATATCTGTATGTATCTGAACTTTAGCACTTTCTTCTACATATGCTTTTTTTTTGGTCTGTTTATATATACAGACATATATGCTTTTGTAGGTGTTAACATGTATGTGATAGCTAATACATAAACACCAAAATCAACAGTTTTCCAAATGCTGTCATCCTTCTGTGAAGTTAAGCTTAGTTTATGCCATTCCCAGATCGTCTGAAGTTAGATATTTGTACTGACAGCACATCATTTTATTGTGAAGCTGTTAGGGAGAAGCCAGAACTTTTGGCATCTGGGTTACATCCAGGTTTTGGAGGGAAAGGTTTGGCTATTTGTGAAAACATTCATCTGCTGTATTTTCAAATGTGGAGCTGGAAGTGTAATAGTTTTATTTTTATGCATAAAAATAAATGCATAAAAGGCTGAAATGTTGGGATTATCAAATCAGAGGAATATTCTTTATCAGAGGATTATCAGTGAAGGAGATTTATATGTTCCTATTTTATCACCCCAACTATCAAAGTTCTTAGGAATCAAACTAAACCTATTGTTCTGTGCTCTGTGCAAGCAGAATAAAAGTCCTGGTGCATTTATAAACCAGACAAGGAAGCTAAAAAAACCCCAAAAAACAGGGAAAGAGGAATGCACAGAACCAGCAAGATCATCTCTACTTTTTCTTATGAGAGTCTGGAGCTTTTTTTATTTTGCTTTGTTTTGTTCTCTGTCTGGTGGTTTTCTTTCCTGGTTTGTTACTTTTGATTCCTTAGTGGGGATAGTTAGTAGGAAGATAATGAGATGAAAAATAATAAAGAGAGAGAGGTTCAAGATTTGGGGTCATGTCTGAACACTCTGGGCTGCAGGGTATGAACCACACAGCCAGTTACTTCAGGGACAGGATATTCTCTACATAATCTGCAAGAAATTAAATAGAACTGAGATCAACTCCCCCAAAAATAAAATCTGTTGAGAGATGAACTCTGTTCTTTGCCCCTTAAAATCTTTCTACAACAGCTGTCCTGGTTTAAGTTTTTGCCTGGCTTTTCCCTGTAATTCCTTTCTTGAGCATTTCAGGGCTTAAGGAGAGCTGAAGTACAGGGGAGGAGGGATTGCCCCAGAGATCCAAGTTGCTCCTGGAGCTTCCTTAATTAGTGAAATAATGTACACAACAGAAAAGAATGATTTTTTTCTACAAAAACATCTATTGGTGTATTTCAGCATAATTATGCCTGTAACTGTTTCTGCTACTGTATAATGCATACTAAACCCCTTTGCCTGTACAAATAAGCGGGATGTATCAGTTTAAACCCAAAATCTGAATTATACTAAAAATATTTTCCTGTGTTGTGCAAAGTTACTATGAACAGAGAAAAGCTGTCTTATTAAAATTTAAAGTTTAAGCTCCATTGCTCTTGGGAACAAGAGACATCAGACGAGGTTAAGAATCTGTCTCTGAGAAGTCCTACAGGTGCATTCTCTGCAGCCTTGTCATGGGATCATTGAAATCACAGTCCTTTTTGGAGCACACCACTGATCTCATCTGATTTGTACACCTGGGTCACAGTTTGTAGAGAGCAGAGCATGCAGAAGGCAAGAGGGAAGGGACTTGGGCACCCCTTGCAATGGGTTGAAAACATATTCGGCATGTCCATCCAGACCCATTTGTTTGGAGGTGCCCTTGGGTCATTCAGCTCAGACATAGGAGTTAACCAGGCATTAAGACAAATGGGCCAGATCATCTACTGGACTAGGGGTTTTTTTGGAGTTACTGTTTCAAGCTGTCGGCAACATATGAAAGTCATCACAGTCCTGGTTTATACTCAGTTGATGTTTTCATGGTTATCTTCCTTACCATCTGTGCCATAAATATTGGTTTTTAATGAAAGCTTAATATTTCCATTATCTAAATAGAAAATAATACAATTAATTAAAAAAATTATGGAGAAAAAAAGAAAAATTGAATTGAAAATTTCTTCTGTTTTGGAATAATCTAATGTGGGATTCTTAAACATATTTTTCCTCCATTTTTCTTCTACCTCCCTCCATCTTTGATAAAGTAAGCAAGATAGTGACACTCCTACTACTTGATGTTTGTGGCTTTTTCTCTCCGGATATTTTTTACTGTTTGACTGTAAGGATTTCTGGCACACTGTGTTACTCGTATCGTATAGTATGCTTTAACTAATAGAGACATTTTGTGTGCCAAAGCTCTGCTGCTGCACTGCTGTCTGCTAGTCTAAAGCTCAAAGAAACATACCACAGCAGGAGAAAATACGTTATAATTGTATAACTTTCTGGGTTTTGTTTCCTTTTTGTTATATATATTTTGTTTTCCTGAGGGCTGGGGAGGAGGGAAAGGGTGCAGAAATAGGAATACTGGCATGGTTCCTGATTTGTTTGTATTCAGGTCAGCAGACAGCGGCAGGACTGCTTCTGAGTGTTTCTCTCCAACTGTTGTACCCTATCCAGCCCTGTGACAGGAACATCAAAAAAATTTGGCTTGTATTTCTGTTTTATAATATCTGCCAGAGTGCTGCTCTATTTTCATCCTGAAGCACTGAGAAACTAGAAAAACAACTAGATTATATAAGAAACCTTTTCCAAAACAAAGATTCTGCACTATTTGAAGAATAAATGCCAGCAGCGATTTAGTTACCAATATATGCGGAGAAAGGTAACATTCAAATTCCATTAAATACTGCATAGCAGACTATGGTGTATCTGGATACACAAGCACACAGAGCACAATCATTTTGTACTACCACTCTCTGTGCTTCATATGGCCTTGGGCTGACTACAAAATATCTGATCCGAGTTCTGTGTAAGAAATGCAAAACTAACTCAGCTGACTTTCTTTTTTTTTTTCCAGAAAAAGTGAAGCACACAAACTGGAAGAAATTAAGATCTGCTTGTACGACTGGGAATTTTTCAGTAAAATATTTTGGCACATACTAAACCTCTGAGAGATACCTGGCATGGTCTATATATTTTACTTGCCATTTATTTTTGTTGCTTGTTTTTCTTCATTTGAGATACACTATTGTAAAAGCAGTGTATCAACAGGTTGTCAAGATTAAAAGTCCCAGCCTTGGGAACAGCTCATTTTCATCATATCAGACATATCATCTGTCTCATATATTATTCGGTTGAAGGAAAGAGACTAGAAACTAGCAAAATCTAAAAGCATAAAGTAGAAATTATCAGTAAACAGATGAAATACATTGCTTTAACGGAGTCTACAGGGTTACTCTGACAGCCTTTACCTAAAATGTTATGAGCCACCTGGAACTTGGGGGAATTCAGAGGAAGCATAATAACAATACTTTGTAGTTTTTAGTGCCTTTCAAATAAGGGTCTCAAAACACTTCACAAACATTAGTCAAATGTCATAACAGTGCTGTGAGATAGTTATCTATTATTATTATTCAACAACAACAAAAGATCCTTTAAAAACAAAAGCAAGCTAATGTTTCTGTGTATTTGAGTGCAATCCAATTAAGCAGTCTCCCATGGTGTAGTTTTAGCACTAACTTTCCCTTATTGTGGTGAAGAAGGGATTGGGTCAGCACTGTGCCAGGAACCACTACCAGCCCCTAGATGTTGTACACTTCCCCAGGATGTAATCTAATATTTTCTGGTGATACTTATAAGTCATCCGTGACTCTGGATCCTAGGATTTTATCCTGCTACCCTCGTTTGAAAAACAGAGAATAGTACCTGTGCATTCAACCAAGTCTTTGAAAATGTTTCTCTCAACTTCCCCAGTTAGGAACTAGATCAGAGATCCACATGGAGAGATAAGAACGAGGACGACTTATGCATGTAAAACAGTTCAGGAAAGAGAAAAAGACTGAGACAAGAAGATTTAATAAAAAGAGTAATGCGATGGTTAAGCAGCTGTCTAGAGAGGGCTAATGACTATGAAGTGTTTTACTGTATGACTATCTATGTTTTGTCACATAGCTGGTGAATCTAAAAATCTTTTTATGAGTAAGTATTTGTTAACCGTCCAGTGCTAGTAATTACTCAGCTCTGGATGATGTATGCACTAGAGCTCCTGTAGTTAATATACGTTGATTTGATTACATATCAGAGGATGGACTCAAGTGAAAAATTAATTATAACCATAAAGGTTGCATGAAATGCCTGACTGCTTAATTTGTACCTAATGTGAAGTTTAGGTTGTTTTTATTATTACATCTTGCTTCATCTTATAACTGAGCTACTGGGTTAAAACATTCATAAATATGTCTTGGAATGTTGGTTCATTACTAGAAACACTTTCAAGAAAGCTTAGCAGTCATATCATGTAAACATCTATCTTATAATTAAAACTCAATTAATATGTTTGCAACAAACATTTGCTGCTTAGGATGTCTACAAAAATTGCTTAATGGAATCTAAATTTAATCCCTATTAGGAACACTTTAAATTTGATCACAAATCTTTATCTCCACTTCACATTTTAAACATAAAAACGGCCTCAAGAAGCCACATCATTTTAATCACAAAAGATCTATATCTTGTCTAGATCAATCTTTAATAAATTATGTTATTCTGGCAGACTGCACACAAGGGCAAAAAGAGTTTTTGTAGAAAAAAATTAACCAAACAAATCCATATACCCAAATAATGTGTAATTGCTGTGCTTTTAAAATGTAGTCTGTTATTTCCCTCACTTGTGTGGGGAAGCATCAAATTCACCTAGATAGGCAGATTCCTTCATCCACTGAAAGCCTCAGAAAATCCAGGCGGTCCTGCTAGTGAAAACAGGATTTAACTGAGTAAAAGCAGCAGGATTGGGCCCAGGACTAATATGTGGTGCTGTCAGTCTGAACTGCGTCCCTGCTGGACTTATACACTTAGAAGTTGATGGTGATGGTGACATTACTGAAAGGCAAAAGAAAGTATAAAACATCTGCTGGCAAAGAGAGCAAAACAAAACTGATATGTGCCCCAGAAGAGTTGTAAAGAGAAATGGGGTTAACATCCATAGCAAATGCAAGAGGAAATAATTCTCTCAAAAACTAAACAAGGTGAAAGCCTGATTCCAGCATTCTACATTAACATTAGAGATCAGAAAACACAGCAGAAAACAGATTTTGTTGACAGGGAGAGGGGAAAAAGAGGGAAGGAAAAAAACCAACAACCCCCATACAAACCCTTAAATTAAAGGGTAGCAGACTTAAATGTCCAGAGCTGCTTTTCAAGAGCTAGATTCCTTCCAGACAGAAGGCAAGCCTGGATTCCATCACCTTCCCCCTTGTCCACTCCTCACTCTGACATCATTGGTATGGGCAGTAACCAAGTAAGACTGGGTGAGTAGAGTAGTTCACCTCTTCTTCATAAGTTCGTATGTGCATTGAAACAGTTCCTTAATTCATATGATGCTGGAGTATATTTACAGAAAATATGTATGAGCTACCCTTCATTCTAACAAAAATTCTAACAAAAAAAGCTAAAAGAAGGATTTATCTGTCTTTAAATCAGGTATGCAATCTAAATCAGTTGTGTACCTCCTTTTATATTTGCTGAAGAGAGATAAGCACTGCCAGAGAGCTTTATATCTCACCTGTCTTAGATACCTATCTTAGGGTACAGGAATTGCTCTCCAGAGGTTGTCTGCATGTCTCCTTCTTACAGAGGAAAATTTCAAGCCTTATTTAAAAAAAACCCCTACCATCTGAATATCAGAAAGCCAAGGTGAATCTCTTCCTATGTGTTGGCTTACCTTTTAGAAGGTCTGTTCACTTCAGTAAAAGGACCTATCTAGAATCCTCCTCCAAGTTATTTTTATTCCTTAACGCAATCAGTAAGCATGTCCAAAATGCAGTGTGGGATTTTCCAATCTGTTCAGTGTTCAAGCATGAAAAAGTAACTACCAAGACACTGAAACCTTCAAAACTTCATCCTTCCTCCACACAAGCTGTTCAATTCATAATTTCCTTATGGAAACTTGTTTTTTTCTAGATGCTACTGAACAGACTACAAGTACCCTATGGAGAAGCAAGTTTTCATAATGGTATCCTCTACTTGGGAGTGAATTTTTCTCTGCCTTTTTTACTGTACCACATTTATCTGCATTTTTGGTCTGTTTTCTGCTGTTCTTTGTCACTCACTGCGGTACAAATATTTGGGCAGTAGACAATAAGACCAATTTATATGAATGCTCTTCAAGTTGCATAAACAGGTTGTTAAAGATCTTTTTGCTCTGCTACTTTTCATATTTATACACTCGTTACAGTCCTTTGCCTCCCTTACTCTCTTATGGGAGCAGCATAAAGGTGCTGTGGGTACGAAGAGCAGCTGTGAGGAGGAAGAAGAGGAGGCACTGTCAGCAGCATTAGGTGTTTTACTTTCATGCATGTACTTGCTGCCTGGCCCTGAATGCATCATGTTGTTGATATGCAATCACAAACGGCTGCAAAAATAGTTGACAGTTGGCATTGAAGGGAGACAGCAACAGAAACTGCAGAGGTGAGTAAGCGACCTTGTCTGGACACACGGTGTATGTGTGTGGGTATATCCTCACTTATTTCAGTAGACTTATTAATATCCTTCTTGCTGAGTTGAAAATCAAAGTAATGAGGTGTGGTATATCTGGTTTTGGATACCTGCAATCAGAAGACCTTACATCATAGGTCGTATTAGCTTTAAAACTCAGGAAGCTGCAAGTTATAACATTGGAGCAACTCACACCCCTTCCATGAGCAAAGTCAAGACTATCACAGATGGAGTGATGCACTTCCCTTGTAAGAGAGAAGTAGCAGTTTATTGATACAGAACTATGATTTGACTAAATTTGTAAGTAAATGTAGACTCAACTGCAAGGTTGGTCTTCATTGCTCATTGCATAGAGGGCAGGGTCAGACAAAACTGTCAGGGAAACATTGCTGTTGAGACATGAGGTCGGGGAGCCTATGTGCAGCTGAATCCATACATAGTCCCAGACTTGATCAATGGTTTATACCTAAAGGAATATATATGCACAATCAATGCTTTATATCAGTTAGCAGCGATTTCAAAGCCTCAGTGTGTTTATTCCAATTTACTTACTGGGCCTTGGATGCAATAAGGATTCTCTCAACCTTGAGGAGTAACCTTGAGATGTGTCCCTACTCAAGGGGAAATCAGGGTGTGCAGCCCACTGCCATTCAGGATTGCACAATGGGCCGTGGCCTGTTCACTATCTATGGAGTAAGATGATTGACTTATATTTGCCTACCAGTCATATTTTGTGTTGGCATGCACTCAGCTAGGCCCCAGCTGTTGAGCAAGATTTATGGTCCTTTACCTACTGTGTTGCTATGTGTTTCCCCAGAGTACAACTTAAGCCAGATGTAGCCATCAAAACCACCACTGGTAGCCATTGCTGAAGCAGAAAAGAAGGAGGGGAGAGCACACAACCACAGTCTGGGGCTAAACAAATAAATGCTAATGTTAAATAAATTATATAGATATATGTAGATGCTAAAAAAGCTGGCAGAGAAATTTTCCTATTTTTTACAGCAGCTTGTGAAAGTCTCCTTTCTCACGCAAGCTAGCTGTCAACAGTGTAGAGGGTTTTCTACACCAAGACTTTATCTCACAGGTGCAAACTTGTTATGCACAGTCTTGTTTTCCACACTGAAGAACATATTTGAAATGGGTGTCATAGCATTCAGCCAATCACACAGGGAGGTGTATAGTCAAGCACCCAATAATATTATATCACTCTTGCAAACAAAGCTATATAAACAAGTCTGTACTTAATTAAATAATCCCATTTATCCTGGACTTCTGTGTTGTTCTTCACACCATCCCTGTGGACAGCAGCAACAGATATATATGTGAACATGCAGATATATACCGGTAATGAACTCATGAATGTTAGCCAGGAAATTTTAACTTCCCTTGGATTATTGAGTGGTTCTATCTTCATAATTGTCTTCTTTTATGGTTGATTTTTCTCTTAACACTTCATCAGCTTTCTGACTGCAGCAGTTAATTTACACATTTAAAACAAATATTTAATAAGTATCTGCTTGGTATCATTACATGTAACTCTTCTGAACAGGATCCCAAACTTTTGTAATGAGTATGTCATGGGGACTGTTATATATGTTATATTTTCTTGTTCCACAGGTAGAGAAAGGAAAATGTAATAATAAAAAATATATATGTACCATTCAAAACTACTGGATCCTTTTTACTTTTACCAGAAAAAAAGACAGTATACATCTGAAAATCCAATCACTTTAACACAATCTTCCAACTGTATTGTGTAGTCAAGAGGATGTCTCCCTTATTATTGGTTCTATAATAAAATTATGTGCATGCTTACATAACAGAAGGATGTCATATCATACTAGCTGTAGGTGTCTGTCCTTCCCCTTCTGTTTCAACCCAAATATGTTTCAACTTAAGTAGGATGAAATACACACACCCTTCTAAAAACAAGCCAAATCAGTCATTTCAAAAATTAAAGAGTCAGTTTTGAAAAAAAAGAGGAAGAAGCAGAGCTAAGGAAGCTTAATTTCCCATGGCTCTGTTTCTCTTTGTGATACACCATAATGTGCATTCCCATCTCTTTCATTGCTCTTTTTCCTTTTTTCTTTTTTTTTTAACCAAGAATCAGATTCTGTAACTTGAGATGAATTACAGTTATGAATAAATAGTGTGCATGTACCTCTGACTTCTGTTTCCTGTGATACTAACAGAACAAGCTTCTCCTTTATGTTGGTACTGCAAACTATTTACAAACCCTGTCTACAGCCTATACACTATATTATACAGGGCTATTATAGAAACTTTACATCTTTGAGAGCTCTGTAGCCTTGTCAAAATTGAATTTGCACAGAGAGCTTAGAAGGACTAATATACTTCTTTTTGGTATTGTTTTGGGGGTTTTTTAATAGTATGAGATCCAAATATGCACTCTTAATGCCTCCACATCCAGAATTTTCAACATCTCAGACAAAATTATATGCATTTATTTTATTGATGTTTAACCAATTCAAAACTTCTCAGTCATTCTGCTATTTTGATTTCAGTTAAAGGACAATTTATTAATATGCGCTTAAACAAAGATTTTTCCCAGGCCCTTATAAACATTGTTTCTCAGATACTGTGTTTTGCCATCAAACTTCCTTTGCATTATCCAGACATTTCACTGTATTTTAGATTGCAAGTAGACATTCCCTTTACAGTTACCTTACAATACTAGATTTTGCAAAGAAAAAATGTTAAAGGTTCTCTAGCAACGAAATAAGTGGAAAAGTATGAAGAAATGTATCAAAGATACTGGAAGAATTTTTTTTTAATATTAAACATATTTTTGGTTTGACCTTAAAATTACATGAGTACTACATGTGAGGACAAAAGAAGATGACGTTTAATAATGGATAGTGACAATTAATAAGCATTTCTGCAAAAATTTAAACCTTCTCTGTTATTAAGAATAGTGGAAAAGAAAGATGATATGTGGTAATTGGCTGCAAGATTATTATATTTCTCTAATATAATGCCACTATGAAAAAGAAAGTGAAATCAGAAGAGGTGCTTTTAGCAAATAATAAGAAATTTGGATAGTGCTGTTCAACGCACTGCTATAACCTTATCTGAAATTGTGGACACTGTGCTGTTCATCTATATACCAGATGACCAGACTAAACAGGCGTGGAAAATAAACATTAAAGTGACAGAGAAACAGACATTCAATCATAACCAAGAAAAATTGTTGAGAAGTATGAAGACTGACATAATTCCTTACAGAAATGAAAATGAAGTAAAGTATCATAAAGCCACAAGAAACGGATAAAAAAAGTACTATTGCCAAAAGAAACAAATGGGTATAAATTAGCTCTGAATAAATTCAGTCTGAAATAGAAGGTTCATACAATAGAAAAAAGGGGGAGTGAAAAGGAGTTATCCTAGCAAGCATTAATGTGACTATTAATACTTATACTAACAAGTCACCTTCTAAGTAACTGGAGTGTATGTTCTAATATTCCTCTGCAGTTGTGTTCTCCAGCTATATTTTGTATGACATCTCTGTTTATGTTTTTTCTCAATGTGAACTGTCAAAAAGCACCAGAAAGAAAATTTAGATTCTTTTCATATGCTGTTTAAGAAGTAGTTGAAAACACAGTTCAATTTTTTTCATATTTTTTGAGTTGTAAAAGGACTGAGCTCCAGAGGTACTAGAATGCTGAATTCTAGAATACTATGCCATAAATATTAACACCAGACTTAAGCAAATCTGACAACTGAGCATAGAACTTATACTGAAAGCTATATCTAAAAAAGTGCTTACGATTTTACTTGCTTAATTTATTTTCTACTTATTGTATTATGTTCAAGACAGAATACCTGCTGTACAGGGGTAATGCTTTGCTATGAATTTAATTAAAATTATTTATGATTCGTTAAGCATGGGGAAAAAACAAACAAACAAACAAAAAGTAAAACACCTCTTGTACCCCTCCCCTAAGAAAATGAATGCTTTGTGGAAAAATATTTTGCAGCAGCATTAAACTGAAACAATTATTACAGAAAGATAAGCAGGAAAACAGATAAAAGAGAAACATCAAATTCTCTGTTGGTGTGCCTGTGCTTGCTTCTTTCTTGGTCAGCAGAAATATGGCCCCCAGAACAAGCTAAAATTTTTAAGCATCAGCAACATCTTCACTTCTGCGAAAGCCTGAACAAAGGAGAGCATTCATGAGAACATTTATGATAAAAACTTTGCTAAAGGGCAACTTGGGCCCCAGTTCTTTATAGCAGTTCACCTGGATCTGTCACATTTGCCTCCTCAGATTCTACCAAAATCAAAGGTGTATCAGTCTCATTTCAAAGCAGCTGCCTTACTCATTCATTCTGCTGTAAAAAGAGGCATCCGTCAAGAGTGAGACTAACATTCGTTCAATCAGTGGCTACCTTACACTTCCCATCCCTTTTTAGAGGAAAGAAAAAAATAAACTGTTCTTACCACTAAGCAATGTATGTTCAACTGGTTTTAAAATAAAAATTAATGATTTATGATAAATAATGCATAACTTCTTGCCAGACATTCATCCAGTCCAGTAGGTATCAAATCTACTGGAAGATTCAAATGTTTGGCAGTTAGGAAAGTAAGATCACTGTGGAGGAAATTTAGGGAAATTTTACTTGTAGTTTATTAGTAGTGGAACTATTCTACAATTTCTCAGAATGCAAAGATGCAAGAATGCAGAAACACTACTTCACAGTTAGAATCTGTAGTGGAATTGTAGCAACTACTGCTGATTTTAATATTTCTGTAATCATAATATTAGCTTCTTAATATCTGTCATGTGGACAAATCTTTAAAATAAAATAAAAATAACCATTATTAGAGCAGCCATGAAATAGCTGTTTTGCAGCAGCTATTTCATGCTGTTCTATGTTGCAGTGGTTAAGGCCACCGCAGCAGTGACCAAGGAGCCACAATGCCCCAAGACGGTTGAGGTTTGCTGGTGGGCCAGCACTGAGGTCTGAGCATACCCCCTTGGTTATGACGAGATCCCACAGTCCCTTGCTTCCCTATGTAGATTATTCTCCTTTGGTTGGCCTGTTGGCCTACCCCCCCCCCCCCCCCCCCCTTTTTATCCCTTATAAGTCCTGTGTTCTGGAAAGTTCTCACTTGTTCAGTACCCCATTAGTTCTTGGTTCCCTTCTTCCACCCCTCGCTTTCCCCATTGGTTGCTGTTCAGTCACCCCACGTTCTCTCCACCCCTTGGCCCTCAGATGATTGGGCCTGATGCTTTGCCTGCCCCTTGTTCCACCCCCATATAAAATCCTGGACCCCTGAGTGTTCTGGGTCTTTTGTTGCTGGATCCCTCCCTGAGATTAAGTTCCTTGGAACTCCATACAAAGGATTCCTCCTGCCTCTTTATCTCCAGTGTCGCTGAAGGAGCTATCCTTGTTGTGTGAGTGTGTGTGGCTGCACATTTCCACCAGCACTGTGTGTCTGGGTGTATCCTAGCATGCGTGTGTGGCACCCCGGAGCAGATCCCCTGTGGGACACTTTTGGGGAAGGGTATGGCACTCATTCCATCCACTGCCTCACCACATCATTTCTAAAAATTCCACAGGGTGTTGGTTAGTGGGATACAGGACCAGACATGAAGGTTGTGAAAGAGATTTAAAGCTTGTCTGACAAGTAAACACAGGTCTGGTTACACATTGTCACATAATTTGCAACTGATGCACTTAGAGACTGATTTTGTTGTCATTTATAGTTATTGGTATTATATCAGGATAATTTAGCAGAACTCATTGGCATTTTATCTTATATATAATAATAAATTCAATTGGAGTCCAGCCCTCAATTTTGAGAATTGCAATAACAAATGCAATTAGATTACATAGATATATATTTCAGCTTTTCTCTTCCTGCTTCCTAAGGAGTCTATCTGCTGTCTCATTCAATATGGAAGTCAACGCCTGACTAATTTTCTACAGCAAATTCATTTTTAAAAAGTAAATCCAGAGAATAAGTATTTTTTCACATAGAAAGCTGAGACCAACAGCTTTTTATCTTTCAAGATTTTGAAGTTAATAAAAATTACAAAGCAAAGAACCTTGCTCAGAGGTTTTACTGAGAAGTCCTAACATGATATTTGGAGAGGTTTCACAGTGTGTGTAAAAGACAGTATACCAAATTTAAACACCCGGGGCATAATATCCAGGTGCACAGATGTGTATCTCTACAGAAAGATGACAAGTATGATGCCTTTACCTTTCCCCCATTCTTGAGGAAGGTTGAAGGTTGGACTAGTCCCTCAAGCACTCTAGAACTTGTGTCTCAGATCTGTGCTAAGTGAATCCAAGAGATGGCATTAATTATGTATAAGCAGTGGATTTAGAGACATTATTCCAGTTATTCATCTCACCCTATTAGATATGTCAAGGTACGTGAAATGAGTTGCCCTCTGTGACTTGCTTTTTTAAACAGGAGATAACTTTAGTCTAGGCCTTACATTTTGGAGATGAAAGTGAGGTGAGACAAAACTGGCCTTTCATGGCTGTCTAATGTTCCTTAATACCAGCATATGATGCCAACACAGTACTTCCCTCCCTCAGCCCACAAAGCTTCTCCTCACCTTGACCATAGAGAGTACCTTCTGTATTTGTAGAATAAGGAGGGTGTGGCATAAATTATATTTAACGTTGCTTTAAGGCACTCTACTGAATCCTGAAGACCCTCTCTGCCTGTGAGTGATTATCATGGGGTAGTATTGGATGGTGTGCTAAGAGCAGACAAGAGTTCATTGTATCGAGACCCCAGGGGACCTCTTGTTGAAATTTGAGTCACTGCTGCGCTGAGCCTAAGATGATATGCTCTAATTTAGCCCAATGGTATTGAGAATTGCTTGCCTGGTAGATTTTCAGTCCTGTTTTTTTCCTGAACTCTGGCAGAGCAAACTCAATTTACTAGTCAGACATCTCTGTTCCATATACTATTCAGTATTAACTTCTGTTTTGTTTTGTTTTCCTTTTTAAACACGAACTTTCTCTTCTAAGAATGGCACTCATCTGTGTCTTGTATAATCACGTGGGCATTTTTATATCCTGGCTGCATATTTCCTATAAATTACCTGTACAATCACTGTAAAACAGTGCAGTTTGAACATTTTCTGAGCACTGTTTTAATACACATGGTCCCTGTGAAGATGTTGGTGGGTGAACTGCATGGTTATGCAATGGATCTGTATTTTTTCTTTAAGCCTACTAATTAATGTAATTGAAGTGGATTCCAATTACTTTCTGGGTAGGGTGTAGTTTAATTTATGTCCATGTGGTTCATTTTCCCATGCAAATCCAAATTTTTGGTTATTAAATCAAATAATTTATAGCTCCCAGACAGCAATTTTAGACCTTCTCCTTTAAAAAATTAATTAAACTGAAGCATGAAGTTTTACATGCCAGTATTAGAAGGGAGGTCAGCAACTAACAAAAAGTACCATACATATCATGGATCTGATCCTGCCTCTCTTAATTATCTTTAGCATCAGATAAAGTTCAGTGAGACTCTTCACTGCCCTGGATATTAAAATCAGAATTAGAAACGATGACACAATCTTGAGGAAAAACCTTGGTGAAACACCCTGAAGCAGCAGCAATCATTGTTAGATATACTAGAAAAACAGGTTTTTAAATGGAAAAAATGGTACCTGCTGAGGTCAGAGAATGTTACTTCACCAAGTATACCAATGCCGGGATTTCAACTTGCATATGCTTTGCCAGGACTTACCAACTATCATTAAGGAAAAGAAAGCATGGGAAGTAGGAAGGATTTTATTATTTATCCATTATATTTATTCTTTCAAACCATAATGTTCCATAAATCCTGCTGTGTGCTGAAAAATAAGTGCCATCAGTAATGGATACACCATTTTCAAAGGCAATTTTATAATTTTCCGTACCTTTCTACTCTTCTAAGACTTTTCTTAAGGAGTTGCTTGGAAGAGGAGATGAAATATAGTTTTAGAAGCATATTTTATTGCTCTATGTCTACAGACATGCATTAGAAAAGACACAAAAGACATTCTACTGGAGCATATGGTTATTGTTTAACTCAATCCACAAGTCATTAAGTACAATAAATAATTTACACATCAGAAAATTGATTGCTACTCATAAATGATTTCAACTCCTCTTTATTAGATTTTCAAACATTTTCCACTTTCAATAGTCAAATATGCTCAGTTTGAAAAGCCTTGAAGGCATCTAGAAAATAAGTTTGGGATACACAAAATGTTACTACCCTTCTTTGTGCACTGACTTTATCCAATATGGTATCTAGGGTGATGGCAGAGACACGGGCTCTTCAGGTAACTGCTTTCAGTTTCGTCTCAGTAGAAATTTTGTTAGTGAGAAATGTGAGAGAAGTGTGGGTTAAAACGAGCATAAATCTCTCTCCCCACCTCCTGCTTCCTTTTCTAACTTAAAGTCACAGTGGTCTAGATCAGTCAATTTAGGTGAAACCAGACTTCAGTCTGAGAACAGCAAACAGATTAAAATAAAAGGTTTTATACCCCAGTATGAGCTGGATTAAATCAGTAACCTTTCAGATGGCATAGTAAATAGATTGGGAATAGAAGGATGGATGAATAACATTGGTGTCTTCACTCTTTTGTCTCAATTTACTGTCCGTCAAACCTACTTAAGTTTTATGTTATTGGCTCTTTTGACCCAAACACTTACTTAAATTCAGGATGCTGAGGTTGTTTCTGCTAGGAAAAGAAATTAGTAATGAAGTCAATTTGGATTTTTTGGCCATAGTTAAAAAAAATCAAACAAAAAACTTTTTTCAAATATCTTTTCTCATTGGGGTTGTTATGGATTGTGTGGATTTCTGATCCCTCTCAGACACTTTTTTCAGATTGTCCCACTCTCTTTCCCTGCTGAATTGACCACCAAAAAAAAAAAAAATTCCCTTCATTAAAATTGTCTGCCTATTTGTTGAACATGCATCTATACTTTGCAAAGTACTAGGCACAACTTTTCTGTGGTGTCAGTATTTACCTACTTAAGGAGTTTAAATTGTTTGAATTATACTAAAATTAAGGCATGAGTTATGTTTTTCCAATATTTTGAGAATTCTGACAGACTCAAAAGAGTATCAAACTTGTATCTTTATTTATTGGAATGAAAGTAATAATAATTATTTATTGAAAATTATTCTAAAGGTTTTCTATTTCACAATAAGCATGACAGTGGTCTCATTTTGGAAGTCTCACCTTCAGGAATCAAGCGAGGTATTGATTGTTCCAATCAATTACGTCACCATCTGAAAGTGTAATTAAAAAGAGCTTTTGCATGACTTACTGTGTGACTAACCATGAACAAAGAAGTGCACACAGGGGGGCATATTTTGCAGTCCTTGATGAAATGAAATCCTGTTGTTTTCAGTGGTAGTTCCACTCAATTAAGAACCATAGATTTTGGACTATGCATTATAATGCACAAGGACTTTGTGCATCGCGGCATCAGAGATGATTTTAGGATGAATATATGTATAAAAGAAATACAGGATAAAAGAAGTGCTTCATTCTGCATGGGGTTTTACATATTCTTCATCAGATTTACGTATTCCTAATCTCTTTCCCTTGCTGTGAGGATTTATACAATACCAGAAAATAAGAGAATAAAAGTTTCCTGCTGCCTTGCCTTTTTGCTTACTTCAACAGTTTGTAATCTTTCCTTCAGTTATTGCTCTGAATTGAGTTTCTAATGTTGCATAACATGAAACATCTCCCCAAACCAATAAACTGAATGCCTGTATTTAGCTCTCTAAATACATTACTTTTACTAGAGGATGAGCTGAATTGCTTGACTAGACACCTACTGCCATACCTTGTAAAATGAAAATAATCTGAGTGGGCTGGTAGGTATGACAGCAGGATCTATGGGAGCCTATTCTGGAGCAGCAGATTGGGAAGTTTTTTCCTAGAGTATGGATCCTCCTTTTCTTTTATGCAGCAAAACGGAGCTCTAGGTATTCTACTGGTTATCACATTCCAGGAATCAATCTTTCTGCAGGCTTGATACTTTTGGAAATATAAGAGTACATCCAATTGGTTGTTTTATTTAGTGGAAATACCTGAGTATATTTTAAGAGATTTTCTTTCAGGGACCTCTATCAGCAATAGCTGCATGTGTCAAGAAGCTGAAGCAGGGACCAGGGAATTCATCACACATATCTCTGCCAGCCAGCAGCATATTCTGACTCTTCTCTGAATGAAGCAAACAGCAGAGTTTGAAAGTCACTATCCTTCAAAACTGTCTGTGACTTTTCCCGTTCCCTTGTACAACTTGAATGTTTGTTGTGTTGTGGAAACAGTATTGCTTTGATACACTTAAGGCAGCTACTGAGTGAAAAGACGGTGCAATTTTACAGGGACACAGAGAAAGAGCAAAACACTGTATTAACGAATAAATAAATAAATAAAATCGGTAAGAACTAGTAATTCATGATATGGAGACCATGTTTTATTCTTGGCACCTGAGCCTATATACTTGTGATCAGTATCAGAATTTGAGCTGTATAAGAAATAGTGTGGCCAGCAGGACTAACAAAGAGATTTTCCCTCTGCACTCAGCACTGGTGAGGCCACAGTTCAAATCCTGTGTTTAGTTTTGGGCCCCTCATAACAGAAAAGGCATTGAGGTGCTGGACTGTGTCCAGAGAAGGGCAATGGAACTGGCTAAGGGTCTTCAGTACAAGTCTGATGAGAAGCCACTGAAGGAGCTGGGAAGGGGGGCTTAAGGGAGACCTTGTGACTCTCCATACCTACCTGAAGGGAGAATGTAGTCAGGTGGGGGTCAATCTCTTCTGCCAAGCGATAGTACAAGTGGAAATGGCCTCAAATTGTGCTGGGGAGGTTAAATTTGGATATTAGGAAACATTTCTTACCTGCAAGGATTATGAACCACTGGAACAGGAAGTTCTTGAGTCACCATCCCTGACATATTTAAAATACGTGAGGATATGGTGCTTAGAGACACGGTTTAGTGGTGGACTTGGCAATGCTAGATTAATAGCTGGACTCAATGATCTTAATGGTCTTTTCCTACCTAAATGAATCTACTGTTCTACAAAAAAAAGGGAGAATACTTAATTGCTGTTTGAAAAGGGTGTTCATTCAGGCTCACCTATGCCTCACCACAGTACAGAACCCTTTGTGGTGAGAGAGAAATGCTTTGAGAACCCTTTGTGGTGAGAGAGAAATGCTTTGAAGGAAGCAGTTATAAAGAACAATTTCAATTCATGGTCCTGAACAAAGTAAGAAAAAAATGAGTCAAGCAAAACTTTCCCCAAATATGAATCTTAATATAAATTTTATTTGCACCAGCAAATTAAAAAAAACCTGACAACCAACCAAAAAAACTCCTCACAACAGATCATTTCCAGAGTATAAGCAAATGAGTCTGCAGGATAATCATCTAAAAATAATCTCTTGTGTCTGAGATGATTTTATCACTCCCTGAGCTACTTGTTCCCTACATTTCACTTGGGAAACACAGTAGCATTACAGACAGCTGCCACAGAGGAATAAGCCCATAGCACCAAATTTCTTATAAAAAACTCCCAAAAATCTTGAAAGGTGTATCTTAATTAGTTTTGATATGTAATTAAGTTGTTTTCTTGTCAAGTGTCTTCCCCCTTCAGATTTACAGACTCTTATGCAATTTTCAGATGTATTAGTTGTATTTCAGAAGAAAAAAATCTCTTGCATACTGCCTGACATGAACTTGCCTATACTCATGTAAATACCATTAAAAAAGTATATGTCCCAGAAGCTGTAGAGGATTGAGATTTTTTTGTACCTGGAGTATAATTAATTTTCTATTCAAACCTATATTTGGTTAATATATTGTGATAAGAGATTGGCCTTACATTTTAGAAATTAACCAAACACGTGAACCAATTTGATCTCAGGACTCTCAAAACCAGTAAAACATGGGGTTTGCACACAACAAATCACAGAAACAGCATTACGTATGGAAGAATGTTTTCTAAGATGGTATTTATGGGGAGAAGGGCCTGATTGCATTGCTAGAATCTGACTAGTTAGCAAGAGAAGATGAGTTTTTATCTCTTGGACCTTAGAGAGTACGTTGTGAAGGCAGATGAAATGTAAGGAAAAAACGGATTCTGGCCCCATTGCAGAAGCCTTAAGCCCAGTAACAATCTGTGAAGCTACCTGATTCCATCTTCCTCCTAGACATTGACCTCTGCGGCATCAATCTAACTATTTAGATCGTGACTGACTTGATGAGTTTTTGTGCGAGACTGAAATGTTAATGATTAATGGCTCAAAAAATTGGCCATTTGCTGCCAGTGTGTAAAGTAATAGCCCAGGTGCAGAGGGTGTGAGCACCAGAGGATGGTCATGACAAACCAACCATTGTTTAGCAACATGCTGGGGTTTGAGCCAGATAAGGGATGAGACCAATATGAAGCAGGTCCTGTGAGGGGGGATAATACTTTTCATCATGTCCTGTCTCAGGTGTGAAAATTCTCCTCTGAGGAAGCACTGGGGTGTTTACAAATAGGCCAGACAGTTTTCATCCCTGCTGATGTGACACAGCCAGCTCAACTACACTGAGGCAGCTTTCATAGAAGGTATTATAACCATCAGTGATCCCCAAAGTGCCCCCAGACTCATTTCTGGGGTCTTCACCAGAGGACTGCACATGATCCACAGTGTGGCAACAGATACATGGTGTTAATTTAGACAGTGTAAAACTCTGCTCCCAGGGAAGGTACCCTGGGCATTCCCATGTAAACCTAAGTGTATATTAACCCACTGAATTTTGTGTTTAGTGGACTTCCCCCGCCCCCAATGGATCAAGACTGCGACCATATTTTCAACCAATGGACATCAAAATTGCAACAATCAAATCTTGTCACTGCATCCACAGGTGGATCTTTCTACTCTTACACTTTCTTTCTCTTTCTTTCTTTTTCTTACATACATTTACTTTAGTGATATTTTTATGCTTTTATATTTTTCTATTACTATAGATAATTATAACCAAAGTGGCAACATACCTGCTTCCTGTTGCTACAAAGCTGTTCTAAAATAAACCCTATATATATATATATTATAAACAGCTATTATTCAGTGTCATTTCACTCTAATCCACCCTAAGGGACCAATTATCAAGAATTTGAGCTACCCTCTCCTTCAGGGGCAGATCATAACTATTGTGTAACTATTTCCAATGGGATGTATTCTATAAGGCTTCTTCATATTATCTTTAAAGGACTAGAAAGGCACTCACAGCTAGAACAAAACAACTTTTCTATTTTATGCTATTTCATTTTATTCAAGATTCATTAGTGAATTACTAAGTAGGTAATAACCATATCAATAATAAAATGAATATGCAACAGTGAAAAAATTCCCTTTTCATATTACTTATGTTTATTATTGCTGCAAGATAGAATTATCAGCATACATTTTACTAAGGACAGGGAAGAACAATTAGTAGATGTTCTTTGTGACAATAAATCTACTCTAAGTTCAACACCCATTTCTTTTTCTAAATGCTGTATATAAGAAAAGAAAAAATAGCTATAATTTAATAGTTATAATTTGCCTTTACAATAGCTAGTCACTAGATCATCAGCTGACTGTCACTGTCAAAATAATTATGAAACCATAATATATATTCTGCAGAGATCTGTGTAGATGATAAGCTATTGCTTTTCCAAGAAAATGTGGACAGTGTAAATATCTTACTTTTGAAATTAAATACTTATTACTAAATTGAAAAATAGTAATTTAAATAGTTTTTTTGAGTTTTAATACCAAGTTAACCACAAAATTGAGATTTCACATGTCTACCTTTGTGTATTTGACCACTTTTTTGGGAATGAGTGATTATTTTTCTTCTTGTAATTGGAAAATACTAGTTTTTAAATTGAATAATAACCTGTCAGAGCTGGGTACCTGAAAGTCTAGATATTTAAGTACCAAGAGGAAGCCGGACTACTGTAATCACCAAAACTGCACAAGTATTTTATAAATCTCCTCTTTCCCATTGTTTCTCTTCTGGTTGTTTCAAACTCTTGCATACTTCCTCCTTTTTCATGAGGTCAAATTTACAATGAATCCCTCATTTTGTTACCTCTAAACCAGTGATTATTTCCAGTATTTTCATTTGCACCATCCCCTTCAGTTAATGTAGCTATTCAATATGCCACTTAACCATAGTCTAGTTGAGGTGTTAGGACATGGGTTGGACTCGAAGATCTTGGAGGTCTCTTCCAACCTCATTATTCTGTGATTCTGTGATTAACACCACCTTTTAAGGTAAGAATATGAGTGCACATAGTATGTGTGTGAGTGTCTACTGAATAGACAAAACAAAATGGTGTTTGTCCAGAAAAAAATTGTGCTAAAAAGGAAGAAGACTCCTCACCCCAACTGTCATCTTTAGGAAGGAAAACAGTGATTAGCTAGGTTAAACACTACCCATGAATTTTCAGACACTTCTGCAGCAAAGAAAGTTTAAACAAAAAAAAATTATGTTTAAGTTTTAAATTAAAAAAAGTCCTAACAAAAGCCACCATGAAAATTTATTTGCCATATTTCATAAATCTATTTAGGGATGAAATGAACTGCATCTTAAAATATTTAATTGTTCTGCGTTTATAAGGGATTCTAATGGATTAAGTCATATCTGGACAGGTGAATACTGTTTCTACTGCTAACAATTTTTTTCCACCATTCATATCATGAGTAGAAGAAGATGCCTGCTGGAAAAAAAAAAATGTATTAGAGGGCTAAACATGGGAAAGTACTTATGAACACCTTTCTGTTTAATGTTTACTTTTACTGGTTTCTGGGGATAGGTTATTTGAATTACCATCCTCCAACAACCTGACTTTTCATTCACTGTCTTAGGAATGTGTTGGTTGTGATCTATTGTATGGATAATAAAAAGGCAGATGGTGTGATCCTTATATCCTTGTTAGGTCCAGTCTGTGACTGCCATTTTAACTTGAAGATTGGGATACACATTTGGGATGTACTGAAATATTTTAATTTCGATTTTCTGAAAAACTAAACCAGAAGATTTATTATAGGCCTTCCACTTCCTATTTGTCATGTAAAACTTTTGGATATTTAGTTATCAAACTTACAAGATTCTTTTAAACCAAAAATAGAATAATGCAGTGGGATGTTTACATTTAAGTGTGGAAACCCAGCTACAAGCTGCTGCCCTGAATCATGCACAGAGCAACCAAAAAAAGCCTCCAGGTATTATAGGCCATGTTAGCTCATCTGCTTAGCAGCAGAGGTCATGATGAGCACATCACCCTGGTAGTCTATTATCTCCTCATGAAATTCAGAGACCAAATCAAGGATTCTCCTCCAGTATTAAGACTCTCTACAGGATTGGCACTAACTGGAAGAAAAATTTTTGTCTTTCTCTGCATGATCCTGACCTCCCAAGGCATAACATTCTAGTGAGGCTCTGAAACTCTTGACCAATGGAATAAAGATCATGTGAAGTATCTGACAGCATCTGGACATCTAACTGTGAAGAAGAGCTACTGTCATGCATGTATGTATTTGTATAAGTAATGCAGGAGTAATTGCTTCTCTGCAGCTTTCCTTTAAGCTTCATATACATGCATATAACTTTTGTATAGCCATTAAAAGGCAAGTAGCCTACAGCTTCCTTCCCCAACCAAAGAAAAAAAATGAAACAAGCCAAGCAAATAACTAACCCAGCAAATCAATATAAAAAAACCTATAGGCTAGATAAGTAAGTAGAGGATTCTTCACATTTTTCTCTTTACACACATGGAATGAGGATCAGGGAAGTATTTGAGATAAAAAGGTTCAAATTCTGGATTTTGAAATAACTGTTTTTAAATTAAAACTTTCTATTTTATTTTGAAAAATAAGTAAAGATGATGAAGTATGAAGATTGTGGGTGCTGAAGCAGTCTGTTAATTGACTCATGTTGATTCAGACTTGGTAGAGGAGGAGAAAGAAGTGGATATTGTCTACCTTGACATCAGTAAAACTTTGGACACTGTGTCAGAAAAGTTCTTAATAGAGACTGTTGATGTACGGGCTGGAGGAGAAAACAGTAGGGTAGGTTGAAAACAGGCTGAATAACTCAGTCCCATGGGCAGTGGGCAGTGGTAGAAAGAGACCAGTCACTAATGGTGTACCCCAGAATCAGTAGTGGGTCTGATGCTGCTTAACATCTTCATTAATGATTTGAACGATGAGCAGAGCCCACCTTAGCAAGTTTCCTGAGCAAAAAATACCCAGAAGAGAGGTTGATGTGCCAGAAGGCTGTGCTGCCATCCAGAGGAACCTCAAAAGGCTGGAGAAATGAGCTGAGAGGAACCTCATGGAGCACAAGAAGTGAAATGTTAAGTCCTTTCTCAGTGGACAGAAAATTTCTTTTGCTGAAAGGCATATTTTTCAAGGTGCTTTTGCAGGCTTTCTACTTTTGAATGCAGATTTCAAGAAATTAGATCAGAGGAAAATCAATGTCTTTAGCAGTCCTTTACCAAAGACACATTACAAGCTTTCAACAAGCTGTAAAAATATATATTTGTGTACATATGGGTGTATAAATGCAGAAACATAAATGAATTTACCAATATGTATAACCATGTTCAAGTACACACAGACCTCAATACACACACACATACCTACATTCAGAGATAGATTTTTTTAGGAAGATGTTTGTGTGTACATTTGTATATACAGAGGCTTATTGAAAGTTAAAAGATCGGGCACTAGAGTGACATAATTTAAACAAACAGGATTTGAATACAAATGAAAAAGTAAAACAACTCTTTTAACTTCTATCTTACCTCTTGTGGGGTTTATGGATAAAACATCTTTTCTATGGCTGGGAATTGAATTTCTGCTGACGTAGGCTAGTTTAAGCTCCTTGTGTTTCTTGTGAATAGTCATTAAAAGAAAGTAAAATCAATAAAGATATTCCTTCTAGAACTTGACAAATATTTGCAAAAGCTGTAGCAAATATTTTTTGCTAGAACAGAGATAAATACATACATATATCTTAGAAATAATGGAATTCATTGCAGAGTTCTGGGATCAGAGCTTAGGACTGCATAGTAAACAGTTCCAAAAGCATTACCATAAGTCAGAGAATCTGAAGATTTCACAGCTTAATATTCACATGGGAGAGTTTTTTAGGTAGGGTGACAGGAAGGAACAGTAGATATGAAACACAAACAGGGCAGTGGGAAGTATTTCAGTGTTCTTCTGGACAGAGCTGAGCAAACACCTTTTTCCTGAACTTGGCACCCAAACTGTAATTTCTAAAATATACTTGATACCTTGTTTTGATTATGCTACCATAAGCTAAAGGTATTTCATCTTAATGGAAAATTCCAAGTGATGCAGGCATCAGAACAGACCTTTGATGAGTCTGAAGGACACTTCACTCTGAACACCACACAGTGCACAAACCCACTTTGCTGGACCGCAGTACCCCTGATGTCAGATTGCCTTCTGTCTCCTCTACAGCAAACAGTTGCATTTGAGAAGTGATTTATTCCAAGAAACTGACAACCTCATATTCAGTTCCACTATGAAATTAATGTGAAAAGGTTTTGGTCAATGTTTTGCTTTCAGCATCCTGTGTGTTGAACAACCAAGGATGTCAGCCGGAAGAAGCAACCAATTAAAGGGACTCTGGAGATTCAAATAACTTGTGTTATCCTTTCATTGCTCATTGACTTTTAGAATACATTTGAAATCACAGACAAAATCAATGTAAGTTTTCCACAGAGAGTGTCAGAATACCTTACTAATTTGTGTATGTAATGTAATTTAATATATGTGTATGTAATGCATACATTTTCATCTGCAACACAGGATAAAATTTATCAAATTTAAATTATGCTGAATCAACATATTACAGTGTTTGAGCAAAAACCAGCACAATTTTTTCATTTGTTAATACAAGTAAAAATTGATTCAGTATAATATAATTGTAATATATAATCATCAAATAATAGCATTTGGCCAGAGTGCTGAGACATTCGGACATGTGTTATGATAGATATCCTTAATATGCCACTATGAGTAACTATATCTTTTAGTGTTTGGATTTTGGTTTTTTTCCTCCTGCATATTACCCAGAAGAAAAAACTTGCTATGTCAGAACCAAAATGGAGTTTTTCTTTGGAGCTGGTCTAGGAAGACACACCTTTTGAGATACCAGAATAGTTTCTAATACACTTGGTTTTCTCTTGGAATTTACTTTAGAAGAACTGATCTGGTCCAGCCATCCTCAGTGAGTTATAGGACTGACCAGAAGACAGTTCAGAAAGCTACACCTTTGCATTCTCTAAGGGCTGGGGTGCAATAACTGCATTGCCTTTTTTATTATGGTGTGTACAGCACTGGTAGGTATCTAACTGCCTTCTGATAACCTTCCACTCATTTTTGAGGGGAAGTGGCTCATTTCACAGCAGCTACATGGCACTGGGAAATGAGGTTTTCTGGAGAAGTATCCTGTGTGATATTTGAAGTGACTAGGAAATGAGGCACAGGGAGATTGCTGTGCAATAGGATGGTTACTGTGAGTACTTCAGGTGTTTATCATTATGCACTACACTGACAAGCTCTTTACCCAGTTAGATGTCTTGTTGTTTAATAAGCATAGCTCTACTAACACTGAATTTAAAAAAATAATTTTTATTACATCTAAGCTGAATAGACAATAAAATTTCAACTAGGAAAATGGTTGTTTTCCTGTGCCTCATTAGTTTGAAGAGACTGCTTAGGACAAGGTTTTGGGGCAAGTTTTTGTATTAAATAATTTTATATTATATTGAAAGTAATAGAATGGTTTAGGTTGGAAGGGACCTTAAAGATCATGTATTTCTAAAACCCCTGCCTCCAGCAGGGACACCTTCTACTAGACCAGGTTACTCGAAGTCCCATCCAGCTTAGTCTTGAACACCTCCAGGAATGGGGAGGTCACAACCTTTCTGGGCAACAAGTTCCAGTGGCTCACCACTGTGATAGTTAAGTATTTCTTCCTAATACCTAATCTGAACTTACCCTGTTTAACTTAAGGCCATTCCCCTTGTCATATCACCACATGCCCTTGTCAAAAGTCCCTCTCCAGCCTCCTTATAGCCTCCTTTAGGTACTGCTAAAAGGTGTCCCTGAAGCCTTCTATTGAACAGCCCCAACTCACTCAGCCTGTCATAATAGGAGAGAAAAGTCCTTGTGACAGTCTTTTCTGCATCCTACAGGGCTGGCTAGAGACTTCACAGAAGTTGTATCGTCCTAAAACAAAGAAAAATGGTTATTGTATTAACAAGTTAAATTATCTAAGTTACCTTCATGATATTGCACATTCCCAATTGGATATGTATAGAGCCATTGTTCCCACAGAATCAAATGCACCCAGATACTGCCAGAGAGCTGGGCAGGCATGTGGCAGCAAGGCACAATAATTGCACTTAGTTGCTTACTTACCAAAAAAAAAAATTAGATGAGGTCTTATATCTGCATTACTTTTCTCAGAGCTGCAAGTCAAAACCAAATTTATTCACTATTGTTAAGTTTATAAGGAATATAGTTCTCATGGAGATAATAAAAGCTAATGTTTTAGACTACTAGGGTGTTTGTAGAAAATTTCATCTTTGAAATTCTGATAATGGCAAAACTCCCATTGGCATCACGGAGAATTTTGCCTGCCAAAAGACTGCAAGATCAACCAGAAAGTATTTACAATAAATTTACATTACATTTAAGGGCTTTTATGACTTCAAAAATTGTTTTGTGATTTCCCATATAATAGGTCTCTAGACTTCTGCTGAACTAATTTGCAGGTTCTTCTTCATGGATATTAGTTAACACATTTCAGATAAAGGTACAAATTAGAATATCTAGGAGTAATGAATTTTTCCCTATCTTAAACTTCAGGGAGGTAGGATAAAAATGAACCATCAGCATTTTGTTTGGTTTTGGTCCAACTCTCCACATAACCAAAGAGACTCATGATTCATCAAGAAGATGCTTTGGCCTGGAGAGAGAGAGCTAAATTTTCTCTGATTATGTCATGGTAATCAGAGGTATTTACCTCTTTTATTTGCACGAAGAATACATTTGTGTTCTGTGAAATATTTTACTCTAATTAATGCTATTAATATAAACATACACTTTCTAATTTTGCATGAAAATGGGAATAGTAAAAATATGCTGCTGTAAGCGTAATTTAGAAGTCCTCTTGGTGGACTTACCCAGGGAGGAAGTGGTAGAGGGGCAGAGGAAAAAAAAGAGAAAAATAATAAACGACAAAGAGAAAAAGATAAAGAGAAATGGAATCCTGGAAGAAGGGAGAAACTTTTCGGGAGGGTGAAACAGATCGGAAGCCTCATAGAAATTAACTGATTCTGATTGGAAATTCCCACGTCAGTTTCCTATGCTTAAATGCTACTAATAACCCTCAAGATGTAATGAAGAAAGAAAATAATTGAGCTACTTTTACTATACTTAGCACACTGATGTTTTTATTCTGACTAAATGATATGGATTTAGACATTGTGACAGATCTTTTCTGATACAGTAACATAAGGCAGCTTCTAATCACTTGTTAATTTTGCTCCTTTGCCCTCTCAGCAACATCCTATAAAAGTCAAACCTGAAGACAAAAATATGAGCTTACAATTATTATCACTGTTTCATTAAACTGTTACAACCCACTTTTCATATATAAGAAGTCGAGAACTGGATAATTGCAGCATGATTGCAGTACTGATTTTCTCCTTTAGTCAATGACTTTGTACTACAATTCTATTGCTCATAACCTTTGAATACCTGACATGTAATTTTGTTCTGATTTATTGTACCTTAAATAATATTTGATTGGTATGAGCTACATGATGATATCACTTACTCTGGGCATTATAAATGCATCCGAGTGTTTACCACACTGAGAAATTCATCAAAGCAGTCTGAAGAAAGGTTATGGGCACTAAATAAAATAACTTATTTCATAAAGTGGCTTTTTAAATAGATTTTAAAATTTCACATCACTAGAAAAGTCAGATTTAGAAACATTCTTTTCTTAAGAGAAAAAATAAAGCTCAGTTGTCTCTCTCTAAATATGCACATATAGATTACAGATGTGCTACTAAATTGTCTGCTTCTGAAAATTACATATAGATCCATCAACAAAATGGTACAGTACAGTTTTATAATTCCCCTATCCAATATCTCAGTATAATTTTTATGAGATTACATAGCAAAAACTTACCCTGCTGCACCTTTTGTTTTTGAATGGGGAATAGAAATGTGGACTGTTTGAAGGAAATTGTCCAAAGGCACACAGAAGCAGCTACCATTTTTTCCTCTTCCACTTACTCCTTCTGATTAGTTCATAGGAAGGTCAACCATGGGAAAAGAGAGCAATGGCCCAACAGGGAATAGAAATAAGGAACTCTTAGACCTATTCTCTTCTCAGCACTGAGATGTCAGTACTTTGTAAATACAAAGGATACCTCGTTCATCTCGCTTTTTAGCTAAGATAAAAGAGTCATCTTGTATTTTTTATGAGACTAGTTCCTTTAGTTTTGATGTGATCTTCTACCAGAGTAAAGTGGTTGAGAAATAGTATTTAAATCCCAATGCAGGGTTTCCACAAACTCACTAAAGTGGTCACAAGGTTTTTGTGGGCAAATAATCTCTATTAGAGAATTATTTAATTTTTTTTTAATGATAAAAGGGATGAAAAAAAGAAAAAGAAAATTTCTTTGACATATATTTTCAGAGCCTGATAGTCTCTATCCAAATGGCCTACCAGTCCATAGTGAAAGGCATTTTCACCAATTATCTACATACACAAAGACACCTGTGTCTATATACACAGATACATTTACATGTGGAATTTTGTTTTATCTTAGAAACATACTATTTCCCTGGCCACTGGTATAACTCTTACAAAATCTTTGTGTTTTACATAAGTTTGAAAGTATTATGCTGTAAAGCTTATAATTTTATCTTCAATTGGAAAGAAAAATCAGTGAACAAAAGAGGTGTTTTCATGTTCTGAATGGCTTTTCTACCTTTTAAAAATTTCACATACATATGTAGTTACAGCAGCAAAAGGATTTATTTATGAAGTTAAAGGTATAAATTACAAATGTCTCATTTCAAGGCAACCCTACGGACAGCTGAGAAAGGGAGGAAAACGTCACAATTTAAACTTTAGGAAATTAATCACATCTTAGTACTGAGTACTCGAAGTAACAGAATATATATTACACAGAAAGTGAAAAAGAACTTTCGAGAAAAGGAAAGAATTAAAAATAAATAATGTACAGCAGTATCTGTTCAGTGACAGTGAACTGGCCTTTGAAATATCTCATATTTATTCTTCTTTAATTATCATTCTCCACAGATATAGGGCTTAGGCTGAACTGAAGTGTGTGCTACAGAGCTAGCACAGCTACTAGCAACTTGCATTATATTGTCTGCCAGTCATTCTGTTAATCACCTACTACCTTGAGTTTTATCACAGCAGATAGCAAATGAATAAGAGAATTTGAGGAAATTTGAAAACATTACTTTATTCACTTTTATAGTGCAGATTTGTACAGCAGCTAAACAGTTTGATTTTAAAAAAAGAATTAAAAATGTATAAACTGCATATGCCACTCTCACTAGCAATAACAAATAAGACAAGTGTTCCTTCTAGAAATGTCATTTAGAGTCATCATTAGAAAACTCAGTAACAGTTATCTGAGCTAAGTCTAGTTAGGCAAGAAACACTATTAATAAAAAAATAAATTATTTAATTGTCTCGCCCGCAAGGCACGTAAATTTCTCCAGCAGCTATCAGAGGAGCAAATTCTGAAGGCAACAGAGATTCACCATTTTGCTCAACCCACCAAGACAATGTTCAGTGCATCACAGCAGTGACTCAACAGCTGTACTAAGCCCTTTTCATAAGATTCTGCTCTCTACAGAACTTTGGAAATTACTTCCAATTTGAGCAGTTTATAGACAAAAAAAATTAATTTAAAAGCATGAGCAAAGGTAGAGAATGGGAGTTTTGAAGGTCTGCCTAACTAAAAAGCACAGGGAAGTTCATGCAGTTTTGTGTTCACCACTTTTCCCCCTGAGGAAATACTATGTTGAAATAATTTAATCTTGAAGGAGTGGGCACACTTGAGCAAATATAGACATCTTCAGCACTGAAATCACCAATTCAGTTCCTCAAAGTTCCCCGAAACATTCTGACCCAGATTAACTAATGAATGGCAGTAAGCACTCATTCTCAATGGAAAAAAATAACCTCATCTAAACATAAACATGTAGAACAAGTCAAATTAATTGTGTCCTAAGTGTGTAATTTTTTGCTCACATATAAAGAAAGGCTTGGATGATTAGTTCATCTGTGCTTTCCTGAACTACATATGTTTAATAGGATTGCATCCAAGAGAATCAAGCTATGTAGGCTTATCAGAAAACATGAGCTGTGTTGAAATGGTTGTATAATCCTGGCTAGTCCTCTCTGATAAAGGAATCAACCAGAAGGCACTGGAAAACTGCTGAAATCTATAGCGACATCTACTTCCCAAAACAAAACAATAAAAAACCAAAACTCACAAAACTAAACAACAAAGCCAAAACCAAAAGGAAAAAAAAACAACAACAACAAAAAAAACCCACCCTACAAGCAACCAAAAAAAATCCCAAACCAAAAGAACAAACAAAAAAACCCAAAAAAACCTCCCAACAAAACTAAAAATCAACCCAATGTGGAGATTTTTCCACACTCTAATTTTCAGGGAAAGAAGATATGTGAAAGATTTTCCATGGAGACACAAACTTTCATATAACACCATATCCACCATATCCGAACAAGACACATTCTAGTCACATATATTTTGAAGCCTATGTTTTATGACACCTGGGCATTCTTAATACATGCATATACTATATGTATCCAATTTTTTTACTTACAGTAATGACCTGCCTGAAAAATTATGCTATAGGATTTCATTCTTTAAAAAAAATTGATGGCAATATTCCTCCAAGCTTGCTGTCTGATTGAATATGCAATGTAACTCAAAATGTGAGAATGTCATAGGGCATCAGAGGAAAGGAGGTAGAAATACACACAAGGACATATACCATTACAACTGTGAAAATAATAGATTTTTTTCTTTTATATACTCAGTTCCATCGTCCTTTCCCTTTTCTAATTAGCTTTCCTCCATAACTTCTCTTATAACTATTTAGCCTCCGGCTGGGATGACATGCGGAAAAATTCCTCAGAGGACAATGGTAATGTCATTCTCTGGATTGCCCAGTAATAGTCACAAAATATTGTTGATAAAATCTCTCAAGCACAACACCTCCAGGATAACCGCTAGTGGCCAATAAAGTAGGAATGACCTGAAGTTCATTTCCCCTTCTGTGTGAAAAGAGAATGACCCTATCTCTCCTCTGTTGGTCTTCACTTCAAGGTCAACTCAACATATTATATTTTAACTTACAATATTTTATGATAATGATTACTCAGTAGATACACGGTACTCTTGTATTTTCTATCCTTTATTGTCTATGGTTAAACATTGAAATGGAAAATAAATACTTTGATGTGCAAGCAGAGAATCTGTGTACTAGAGACCAATGACCAATCAACCAGTTGTGGTTGATTGTGGAATGTGATGCATGTTTTAAAAATCAATACCTCTGCAGGTTCCTGTTTTTATAAACCAAGTTTATGAGAGACAAGAGCTAGATCTCTGATCCTAATGCTAAGAGTTTGGGATTCAGAATGCTCAGTGTTGTGCCTCACAGAGTGTCAGTGATTAAAGCAATATTTAATGTGTAATTTTTTGTTTGTTTTCCAGGCAAATGCTTCATTTTATATTGTCCCATTATGAAAACCACATGTAGATCCTGCTGCAATATGCAGAACACAATTAGTCTCCTGTTAGAATTCTTTTGATTCATCAGTAATGACACAGATTAATACAGGGATGTATAACATACAGAAGAGTGTTCCCTTGTTTCTCAATTGTCTGTTTTTTTAAAACCTTGTTTTAAAAATAACCCCAGACATGAAATTTCCTTTCTTATTTAAAGTTCTCTACAGGATGGTGCTGGAATCAGAAACGAAGACGAAAATTATTTTCAGATGTAAAAAAGGAATTGTTCATCTGAGAAATTCCTAATGAAGTCTTAGTGCATACTGTACGCTGTCAGCACATAGGACTAGTGAATAGCAGCATTAGAAAAAAAATCAAGCAGCCGTTATCATTATTATCATCATCAGTCATCAGCTCCATCACACAGGTTTGTGCGTATGCTGTAATGGAAAAAAAAAAAAAGAAGAATGAAAAAGAGAAAAGGCTCCTGCTAATTCTAGATTGCTGAATAATTTTAGCGAAACATTACACTACCCCTCTGAATGACCTCCTAAAAGTAAGTTTTAACTCATTAGCTCTGTCATTAGCCTAATCAATATTGTCCCATTATATTTGCTTCTTTTTTATAGAGACACTCCTAGGAAAGGTTATCACCAACTCCTGTGTGAGAATTCTTCTGTCCCCATGGATGCACAATATGTCACCCACTGTCAGTCAGATCATCACCGACATGGACAAGAAGCAGTGGCTGTGTGATTGGCCTACGCAACATACTATATTCTTCCAGAAGAATGAATATGAGTCCAAAGGGACCATTGTTGATGTTGTCAAGCATGGAGATGTGGTGCAAATTCCCTGCTAAGTCAGTCAGACCAAATTATTTTTTATGATGTATTCCTAAGGAGGCTCTTGGTAAAAATAGTGGGTTTGCTACTTTTGTTTTCTACTAGTCTTGTTTCTACTTGTCAAGATGCTCAAAAGTACCTTTTTATAAATTTCCCATAACCTTTACAGGAGTAAAAATGGGAGTTTTGAGTCACTGAGATTTTGCTGGAAATGTGCTGGACTGGGCATTAGCATTGCAATTTTCAGAATAAAATGCTAAAAAATACAGAACTTTCTTTTCCTGTAATGACAATTCTTTAATTCTTTTTAGGGTAAACTATAGGTAAGAAAATTCACATCCAAATTTGGGAAAATGCTATTTAGAAGGAAAAGTTTGTGTGCTATTGTTGTGCCATTTTGTATTTGTATTATCAAAAATCACAATGTTTCTGTGTTTGCTGAGAGGGAGAATAATTCTGCAGAATTAGGCTATTTCAGAATTCCAGGACCACAGCCATATAAAGTTTATAAGATATCCATATACAGAGATCCAAGAAAAATCATTTCAAGCTTGGTGCAACCTTTAAGTTCCCTAGATAAGTTGGGAACAAAATTTTATTAATGATGTCTAAACTTTTAAACTTGCACCAAAATGAGATAGGAAGAAATTGCTTTCTTAATCTCTCCAAAAGCACCTAACATCTAAATAAACACATTAAAAAATCCTACCTATCATTGCCACTGCACTATAATCCATTATCTTAGACATCTGCATGTACTTCAGAATTAAACACCGATATTTGTTGATAACTTTATGTCATGGCATCAGTTAAAGATGATCAATATTTTTTTCTGACTTGCCTGAAATATTTAAAAAATAATTCAATGCAAACTGCCCTGGTATCAAAATGAAAAGCAAAGTGTAACAGTTTATGTTTTGCACTTTCTCAAGCCTCAGTTGTCAAAACAGCTCTGCAGGGTTTGGTGGGTTTTCGTTTTTGTTTTGTTTTTGACCTAGGTATGATAAGCCACTCTGTGTACCTGTGCTCTAAAAGCTTTTTTTGTGGTAGGTTGGCTTTGCTTGGGTACCAGGTGCCCACAGAGCCCTCTATCACTCCCCTCCTAAGTGGAACAGGTTTAGAGAAAATAAGATGGAAAAATCCTCATGGAACAAGATAAAAGCAAAAGCAAAGACAACATGTGGAAGCAAATTAAAACAAAAGCAGGTAGGGCCCAGGCCAGGAGGCAGGGTTTCACTGTTTGGAGTGGTTTCTCTGTAAGACAAACACCATAATAACAAATGCCATGACTCCTCACTTCTCTTAGCTTGCGTTGAAGAGTAGACATCATATGGAATATCCCTCTGGTCAGTTTGGATCAATTGTCCTGGCTATGTCGCCTCCCAAGATTTTGCCCACCCTCAGCCTGCTGGTGAGGGCAGAATATTGGGGGGACAGTGCTGATGCTGTGCCAGCCCTGATCAGCAGAAGCCAAAACACTGGTGTGTTGTCAACACCTTTCCAGCTACCAATACAGAGCACAGAACTACAAGGACAGCTATGAGGAAAATTAACTCCTTTTCAGCCAGGGCCAAAACACTTTTCTACTGATTGAAAGCAAAAAAATTATTATAAGATTTTCAAAATATTAAATTACTTGAAGTCTATGGTGTGATGGCTTATATAGATGCCTTTGACTTCTTATTTATTTTTTCTCAGAAAAGAACTGGGCACAAAGAGTTCTTGTTCTGGTTTTTCTCATTTCAGTGAGAGGAAATAACTGCTATACATACAAAGCCAGGCTCTTCCTATGGATAAGGCATACCTTAAATACTGAAAAAACAGAGATAGAAAACCGGATGACGACTGACTCCTCCAAGTCAGTCCAGACTATGTATGATGAAGAACTCAGACGCAAGTTCACTTTTAAAATGGTGCCAAATTTAAATTTCTAGATCCTGTTAGACAACAATATTCATATCTTGGACAGGTTTTGCTATAGATTCATCACTTCAATGTACCTAATAAGGTGTTTTAATATAAATTAATATTAAAAGTATTTAATCCAGAAAATTATTCCTTATTATCAGTTCAAAAATTTCTTGTGACACCTCTGAGTCAACTTCTCAGAGAAAGGAGAATAAGCAGAGAAATTTAGGGCAAAATATGTTTTAAATGCCAATTGCTTATACAGTTTTCTCAAGAAATAATCAAGAAACTAATTCAACCTTATTGAAAAGCAATAGATTTCTTTCCTTTGTGCCAGTAAGAACTGAGTCTTCATAATTTTCCTCAGTGAATTGGGTCAATGGTAGTAATGGGTCAAAACACAACTCTTTGACAAACATTCATCTATCAAACATTAGAGCAAAATGTCTAAATCAGTATTATTTTATCAACATTTATATATTATTTGACAGTGATTTTAAAAGTTTCTTTGGCCTTCCTTTAAAAAATATACTCTTTTTTGAATCTTGCAGACAAAATATAAGTTTTACTTAAATTCTTATGCTTTCAAAGATGCAATGACAAATTTGTAATGAACATCTAAACATTCTTAAAAGTTTTTCTCAAGTAGTAGGCAACAACACTGCAGTTAAAAAAAAAAAAACAAACAAACCAAACCAAACAACACAAAACCCAAAACCAAACTGGATCAATACAAAATATTTTAAGGCAATTTTTCATTTTCTTTAGGTTCCCTGAATTATACCCTATACCCTTTGCATTCTAATCAAATGAAAATTCACACATACCATTTCAGCCCTTTACTCCTCCTGTACAAACACACAAATGCTCAGAGTCAATCACATACAAAGGCTTGGACAGTCTTATGATGGCATCTCCTTGTAGACAGACATTGGAAAAGATTTTCTGTATGAACCACATCCCTTGTCAATATGATAATACCACAGACTTTGGCTTGACCCTTGCTTTATATATTGTGTCTATGACATATCAAGACTCAGCATAATAAAGCCAGATAAAAACTAAGTAGAGAGAAGAGCTATTCTTATCTTTTCATATGCTTATATAGAAAGCAGTTCTTTCTACTGTCTTTCATTGTATCAACTTAAAACACACTCCTGAGAACTTTCAAATGAATTAGTGGTACCATTGACCCATGGAAGATATTTATCTAATTTTCATTAGCAAGGGAAAAGTACATAGAAAAATAAAACATAGAACATTATCTCCCTAGAGCTAAATTTCCCGTCTTTTTGATACCTTTTTTCAGAAAAGTGAAACGTCAGCCTGTGTCTAAAACTGGAGCAATCTCTGAAAGTTGCATGCATACACTGGAGACTATAACTTCAACTGTTCCCAGTATATTCAGTTAATGTTCGATTTCATTGCACAGAACAGGGAATTACCTTTTCCTAGGCTTGAACAATATGCAAATTATTCAGCACTGGCAGAAGTGTGTGCTTAATAAGCCCAAATTTCATTTACATCAACTGCATTTTCCACCTGACTTGGACTTTTTTTTCCCATATTGTGTCTCTTTTGTAGCACATATGCTTTGCAAACTCAGAGGAGATATTACTCATACTAACTTAATATCAGGGAGGAAACAAGGTAAGTGTAAACAGAAGTGAGCAAATTTTAGCAATACAGTGTTCAAAAGAAGTCTGTTATACAGTTTCAGAAAGATCACTTAGTCTAGACCTCAATAGCACTGGTAGGCAATTTTTCCTGGGCCTAAATAATGCTCTTTGTAGCTTAATAGCTGCAAACATAATATTATCAGAATCATGTTGTTAGCCAAAATAAGGAATGCAATTAAAAACCTTTTAAAGTCCATTTAATGAAAGCAGCAAAATACTCATTGGCAACTAGGAAATCTGCTTTAGAGATGACCCCAGTTGCCTTTTGATGTTTGTAACTTATGTGTTTTCTAAATAAGGCTTGCAGTTCATTGTTACCCATGCTTTTTCATTATAATGAAGATTGCAACAAATTGGCATGTACAATGGGTTCACAGGAGGAATGACCTCCTGTAAATGTATTTGTAAACATCACAGAGTGCTGCTATTGTTCAGAGCTATTTCATTTCATCACTGATTGTCAGAGTTTAAATGAATTTAGTACATCTGAAAGTTGCCAAACTGACATTCAGGAAAGCTGCAGAATCTTATATATACAGGGGAAAATAAAAAGGTAGGACGCAAGTGGGATATGACCCACTCTGGTGTCCTCTGACCTGTTTATTGGATGATTGTCTGAAAGGTCCATTCTACAGAGCATTCATTCCACTAGTTTATTTATTTCTTGTGCATAAATCAAAATTATTTTAAAAATCTGATAAGGTTTGGACACAGGATTGTTTTTATGCATAGAAACAGGCTTATGATAAATATGATAACACAAGATGTTGATCTTTGTATAGGAATGTTATCCTTGACTATGCTCAACTGGGTAATATGAGAACTAAACCAAACCCCTTTGTCATGCATAATTTAATTGGAGTTTGTATATGCTAACTGTTTCCACTCAGATGATAGTTTGTAATTGGAAAACTAAAATTAATCTTTTAGTATAAGAAAAATTATCTCTTTTAGAGATGATGATCATGTCTTCAAATTCTATTAACAATGGCATTGAAAGATTGTGGTTTGCCAAAAATCCATTCCAGGGAAAGAACCGAGTCACATATGTAGTGGTTTAACCCCAGCCAGCAAACAAGCCCCACACAGCCATTCACTCTCTCCCTCACCAGTGGGATCAGGGAGAAAACTGGAAGGGTAAAAGCTAGAAAAAACATAGTTAGAGATAAAGACACTTTAATGGGGAAAGCAAGAGCTGCACCCACAAGCAGAGCAAAACAACAAATTAATTCACTGCTTCCCATGATCAGGCAGGTGTTCAGTCATCCCCAGCACCCCCATAACATGCAATAATTACTTGGGAAAACGAATGCCATCACTCTATATGTCCCCCCCTTTGTCCTTCTTCCCCTACTGTATATGCTGAGCATGACAGTCTGGAATATCCCTTGGTCAGTTTGGGTCACCTGTCCTGCCTGTGTCTCCTCCCAACCTCCAACGCACCCTCAACTTTCTTGCCAGTCAGGCAATCCAAAAGCAGAAAAGGCCTTGGGTCTGTGTAAGCCCTGCTCAACAATAACAAAAACATTGCTATAGTATCAACCCTGTGTTCAGCACAAATCCAAACACAGCCCCATACCAGCCACTGGGAAAAACATTAACTCTACCCCAACTCTAACCAGCACATTTCTCAGAAACTGAAGCGGAGGAATTTGTAACACAGTGTCTACTGTGTGTCTTTCAAGTAGTCATCATGCATTAAGCGATTAAAAAGTATTTTATTATTACCGGGTAATGAAGTTATTTCTTCATTTAATTATTTGCTATTCTTTGGATAGCATTTTTTTTACCCAAATATTCCCTTCCTTTCAGATTTGTAATGCTTACCACCCGGAGCCAAACTTGGCTGCATTACTGTAGTTACAGCCAAGCTAGCTTCACCATATGCTGTCTGTACTGTCTATAGTATGCAGAATGAATCCAACAGTTGTGACTGCTGGTGGCTCATGAAACATCAAAAACTTTCCCCTAGGAACTGAAAGGAACACGCCACCCAAGCACAGGCATGGCACAGTAATATTTTTTCTGTGAGTAACCAGTTTTTCAGGTTTAAGGTAGCACACACTGGACACTAGTTTTGAGTCTGTGTATAGGCTGAATAGCGCTGTGCAAAATAGCACTGTTCCAAAGTGGTTTTTTATTGGCTAGCTTATTTCTTATAATGTTATGCCTGGTTGTATTTTTGCTTCTGGGCTAAAGTTTGTTTTGATACTGTTTAATACAGCTGAGGGTACTGTCTACTACATCTAATTTCCTATATATATTATAGAAACCCAATCAGAAATTTTTGGTGATGATAATTTATTGACAGAGTAGCACTTTTTCATTTATCATTTGTAACTATAATGACCACCAGAAAAATTATCTCAGTTTTGATGTATGATTTAGTCATATGACCAAAAATATTATCAGTATATAATTAGTTTGATATGCATGCATAATATGTAATTGATGATATATGTACAGATAATCACAAATTAACTGGATGACTTCTGTTGACTCAGTATAAGCAAACTGTTTGCAGCAACCTTTCTAATGAGTTATGGATAATAGGAAGTTTAACATCAACTTAAAAAAAAAAAACAAAACCAAGAGGGAAGTCAGGCAACTAAAGCAAAGAAGTTTATAAAGTATAGGTAAGTTACCCTACTTCAACTTTCTGAAAAATTCAGCAGCAATTTATAGAACAACCTATTTGGCTGTACATAGGAGACAAGATTGGAGTACACAGCACACAAAATGCAGATCTAAGAAGAATAGGCAGGGTAAAACCAGTCTAAACAATTTAATGTTTCTACACAATGACATATAGAAAGGCAGTTATGTGTCATATAGCTTCATTTTTTGTAACATATTTATTGCTCTTGCATATGACACCGTCTTAAGAATATAAGGGAAATGCAGTTAAATGACACTGGGTGGAGTTAAGCCAGTTTGGATATCCATAGCCACAGAGAGGGATGTGAAATTGTCCTCTGTAATCTTAATGTATCAGACAAGAATTAATGAGCTTCAAAAGCAACACAGAAAATTCAGTATAGACACTGGGGAAACATGAAAAGGGAAGGTAGCGAATTACAGTCATAGGTTGCTGTGGGAATCTCTGTCATGAGGTCTTTAAAAGAAGTGGAAAAATGTCTATGCAGAATCATAGAGAGAACTGATTCTGCCTTAGGGCAGAGAAAAGGACCGGATGACCACTCAATGCCTTCTTACTCCTGTTTTTCTGAGATTCTATTATGTAGATATCTACATTTAAATACATTATTTAAAATATTGTGATACTTTAGTTAATATTTTATAATAATACTAAAATAGTTAATACTATCCAATTAATGTTGATAATTACAGTAGTATTATTTACTTATAGGTAAAATTATTATTGGTATTTGAATGAATATTACTGAGTAAAAGTGTCATCCATTACTGAAGACTTAATTTGTGAATCAATATTCAAAGAGAATAGTCAAGGTCACTACTTTTTATTATTATTTCATAACTATGAATTTTATTTCCTGATAGGCCCATTTAGATTGATACAAAGTTTTTAAGAAAAAAGAGCCAGTGAAATAGTTCCAAGGATTAAGGATACATGTGCTCTGGTCTCTTTAATCTCAATGACATGAATTCTATTCATTCATTTAGGGTGGCAGAATAGCAAGCTTGAGTTTCAGTAATGAAGATAAGAATGTAATTCAGCTTTTTTTTCAGGAGACTGATAGGCAGGATCCCATGGGAAACTTATCTGAACAGTAAAGGGACGGGAGAGATCAAGTTTTCTTCTTGGAAAACCTCCTTAAAACACAAAGAGGTCAATCCCAATATGAACAAGAATGTGTGGTAGAGGGCCAGGTAACTCAATGCAGAAATTCAGAATGAGCTCAAGCCCCAAAAGAAAGCATACAGGGTCGAGCTGGGAACACTCCACTAAGGAGCAATACAGAAACAGTGCCTAGGTCTTCAGCTCAAGAATTAATAAAACCAAAGTTCAGCTGTTGCTGACAATGGCAGGAGATGTGAAAGGGAACAAAAAACAATTCTATAGATAACTGAGAAATTGGAGAAATAGAAGTGGCATAAAGCAGAATATGGGGCTGCTGCTGAATGAGAGAGGCATCTACATGTATAGTATACTAAAAAACTTGAAGTACTCAGCATCTTATCTACTCAGCGCTTTCTCTACCTCAAACTATCCAAGTCCCTGTCCCTAGTTGCAGAGCACAGGGTAAAGAAGTGCTGCAAAAGGTACCAGAAGACAATTAGATGGAGCATGTCTTAGTGATTGCTATAGCAAGTTTTACAAGATATACAAATCCATGGGACCACAGCACATGAGACAAAAATGTATTAACAACAAGAATAGGAGAAAAGAGGAGGGTACTGAAGGGTAGGACCGACATTTTGTAAAGCTCAAGAAACCCAGTGAAATTCAGTGAAAACAAATGTAAAGTCCTGCACCTGGAATGGGGTCAACCCATGTGACAAGACAGGCTAGAAATCTGCTGTGAAAGGAGTCCCAATGAGCAGAAGATTGAACACAAAACAACACAGTACCCAAGCTGACTGGAGAGAAGACACCCAGATTATCCTAGATATGCTCAGTGACAGATACAACAGACAGACCAAAGTGATGACAAATAAAATTCTAATTAAATATATAGAAAAAAGATTCTTCATGGTGATGGTGGTCAAGCACTGGAATCATGGAATACGCTAAATATTCATCCCTGCTAGAAATTCTCAAATCTAATGTACCTAAGAGAACAGTCTAAATTCAAAGCTAGCCCTGCTTTAATCAGGAGCTTGGGTAGATGACATACTGTGTCTCTTCCACCCTAATATTTTTTATCGAATCTTTTTTACAATTTTTTCAAAATTATAAGAAATATAGATGTAATACCATATTTATTGATTTAACCTTAGCTTCTTCTTCCAGGAGTACCTGTTATTTCCTCAAGTTTCCCTCTAGCACCATTTTTAAAAGCTCCTATTGAGAATTATTTCCTTTATATGTCATACTCATTTTCATATTAGCCACTACATGGCCATGTTGTGATTATTTCTTTACATTTCATTCCTTTTGAACACTTAATCATTTTTTGTTTCACTTTCCTGAACTCCCTGTGATTTGTTAATGTATGTGTGATATTGAGGTTCCCAGAACTGAACTTATTCTTGCAGGTGCAATCAAAGTGGGGTCATATAGAATGGAAAAATTGTCTGCCTGCTGTGTGACATCAGTGTGACAGATTCCTTGGTCTCTAACAATAATTCTTATTTTCTTTAATATAGGAAGAGAGATGATCATTTCTGTATCTCTGCGAGGCTGGAGCACAAATACAGACACGCACAAACATGCACAAACACTCAGACATGCACAGACATGATATACAGAGTTGAGAGAGATGGAGCTAATTTCTATCTACCATCTCCTGAGCAAAATAATTGCTATAGGAGGAAAAAAAACCCAAAAAAACAACAGAAACAGAAAAATAATATTCTCTTGGACTTTTTGCAATGGGAAAAATGAGGGAAATGTCTAGAAATAACAGTAATTAACAAAACCCACCAGAAAAGATGTAGGAGTATATTAGTCATTGATTCATTTCCCTTGAATGGTGCCCCTGGTCATATAGTGATATGGTGAGATGCTTTCATAAAATCTTTCAATATGACAGTAAATTATAACACTTTTTGATTAAATAAATCACGAAGTATAACTGAGCATGACCTGGAGGAAAATATCTTGGGATACAGGGAGTAGAAATGCTCTCAAAATCCATCTGCACTTAAAGCTCAGCTCTGCCTTACTGGCAGACTATCATATGGTTTCAAACTAGCAGTGTCAGATAAGTTATTCCTTCTGTTTTAGCACAATTTTCTTACTCTGGTCTTGATAGTCTGAGAATCTCTCTCAGACTGTCCCAAGAGAATCATCTTCACAGCAAAAGCTTCTGACTCCACTTCACACCTGACTCCCAGTGAGATGAAGCATAGACTAAAGGATCTTGCTCCCCCTTGATTATATTCCTAGATGAAATATATTTCAGACAGGTCCGCAGGAGAAGGTTATGAACTACAAGCAAGAAATGAGTTCAGAGGGTAAAAGTGACAATTATTTTTCTACGCGAACAAAAATGAGAAGAGTATTGGCCTTTTCCTTAAGAGCATATCACAGTTTCTGATGCTTTCTGATGCCAATTCTGCTGCTTTTGTAGTCTTTCTTCACATAAGTATGCCAAACCCCCCCAAAAAAAGATCTGACAAACACCAGTTTTTTATATGATCACCTGACTGCTGTTTTTTAAAAGGAAATATCTACAAACCATTTAATGCAAATAATTCTTTATAGATTAAACCAAACTTGATGATCTATGTGGTGGTATTTACACTTACCGTCTTATTTACCCATTTAAAAATCATACTTTGTGTCTCCAAGAAATTCTACTGAAACATAACCTGCTTAAAAACAGATCTGGACTACATTCCACATCATAAACTTACAATCCTTGAAACCAAAAGGAGCACAAAAATATGATTTTGAAGGGGTTTTGCGTGCATTTTATCTGCTGACACCTTTGCGTTCGTCAGCTGATCCTAAAAGGATATACAGGGAAATTAATTACTGCAAGCAGAGCTAGTATGGCTTAAAGGCTGATCAAGGAGCTGACCTGGAGAAGTGAGGGACCAGTACATCTCTTTCCAAGAGTCTCTACCACTGAAAGGAAGCTCTTGAGCTAAGCTCTCATCTTGCCTTAATGAAGAGAGATTTTAATTCAAAATAAATTATTCAGATGTAACTGAGTGTCTTCAGATAGGATCTAGTAGGGAGCTGACAAATGTCCATTTGACCCATTCTGCTCACGTTCTGGGTACAGTGTCTTCCTATGAATTTTTTTCCCTCAAGTTACTAAATATATTTCTTTGGCTACATATCATCACCATGCTTGTAACTGATTGCTTAGGCATATGGACATCCCTGTTAACTTGTGCTAAAGCTCTTCTAGATGATTGCTGAAGAAGAGAACCATGGAAAAAAAGCGTGTAGAAGAGCAATACTTCCTCTAATACTATGTGTATGTGTTTCAGTTATGCCACATGGAATTTCAGCCAAGGAATATTTGCAGCCTAACTTGCCTGCATAACCTTTTGATTTTATTCTTTTGCATAGTCAATTTCAGTTTTCTGTTTAGTGTACTCGCTTAATTTGTAAAAAGCAATCTCCCCTTTCCTTATGTTTGTTTGTTTGTTTGTTTGCTTTGTTAGTGGTTTTTCTGGGTTTTTTGTTTGGTTTTGTTGTTTTTTTTTTCTGGATACATGAGTTCTGTAAAAAACCCCTAAGTTATTAAAAGTTGCCTTACCTGAAACATGCATTTTGCTGACTGGTTTCACCTGTTTTCTGTTCAGAAACAGAAGAAAGTTTCATCAAATCTTCAACTCACTTGGATTACATGACCCCAGACAGAAAATTTTTGTCTTGTTTTGGAGTACGTGTATGCCATTTCTTGCATATTATCTCACTGATATTTCCATTACTGTAATTTTTCAAAATACATATATGTTTTTTTTCCCATATTATAAACTAATACAAGGGCATGTTGAGTGATCACAACATGTATGATAATATTCTCAAAAGTGCTTGTGGAATAAGGCACTAGAAACTACCGTATTTTACTCATTAAAATGCTGGTGCTAGTGAGATTACAAACATATCAGCATCAGTTTTGATACTGAATGTCATGACTGTGTATTTTTTTAAAAAAAAAAAACTTTATTTGCCCTATTTTCCTGCTGAAAACACAGAGGTTTTAGTGGGTGTTTGTTGGGGCCCTCCCCCTGCCATGTGGTCCTGGGAGAGGGGCCCTGGGCGGGAGGCACGGGGTTTCCCTGCCCCTGCTCAGCCTCGTTCCCATTGGTTGGTTTGTGTTCCCCTGCACGGGCAAGGACCCTCGGGTCCCGTGATTGAGCAGTTCTTCGGCATCCTCAGCCATGCAGCTGGAGAAATAAACATCTCTGAAACATCCATCAAGAATCAGTCCATATATATTTCTTTTCCACGGGCCTCGTTGTCTGATACATTGTGTTGCAGTATCCGCACTGTAACAGTTCTTATTTATGCTTTGTGGCAAAGGATAGGCCTGTCTTTGAACTCGAGTTCTCTTTACATGTAGATACAGACAATAATATACAGGGCAAATAGAATTAATTATAATGCCAGATAAGAATATTAATGCATGAACAAAATTTTACATTTTTTGAGAAGTAGTCTTATTCAATGATAATAATCAGTATCTTTTTTTCTAATGATTGGGCTCCCTAATCTCTTCTCAGCAGCACTCTTGCTAATCAACATGAAGCAAACCTCCAGCTTATTCAGAGAACAGCTATGTCTCTGGTCTGAACAATAATGGATGGAGTCTGACAACGGGTTATAAACCGAACTTTATTGGGGCACTAAGAAAGATGAGCAGCAATGCAGCCAAATGGTGATTCACCTGATCCCTGAGAGTGAACGCTGGGCCAGCAATGATGTCATGGCTCTGGTGGACTATCAGGGACTCAATGTCAAGTCAATTGAGCAAATGACTTTTGAATGTGGATTCGAGTTTTGTCACTCCTTGGCTCCACCAACATGAGTGTGAGTTGAAAGAATCACACCTTACATGGCAGTAGCATGGACTACGTGTCATCTCAGATGATGTGGGTGACATCCTGCCTGCATGACAATGGGGGCAGGCTGTCAGACTGCAATAAAAGGGAGACTTGCACAAGTAGAACAAGCTTGCAATAAAGACACTCCTACAGAATTTCCAACAGTTCTCCTCTTCTGCTGTATTGTCAAGATTAGATCTGAAGGTACATTGTCTACAGCACCTATAGATACCCATCTAGAAACTTTGGATGAGTTCTGTTCATGTTTCCAAACAATATCCCCTGGTTCATTAATTGTTTTTGATAGGATCTCTTTGTGAAATGAAAACTGCCACTTGCCAAATGTCAGACTTGTAGACAAAATATCCACGAAGAACAAAATCTGATATGAGCATAAAATTTATGGAACAGCATTTTATGAACACAATATTAAGAATTAAGTAAAATATTTTGCCTGATTTAATTAGAAACTAAGATTTGTGTGCAGAAAAGGTAGTTTAATTATTTACTGGTATACTTTTATTTTGCTGGTGGTGGGAATAAGATTCTTCAATAGAAGCAAATAGATCTGTGGTTTGTGATTATGCCTCCTCAAAGAGTCATAATCTGTTTTTCTTTTTGTTGCTCTCTGTATGACAGAACAAAACAATACAGAGCAGCTATTTACACTTTTAAAGCCCTGTGCTGGACTTGAGACTCTCTGTCCATCTGCTTTACCTTCATCTTCAGTCAGGGTGCAGAATTGGACCATTACTCTAGCTGCAGTCTTGTTAGACCCAAGCAGTGCAGAAAGATTAACTTGCATACCTTATGCACAGCACTTCTGTTTCTATTATTCAAGACAGTAGAACATCATGACATACTCAGTATGAAACCTACAGCAGGTTGCACGGGATTGCATCCAGGAAGGTTTTCAGTATCTGCAGGGAAGGAGAAGCCACAACCTTTTTGGGCAGCCTGGTTCAGTGCTTTGTCACTTTTGCAGTAAACAAATTTTCCCTCATATTTGGATGGAACTTCAAGTGTTTCTTTTTTTGCCTGTTGCACCTTGTCCTAAATTTCTAAATTTTCTTTGTTAAATATTATCAATTTATCTGTTTGTGTGTTTTCAGATCACTTCCACAGCTGAGCCTTTGTGAAAAGTTTCTTCTGTATGTCAGCATTTAAATCATTCATGAAAAGCCAGAACTATACAAGACATGAGAAAACTTCTGCAGAACCTGCCTAAATACTACCTTCTGATTTGATAGCAAATCACTGTTTAAGACTTTTTGGGCACATCTGATAATTTTGCACATCTATAATACTAATCATCTTAATCTTATCTTTTGCTTATAAGTGTCACATAAAGCAGCTTCAAAAGATTTTGTAAATTCAAAATATCTAACATATACGTTTCTTCTCCTTTATCTGTAAGACTGTTATCCTATCACAAAAAAGAAATTAGATTTTTCTGACAAGCTTTGTTCCCAAGATATCTGTGCTTGCAGTTACTCTACTCTTACGTTATCTCTAGGTGCTTATAAATTGTTTGAATATTTGTTCCAGCTTTTTACAAAAGGAACTAAAGCTAACTCACACATAATTCTCAATTCCTACTTTTTCACCTTTTTTGAAGATGAGAACTGTGATTTTCCTTTTTTTCCCCAGCTCTCCAAAACTTCATAACCTTTCATGAATTCTATAAGGTTTCAGCAAGTCTTTAAAGTTTGCTGAGTAAAATTCAATTGGACTATCCAACATAAAACTTCTAACTTACATTAGAGCTCTTTAATGTACTTTTCCTTTCTCCAGACTGAATCTTTACCCCTTTCTTGTTGATTATGTGTCAGCTGCCTGATCTCAGACAATCTTTTTAGCAATATCTGAAGCTAAAAAGAACATTAAACACTTCAGCATTCTTGGTATCATAATCAGTTCTTCCTTCTCCTGTTCAGCATTTCCCTTTATCTTCATCTTGATACTAACATTCTTACTGAATGTCTTCCTGTTGCTCTTTATAACTCTTGCCAGTTGTGTATTATTTTACATTTTGGTCTTTTACAAATTTTTTTTCCACACATTTCGTCCTTAAAAATTTGACCTCTTTTTCTGTTTTCCATGTACTCCCTTCATGCAATTAAAATCCCTAAAGAGTCAATACTTTACCCAAGCTGTGGTTTTTTTCCCATACTTCCTATCCTTTCCGTATTTGTGGTCTGTGATTATGTTTTAAATATAGTTTCCTCATTAGGGTGCCAAATTTCTTATTCTTTAGACTTGTTTCTCACAGAATACAAGTTCTCAAAACTCTTAATTATTGCTCTAATAAATTTGCATGTTCAAGGTTTATTTAATCTAGTGTCTGAGAGCCAGGAGTTTTCCCCAAGAGAAATCTATAAAAGCAGTTGAAAGCATTTTAGCTTCCCCTGTTCTGTGGGCTTTGACCTATTTCCCACAACTACCCGGGCATCATCATATAACAAATCCCCCACTATTGAACGACATACCCTGGATCTCTCCTGCTCTCTTGCTGTGACACAATGTAATTTGTTATTACCATTGTTACTGGTCTTTTTTTTTTTCCTAAGTCACTAACAATAATCTTGGGGGTTGGAGTTATGAAGACATATGTAAAGTAAATACTTAGAGATGCTTACCTATTATGTACTTAGTCATAATTCTCCAGGGATATTGTCATTAGGGCCAATAGATCTTCATTAATTGGTGTCTCTTCAACATTAAATAAATGTGTGCAGCTGATAATTTTCTTTGTATTTTTCATTAAAATTACCATTCAAATTTTTACCTTAGTATCAAATACTTGTACAAAGTGCTCTATTATTTAATGAGTTCTTTACAATTTGTTAGCCAATTATTTGAGTTAAACCAGAAAACCATAATTTGTTCCTTTTATAAGTTACTTTTATACTCTCTCTCTGAAGATAGCTAGAAAATAAAAAGAAGCTCAGGAAAGTAAAACTTTCTGGTGCAATGTGAAAAATGTAAATTATGGGTAGCTGATATCATGAGTAGCTGATATCTGTCCTTTTGCTGCAGTCGGATTTATACCGTGTCTTTCTTGACCAGGACTGAGACTGAGAGAAAAGAAAAAACCCAAATATATGAACTATAACTTCAATTAAATGAAATAACAGTTTTAGGTCTTCTTATCCAATTCAGAAATATCCAACCCAAAATGCTACATATACTTGATGGAGAAATTGTACTCATTATCAGGTAGCCATATGGCTTATTTCAAATCTATTTGTAAAGAAGGGATACTGCCACAGAGAGTTAATCGCATGTGATGCTCATAATGTAATATGAATCACAATAACAATCCTAAATAGCCATTATGGTAAGAGCAGTGAAATGGAACTTGAAATAAACAGTGCAATGAGTGCATATCAGTTAACTTGAAAGGATAGGAGCTTTCCGGTGGAGGAAGAGAGACCAAATACAGTATCTATTAAAGGACTATTAAATGTGAATATAAGTATCTCCCTAAAGCCAAATGCAACTATTTGCCATATGAGTGGGAAAAAACAAATACATAGCTTTTTTGCCGTAGGCTGGGTTCCTATAAATTTCCTAAGTCTCTCCCCTGTCGGATTCTTAGTCATCTAAAAACATGGTTGAACTCAAATTGAAACCTTCCTTCAACGCAGGCCCTGCTCTGTCTCTATTCTGTGCATATTGTCAGTCAACTTGTTCCTCATATCTTCCCACTGAGAAATCTGTTCACATTTTGGAAGTGGCCAAAGTATTCAACTGTTACTGGAGAAGAGGGATAGTCTGTCAGAAAGAAATACAGACAAGACAGTAAGAATCCATCATCACCACTTGAAAAAGTTTTTTTTTTAAAAGAGTATATCTTTTTGTCAGGGGAGGTAGGGTAGATATGGAATGACTTTCTTGTTGCTGTCAACACAATATCTACAAGCACAAAACCTTGGGGCACTTGTGGCCTCAAATTCATGCTTTCCATTTAAATGGTTGTCTGATATTTTCAACTGGTTCTTCACCCAGGCAAATGAATTTTACATTGCAGCACAAGGACACATCCACAGAGACATCTTTAAGTGAGTGAGAAAGGGAACCAAGGAAACATATTTGTGAACTATAACCTGATCTTGAACATGGATTAGTAAATAGAGGAACAATCTCTGCTGCTTTCATGCTTCAGTGTCTTCACAGATATTTTATACAAGTAGCTTGATTAAAACTGTTGTGCAGTAAACTGACTCATATTAGTCATGCTAGATAATAAAGACAAGCAAATTTATTTTCCTAATATTGTTCATTCTTACAAAGGACGCTAGGGAGTCATCAGTCTGCAGTCAACACCACTGTGATCTGCTTTGTTCCATTGTATTGTGATCCTGTATCTGCTTTGGTGAACTTTCACTGGACTTTATGGTACAAAATAGGAACAAATTGCTTATACACAAAGCTGTATTTAAGTGAAACCTTTAAAGTAAAGATTTCTTTGAATAATTAGTCATCATAAAAAAGGCAGTTTCTTTAACAAAAATGATTTCTTATTAAAATTTCAGTTTCATCAAGGTTTTTTACCTTGAAGAATAAAATAAAAGACAAACATTTCTTTTCTGACTGTCACTCGAAGACAACAATACATATTATGGAGATAATATTAGGATATGCCTCATTGTCTGCTGAGTAAATTATACAAGATTTTAAAGGCATATCAAAAAACTAAAGTTATCCACATTTTCACTTAGCCTCTGAAAATACTCAAAGCAGACTTCAGGTAAAATATTGAAATATGTAATTTCTTCACAGCAACAGATATATAGAAGAGGAGAATAAATAACACACAAAATTATGACTATATATATACTATACTTTGACTCAGGAAAATAGACCAGCCTAAAATAAACAGCTCAATTTTGAGATCCAGCTGTGAAAATATTTCACCCATGTCCAACGTTGGCTTGGTTTCCAAGGCTCTCTCTCTCTCAAATGAGACAGATGTGTATAGGTCGCATTCAATATATAAGTATGTAAAAAAGGAAAGGAAAATGATTGTAACTTATATTTAATGTCATTTAAATTTACCTTGATGTAAACTGTGTGATGAAAATTCACTTCTTTAGTGAGGAGTTTATCTTTAAAAGGGGTTGCAGTTTCATTCAGAAAGGAGTCAAAATTCTGACTTTCACCACATTATCCAAATCATTGTTGACTGGTTGCAAGATAAGATCTCATGAAAACTAGGCTTCTTACAAATTGTCACACCTAAAATCCCGTAAATATTGCCAATCCATAGAAACACTTTCAGCTAGGTTTATCTGACTTATTATATGTGTCAACATTGGGAAAACATAATTCACTTGCTGTAAGTGTCTGTCTCTTTCCATTGACTATAAAAGCAGCTAAGGACTAAACATTTATGTTGTCCAAATCTAGATAAAATACATTTTGTTTAGAGTACAAATTGATTACTAAGAATTAATATCAGTTATCCACCTATGTAAACACAAGATAACTGCTGATATGTATGTGTTGTTAAGAGTGAGAATAAATTAAGATGTAAAATATGTACCTGAAGTAAGATTTAAGCTCCGAGGCCCTTCCCAAGACCAAATATTCAGCCAATTAAGGTAAAACTATAGTCTCAGAAGAAACCAAGAGAACAATCCATAGGGTTTGTTCTGAAACGGACTTGTGGAATGGTGGAGCCATTTTTTATAATATGTTAGCTGTTCAGGTATGTTAACAGCCAAGTTGTCCACAAAAATTTCTTCCAGCCATTCGTAAATCACCTGCCAGTTTCTTGGGGTTTGGGATATAGCTGTATTATACATGTATATGTATATAGGTTTCTAGTGTTTTGCTTCATTTGGGGACTGTACTTTGAGATACTTAATTCCTAATTCTGTCTTCTCCAGGGGAAGGTCAAACATTAAAACCATTGTTACACTGGTATCTCCAGCAAGGTATGCTCAGAGCTCAGCTTCATTCACATAACTCTATGGCAACTCCAGTGTTCTTCACAGCTTTATTATGTACCTAATTAAATAGTCTATGAACTAAGTGGAACTAAACAATCAGCCCAAATCTCTCCTATATTCTGTGTGCTGCCGTGTAACCATAATACATTGTAACTGTTATTATATTTGATGAAATGGCCTAAAATGATTCATATAGTATATCATTGTTGAAACCAAAGCACTTTCTTTACAGCTTAGTGCCAAGGGGGCAGGTAGAGCTGCCCTGGCAAGCTGCACAACACTGAGCTGTTTGAGACTGAAAGGTCTGAACAAGGTGGAAGCAGTTTAAGCCTTTCCATACTGCTACACTATAAGGAACACCTCCTAGGACCTCTGCAGCTGGACCTTATCTTCAGCTCAGAGAAGTCTGTGTGGTTCCATACAAAATTGAGCCCAGGCGCTTCATCTGCTGCATGGAATGGGAGTATGGGCCTGGAAACAAACTGAGCCACAAAATTATATGGCACAGAAAATTAATCTTATGATATAGATACCTAAATATTATGTAGTCATTTCACATCACTTAAAAGCTAAACATGCAATTTAAGGTTCTTATCTTGCTTGTTGACAACACCAGTCAACAAAGACACATGAGTACCTCCAGAAAGCAATAGAAAGCAATTTATCCTATCTGGCTTCACATCTATGTTCAAAACAGAGGTACTGGAATGGATGTAGCTGTTAGCCTTGGTTGCCAATTAAATAAGCTTGGATGAATACCTTGTTTCTTTATTGGTTCAGGTGAACTAAAGATAAATGAGATAAATCCCAGCATACAACTGAAGTGTAATGGCAACCAGAGCAAGTTTTTTTCAAACCTTTTAATTCCTATCCTTACACCATGATGATCTTTAAAATCTACATTATGCTAGGGAAATTTGAGCCTCCATTTTTTCTAAGCTAATCACCTTCTCAAAATACAAGAAAAAACACCCATCTTTTCTGCAGTCCAGGGATTCAGTAAAAGGAGGGTGTTAGACCACAACATAATTGGTCATCTTTTAGATTTTCAGCACAGGTTACTGTATTGGGCACAGAAGGAGGTGATTCCAAAATGTCAAAAGCAGACAAGGCAGAAGGCCAGGTTGGCTGAACAGGGATCTCCTTTTGAAACTAAAGCAAAAAAATACAAGATATATGGACAGGAGGCAGGGTCAAGTGACATGGAAGGAATAGAGAGATGCTGCTCGCCACTGTAGGGAGTTTTGTGTGGTCAAAGCTCAACTGGAGTTGAAGCTGGATAGAAATGTGTGGGACAATAAAAAGATTCAATATAAAATCTCCTGGATGATCTGAAACATGTTTGAATGTGCTACAAGTTTATCACAGAGGAATGAAAAATAGAAAAAAACTTTTTAGGTCATATAGTCCACACCTTGCTATTACAGTGTTTCCAATTTACAGGGTTGGGGTGTTGTTTTCTGTGAGTTTTGCTAACTCCAAAATCCCTGGTGTTGATTTAATGTTGCTTGTTTAATATGTTTAAATATACAGTGTATATACAAACACGTTTAAACAAACATATGGGGGATTTCAGCACCATGAGTTCCTGCTAGTGTATTTGGCAGATCTGTTCTCCTCCTACATTCCGGCTGTTCTACATAAGGGGCTTAAATCTCTTCCCAGTACAGTAAATTATACCAACATCCTCTTGCATTACTGAAATTTAAAGTTCGTCTTCTGGTTTCTTTTTCAGGTGTGTATGACTTCTCCCTCTAATGCACACATAAAGTGTCTCAGCTTCTCTCCCATGCTTTGTCTCACCTCTTGCCCAACACAGAGAACACTCACTCACCTAACAGACTTTTCAGTTTCCTGAGATTTTTCAAAGCTCTGTTGCCACAGAAATGCTCCTTCATGCACCCTAAGTTTTGTGGGTTAATTTAGTACCAGTTTAACCTACTTTTCATCTAAAGAAACTAGGTGCCTAGAGAATAAGTGGACTTATTCCCTTATTTCCCTAAGCCAGGGAAACCCCTGAGTGGAAGGAGGAGAAATGGAGTGGACTCCCTGGTGCACAGTTTTGAAGAGCCAGAAAAATGTTTTTGGATATTGACTGTGAGTTTTCCTCACAGTCATTAGTTCCAAAATAAGGAGTAACATCAAGATATTGTTTCCCTCACAGAAATTTTCCAGAAGTCTCTAGATGTCATATCAAATTAACATTTCCAAGTTCTCTATAAAATGGAGTGTCGCGATTCAGACAAAAAATTCTGAAATGAGCAGATACTGGGATCAGCTGATCACCCTGAGTGACAACTCATGAGCAAACAGAACAAGTACTGTGAGACATCTTCCATTTGTATTTATATCAGTACACAGAAAAAGTTGTGACAGTCACTCTACAGTCTTATAATTAAAAAAAAAAGAAGACAGCATGTTCATCTTTGCTTATTTAAATTGCCTTAGTGAAAGTCAATATGATAAGCAAATGTACACCACAATGAGTAGGGGTTGCATATTCTGAATTGTGATCAGATAAGAACATCAACAATTTCTGAAGTACTAAGAAAATACATTTAATAAAATGTGCTGTGTCACCAAAATAAAGCATGAGCAGGGACAGAAACCAAGATTATAAAGGTTAACAGTTAGAAATTTTTACATAGTTTTAAAATTCATTAAAAAATAAAATAAATTCAATTTTTTTAGGACACTTCTGCTTCATGGATTCCAGTTTGACCCTGATAATAAGCAACAGTGATATTTTTCTTGCTCATAATGCCCATCAATTAAAAGATACCTGTTCCCTAGCTGGACTTCAAATACTTTAGTCTTACGAAAAGAATACACACAATATTTTTTTGCAGTTTAATGTAAGTTGTACATAACTGATTAGCAAAAACCTGTGCTGAATTATAGCTGTGGGCTAGAAAAAACAGTTTCTAATAATTTATTTCATTGGAAATATAAGCACTCGGGCAAAATTAGGCCCCCTTGAAATTTTCCCCATTGCATTACTTGGTACTAAAACGTGTTTCTTTACCTTGTCTTATTCATACAAATATTGCAACCATTGTCCCCATTTAAAACATAGATGTAAACTATTGACCCAATTTTATTCTTATTGTAATACCATAGACTGAGAGTTAAGTTTAAAATATGTTTATATGTATGCACATGAATATGTGTTCTCGAATATAGATATATGTGTGTGTGTGTATAGTGTAAAATTACAAACTGAATAAATGAGACACTGAAAATTGCCAGTATTATATTCAGTTGCTGCCTGTTTCCTGAAGATAGTCACCTTGCAATAGAAGGCTAACCAGGCTCCTCTGCTGTAAACATCTGCTTTTATTAGTTAAGCTCATCAACAGAAGTTAGGTGCAATTAATATATGCAGCTTTAATGAAACATACAAAACAGCAATTATAGTCATAATTATAATATAATTAAATTGCAGTCACATAATCAAAGTTACCTACATAAAAACTTTGCCTTTGAAACAACTCAAAAGAGCATTGTACCCTTTTTTAATGTCTCATATCTCTTTGTACCTTTTTTCCCCGAGTATATAGACAGACAACAGTATAAATTTAATAGGAAAGAACAACAACATACAAAACTTATGTAGTTTGCTTGACAGCCTTGCATGAGTTTTCAGTGCAGTTAATTTTTACTGAGCAAAGACCTACCCAAGTGCAGATACACTTCTTATATCTGCGGTCTTTCAAATTTCATTAGGAAAGCAAGTTTGGGTCTGCTCAAGACTGAGGCAGCAGACCTTCAAGGATACATCAGGTGCTTCAGGAAGAGGTATTATGGGTTCCATAAATAGTGTCTTCTAAGTTGATCTCACAACAATGTTAAATGACACTGTAATTTCTAGATGCTGCCATTGGAGGATATGGTGGGATATCTACTGTCATTTTGGATACCAAACAAGGTATGCCAGTCTTTTATAAGATGAGAAAGAAAAATACGTAAAATTCAATGGGTCATTGTGCCTAAAAGGAAAGCTGGTTGTTTATTCCAGGTATTTGGGTGACTTAATCTGTTCTCCTTCCTTCCTAGTCACCTGTCCACCCATTCATGTCTTCTCTGTTCCTGAAAGTGAAAAAAAGGATGATAATAACGTGGCCCATTTCTTTCAAAAACAGGGAATGGACATTTGTTTTTGTTTTGGTTTTTTATCTTCTCCCACCCTGTACAAGGAAAACAATACTTAAATGGAGATGTCATCTTGTGGGTATCTCTCTCATGTACATTGTTTTGGATCTTCTTCACTTGTTAACTAGATGGAGTTAGAAAATGCCTGACAAAGTTTTTACTTCTTCAGAACATGATGTTTTGTTAAAAACAAGACACATTAATATTAGACATCTTTAGTCCCACGGCTGTTTGGTTATTACTAAGTTATGTATTTTCTCCATAGGTCTGGTTTGGATATAGACTGAAAATAGAATCTCATCTATTTTGCCAGGTTTATTTATCTTTTGAATTTTTTTCTTTTTGTTACTTCTTTTTTGTTCTCTCAACTGACTGCTGAGAGTCACAGAGTCTAGCTTTGAAGGCAATTTTTATTTTAGTTAAACAAGAAAAAAACAAGTTTAATTAAACAAGAAAAAAAATATTAGAAATTTTTATGGCTTTGGACTTTTATTTGAATGAAAGCTATGAGCTGAAACAGGAAGAAAAATCAGCTTTGCATAATAAATTTGTGGTTTATATCTTGTTTGAAAACCAGAAAACCACCAAGTCTTCTTTTAGTGTCAAGAATTTAAGTAAGAAGACAGTTGCAGAAAGTTATAATCCAAGAGCAAATTTCAGGAAAATGTAGTCTTACAGAACTCTTCAAACTTTTTTCTCAAGTCATAGAGAGTATGGGTCAAAATACAAGACTAGTAACAGGGTTAAAACACACAGATGGGACTCATGACCCCCATCTTCTACATTCCTTTTTTTCACCCTATCCCATTTAACTTCAAAACTTCACTCATAAAACTTCTAGTGCTCAAAGTTTCTTCCATGGATTAGATTTATATGTGTACAGTTTATAAACCAGGATGAGCTGCAAACCATTAGCAATTAAAAATGCTGAAGATGACTTTAAGGGTGAGACAGTAAATTAATTTGTAGGTTAAAGATCCATATGCTTTTTGGTTTGGCCAGAGGGGTACCCATGCTGGAAGAGTTTGCTCCTGAAGGACTGTGCCTTTTTGAAGGGACCCACACTGGAGCAGTTCATGAAGAACTGCAGCCGTGGGAAGGATTCACACTGGAGAAGTTCACAGAGTGTTGTCTCTTGTGGGAGAGACCTCAGCCTGGAACAGATGAAGAGTGTGGGGACTCCTCCCCCTGAGGAGGAAGGAGCAGTAGAGACAATGTGTGATGAACTGACCAGAGCCCGTTTCCCATCCCCCTGTGCCACTATGCTGGAAGGAGATAGAGAAAATCCTGGCTGATGTTGAGCCCAGGAATAAGGAAGAGTTGTGTGGAAGGTGTTTTAAGATTTGTTTTTATTTCTCACTACCGTACTCTGATTTGATTGGTAATAAATTAAACTAATTTTCCCAAGTCAATTCTGTTTTGCCTGTGATGATAATTGTTGAGTGATCTCTCCCTGTCCTTGTCCTATGAGCCTCTTGGGTTTTTATTCCTCCCCTGTCAAGTTGAGGACAAAAGTGCCTTTAGTAGGCATCTGGCATATAGCCAAGGTCATCTCACAACTATAGTTTTTATTAGTTGGTATAACTTTACTTTTTTTAGTCTCTTTACATGCAAATCTGTACTACTGAATCCTTCATTTGCCTGACCAAAACTTATTTTTCTGGTACAAATTTCTGTCTAGCAAACATTTTCTCTGTGACATCTCAAAATTGTAAAGATATTTTCATTGTAAAGGGATCATTTAAATACTACCGTGAAACATTAAAGAAGCATGAAGCAGTGAGCTAATGATGGTTTGCTGATGTTTCCCTAAACAGCATCTTACTGTTGTAGTTGCATTTTACCTTGTTATTTATTCATAACTGAATTGCCAAAGATATTAAACTAAAGTGAGAAGTAAAATGGATATCTAGTCACATGAGGAAACATCTCTAACTACCAGTGACCCTAGCGATTTTGGCATCTTTGATTCATGGATCTTACCTGTGAAAATTAGAAGTTACCCTCATCCCAAAACTGTCCTTTAAATAATGCAGAAAATATTTTCAAGCTCATAGTTTCTTTGACTTACGAACATCCTACATTAGGAGTACTAAGCAAGGGTTGTCTAAAAAAAATTAGCATGTTCTTCTTCAGTATGCTAATGGAAAACTAAAGCAATGAGGTTTTGACTATTTTTTTTTTTCAAAGTAATGTATATGAACCACGTTTAAGGTGTCTTGACACCCTATATTATCTGCTAGATCTCTTGTTCTCTTAGTGTTGGCAGATTGAGAAAAAAATAATTCAGATTTTTGAAGGTGCCTAAATATAATATATTTCATAAATGATTTTCATTAAAATTATTATAAAATTAAACTGAAAATGAGTAGTTTATATTAGATATTAGAAAGAAATTATTTACTGTGAAGTTGTTGAGGCACTGGAACAGGTTGCTCAGAGTTGTAGATGCCCCTTCCCTGGAAGTGTTCAAGGCCAGGTTGGATGGTCTGGTGAAAGGTGTCCCTGAACATGTCAGGAAGGTTAGAACTGGATGATCTTTAAGATTGCTTCCAACTTCGGTCATTCTACAATTCTGTAATTCTATTTTCCTATTAAATTTATTTACAAGATGAAATTAGATGTGATGCACAGTTCACACTAGCATCACTTCTTAAAAATAGTGACAAATGATCCGTACAAATACTTTGTATGTGAAGGCAAAATGAATAATTTCAAAATGCACACCAGTGAGTTTGTGCATGCCAATTTCTTACAGGACCTGATATCTGAAGGGTTTTTTTGGGAAAGGGCTTTTCTGTTATCATCAGCAATCAACTATCAATAGAGACCAACCACTAAAGCAAAAATTCATAAATGTGCACAGGATGTTGCTGACTGCCCAATAAAATCAGCATTTCACATGTGGTGTCTATACAATTCATTGCCAATCCAAAATGTTTTGTGAAGTGTTTATTTTAAAAGCAGAGTATAAATACCAATGAAGTCACAGGAGCAAATGCTGAATAATTCCAGTTTCAGGATAAAAGAGGAGAAATTAGCAGAAGAAAGTGGTGTTAGATTAAAATGGCATTAGGCTTATTATCTGTTTAGTTTCATAGTTTTCTCATAGGCTAGCCAGTTCTAATGATACCTTTTAATTCTTCAAACATACTGCAGCAATTAAAGATTCCTTGCCTATTTCAAGATACTATTTCATGAGGAAAGTCTGATATCCTAAAACTTTTCTGCTAGGAATCAATGAGTATGTCTACACTTGTTCTGGAAGACAATAACATGCACTGTTCCCAAAATTAGAAACATAGAAGGAGAAAAAAAGCATTAAAATGAAAAAGAAAGAGCAGAAAACAAATGATCCAACAAAAATTTGCACTTTAATATACTTAATTAGACAATTATTTTTTTTCTGCACACAGTATGTAAAAGCACAGAAATCAGGTTTGATATTGATTTCTGATCTTGAAAATGTAGGCTATGATGTACTCCTATACTAGACCTTGGAGATCGTTTTATAAAATAAACTTTTCTCAAGTCTAACAAAATTCTTATTTGATGTTTCTTCCCTCAACTTGTGAGCTGTTGAACCTTTATGCAATCCAGAAAACCACTCATTTTCCTGAATGTCAATATGTAATACTATCCAGTATGGTCTAGAGTATGTCTTGTGGTTTCTGCTGTGACTTGAGAAGGACATAGCAGTACTAAAGTCTCATGGTAGCTCTATGTGCAGCCGCTCTATGTGAATTCTTCTGCTATCCTAAGGCATCCCAGACAGTATTAGATGCCTGCCTTTGGACAAGAGCATCAGCCTTTAATGTCTTTCACAGTTTTCTTTCAACAACAATACAACTTGTGTTGGTTACCCATGCGTTGGTGGAGCAGAATAAAATGTTTTGGTCTCTATCAATTTCTGCACTGGATAGATGGCGGAGAGGAGGTGCTGAATATTGTAGGCACATACAGATTGAGTTACCTCACATTTTCAGGGGAAGTTTCCCTTGTTAGTTTGTTGTTTGTTTGTTTATTTCGTGGGGATTTTTTTTATTTTTTAATTTTGTTAATCCCATTTTCCAGAATCAAAAATAGCAGAGTTCTAGAGCATTATTTGCTCTTCCAGGCAACATTAGCCATCACACATTCCAGCCTGGAGTGAAATTTCCCCAGCATATTTCACCTAGCTTTCTGTGCTTTCTGAACACCCTTCTGCTGCCTAATTTTCTATTTTAATGCAATAATTTTCTTTTAATATAAAAGAAATTATAAGAAGAAGAAACTCACGGTCTCAAATGAACCCATCTGAGGACTGTAATAGTCTCACAGAGGATACTGACCTCTCTTCCCTACAAGGCCTAGGTCAGGTAAGGACCTGGTGTTAGGTGAAATTTGCTTAGGACCCAGTGTTCCTTTCTCTGTTGCTTAAAATTTCATATCCTTTTATGTGAAACTTCTCATTTTCTCTGCACAGGAGCAAACCTCAAATAATCTAATATAATATAATGGAATGGAAAACAAGAAAAAAATATAAGGCTATTCTTCCTAGAATTTGAAGTCTACATTTTTCAGGTTTTTTACTTGATTTCCTCCATTAAAAAGGTATAAATAAGTCCTTTTTCGTATGAATTAAAGAATGCTGGTGGAAAGAAGCACTCAGAAATCTCCTTTATTTATAGACACATGGGGCAATGATTTAGTTTTCGCTCTGGGCTATTGGTAGAAAAGTAATAAAATAATATATCCTTAATCTCTACCACAACACACTAATTCAATAAGAAAGAGATTAATTTTGCAATGTTGTTTTTCAAGTGTTATATAGACCTTATAGCCAATAAGCAGCAATCTTTTTCCCCATACAAGAAACTCCAGTATTAGTATAATGTATGTGTTCATTTAGAAAAATAATAATAATTTTCAAAAAGAGAAGAAAGAGGTGAGGCGGTACTCCAAGTACCAGCGCAGAGACTCTCTTTGCAGTCTTTTGACAAGACCATGTTGAAGTAGGTTGTTCCTTTCACAGTACATGAAGAACTATGGTGGAGCAGACTGTAGCCTGTGGAGGCCGCCATGACAGAGCTGGTGGATAGGTCCTGAAGGAAGCCAAAGCCCATGGAGACCCCACACCAGACCAGCAAGAAAGTCTGAGGAAGAGGGAAGAGGGAGCAGAGGAGCTGCTATGGACTAATCATAGACCCCATTCCCTATCTGCCTAAACATTTCCAAACCCCTGCCGTGGGCAGTGGCAGCTTCCACTAAAGTTGCTCATCTACCCTGGCCTTGAACACTGCCAGGGAACAACTTCTCTTGACAACATGTTCCACTGCCTCATCATCCTCACAGTAGTGAATTTCTTCCTAATATCTGATTTAAATCTATTCTCTTTCAGTTTATGTCATTACTCCTAGTCCTATCACTACATGCCCTTGTAAAAAGGCCCTCTCTGCTGTCTTGTAGGCCTCCTTTGGGTATTGGAAGGCTGCTCAAAGGCCTGTCTGGAGTCTTCTCTTCCCCAGGCAGAACAACCCCAACTCTCTCAGTCTTCCTTCACAGAGGTGCTCCAGCCTTTTGATCATGTTTGTGACCCTCCTCTGTTCGTGCTCCAGTAGATCCACACCTTTCTTACATCAGGGGCCCCAGGGATGGATGCAGCACTCCAGGTGGGGTCTCACAAAGGCAGAGCAGAGGGGCAAAATCACCTCCCTCCATCTGCTAGCCACGCTGCTTTGGATGCAGCTTTTTGGTGGTTGGTTTTCCAGGCTGTGAGCACACACTGCTGTGTGGTGCAAAGTTTTTCAGGCAAGTCTGTTTTGCCTGCTGTGATAACAGGTGAATGATTTCTCTTTCTTTATGTTGGTCCACAAAATTTTTCATCTTATTTTCTCTCCCTGTCCTGTGTGGAAGGGGCAGTGAGAGAACAGTTGTCTGTGTGCCTGGCAGCCAGCCAAGGTCAACCTACCACACAGATGGTGAGAACTGGATGAGGATGTTAAGAATTTTAAGAACAGACACCTTGTCCAGCAGGACTCCTGCCCAGGACTCCTGCCCAGTATCCTGTGGTCTCTGCTCAGGCAGAGGGATGCAGCTGCTACTTTCCTGTTTTCAACTTCAACCAGGAGCAAAGCTGAGCACACATGCCAGAGACACAGAAACACACACAGACACACAGAAGGCAGGGACACTGACGATCACAGAGAAGGTGCTGCCCCAGCACCCCCCACATGCAGGATGCACACCAGACATAGGGACACATCCCTTTTTCTTGTCCATACTTATTTTATCTTTGTTCCTTGGCATGTGGCCTTAATCCTCAAACTCTCTAAAATGTCTGTTTGGTCTAAGGTTACCCACTGATCTCCCATTAGCTTTATCTTCATTATTACTATGGACATAACTCTCCAGATGAGTGCTAATTATATTTGAGGACCTAATTCTGGTTTTGCTGTTAATAGGAACGATAAGCATGAGATACAGTAATATATTTCTGGCACCTTGATGTACAAATTCTTAAATGTTTCCTGCACTAAGATGATGTATTTGTTTGACTCAGATATAAATAACTTCTATTATTCAGTTATCACATTTTTAAGGCTATAAATAATTAAAAAAATTAATTTTAAATCTAAATTGTTTTCTTCTGAACTTCAAGAAATTTGGGTTACTTCAGTACTGTTACAAGACAATGTAGGCCCACAAACACATTCATGACTTACAGGTCATATGTGATAAATTCAATTGACAATTGCTGTTTGAGGCATCTCACTTCGTCCATTTTTAATAGTTTCAATATAGTCTTTATTGCTCATAAATCCATGATCACAAAGAAAAAGACTGGCTTTGTAACATTATTCAGCCTTTAGCCTCAGTCATGCAAGTACAGTTATCCATGTGTAAAGAACAGTCCAAATCTCTTAAATCTGTACATCTCATCATACTGCTGTCAGCTGCAGCCATCTGCACTGGGGTGGCCAAGCAATTCAAACATAGAAAGATTTAAGTCTTTGTTGAAAAATGGTGACATTAATATATTTAATTAAAATTAAATTTGAAGAAACTAATACATGAAGAAACTTGGATGTTTTAAAGTATTAGATAGGAAATCTATCCCATAATAAGCAAATTTTATGTCATTTTCAGTGAACAGTAGAGAACAAGTTAATGGAGACAAACATTGTAAGGAACCCTCAACTCTCCAATTCCATCCACAGAATAAAGAAATAGTCTTCCATTTTTCCTTAAACTGACAAGAACTCCTACTTACATTAGTCAGGAAAATGTCTACAACACAGAATACAGAAATACTATACTTTTAAGACTGATAAAACATTGGGGTAGTCTGACATTCAAAAAATTCCCTCAGAAATATAGCAGAAAATATTCATTAAAAACCTAAATTTGGGTTCTTACAGGAAATGAGTAATTCTCAAAGAATTCAGTTAGTCATTTCAAATAACCACAGTGTTGAAAGGTTATATATATAGAAAAGCTTCTCTGGTCTTGGGAGTTCCCCCTCTTAGCTGTACATCATTATAATCTTCCTCATTACCTAATCATAAACCTATAACATTATACCTCCTCTGTATCTCCATGAACTATCTGTGACAATTTACTTTTCCTGCCTGACTAGTGAATTCCCATCACACTTAAAACTGCACTTAAGAGGCACATGCTAAAAATGAAATATTTATTCAATTGTAGTAAATATCTCGCCATGCTCTTATAGTCTAGGAATAAAACAAAAATATTGCAACTCGTTAAAAAAATAATGTAACAATAAATATTTCTCTTAAAATATTTACAACTATATGCAACTTTCTGCATCACAGAGTAAGGCAGGCTGCATAGACTATACAATCTATTTAGTAATATTTTCAGCTTTGCCTAATAAAATAATAACACAATTTATTCTCATTTAAAAATTGAGGTCTAAACCCACAAAGGCATTTAAAATTTTTTTTCATTTAAATCAATGTGAAACAGATCTCTAGAAATAGTTACTGTCTATAATTCAGTAAGATACAATATAGTTATATTTGCCTTTTATGTCAACACTGTACAACATTGATATGCAAGATCAATATATTTTTCCATTTTCCACTCCTGATGGCAATCTTTACTGAAGACTTAATTTTTCTCTGAAAAAATATATTTGATCAAATGGAGTTGGCAATGTATGCAAATATACTTTTTGCAATGAAATTAATAGAACGTCATTTAAAAAACCCTGACCTAAATTAAAAAACAACAACAACAAAAAAATTAAAGTGACCTTTTAGTAAAGACAATGATAAAATAAATTTCCTGAATGAAGAATTTTGGGGTAGCTTCTGAAGCCTTAGGAAGTCAGACGCTAAAAGAATGAAAGAGGAACAAGACGCACTCTATTTCAAAGTAGTTTTTTATTTCCGATCTATTAAAAATAACTATATATATGCATATAAATAAAACCTGACAAATGTTACTTTGACATTGACATTGATTATGATATTTGGAATTATTTCTGATACAGGAAGGAGATTTGGTAATAGTCTTGCCACAATGCTGCTTAACCCCTACTTTGTAATGCTAATCAGGATAGATTAATATTAAACGAAGCAAACATCTAAATTCCCTTAAAGGCATTCTATCTCTGTAATTCAAAAGCAAAACATTAAAAGAGGAAGCAATAGAAATGTGAGTAAAATTACTATTAAGTGATGACCCAAAACTTGATCTCATTGTTCTGCCAGCCACAGTGGAATTGAAAAGACTTTGTCACATTGTCTAGACACATTGAGTGTGAATAAAACACATACCTTAGATAACTGAGGACCTGGTCAAGGATTAGACCTGACATGACATAATTGACTTTGAAGGCTTGAAGAGGAATTTAGACCGTTGTAGCTAAACAGGAAGAATGTCTAAGGAAATCAGATTAATAAAAGCCTGTCTTAAATGAAACCTCATTTTTGATAAAGCGTAAGTTCACAACTATTATCTTAACACTAGTGGCCGTAAGTGAATTCATAAACTACTGAAACTTAAAAAACATGTAATCAGTGAATTTGAGTTTATTAGAGAAACAAAAACCCCAAGCCCTTGTAGTCTCTTCAGAAATTCTGAATGGTCTAAATATATATTATGGACTATGTAGTGGTTAGAAGTTTTTTGAGGACTAAAAATGCAATTGTGCTGAAGGAGATGTTTTAGTCTTTGACAGTGCTGATTTCTGTGCAATGACTGTTCAAATATTCTAAAAAAGAATTTTAGACAGACTCCTCACTGCAAATGCTTTCTAGAAGAAGGAGATTTTAAATAGTCCTGGGGTATGCAAACAGTAGGAAAGTATGGCCTATACACTCTTCTTCTGTGTTTTCTGTTATCTACAGATAACCATGCAAATCTTTTTGGTTTTTATTTGGGTTTTTTTTTGTTTTCAGCTGCCTTTTCAGAAGTTTTATACCTTCCATTCAATACTGCAATAGTTATCCTGAAAGGTCCTTGGATATCACTGGAAATAGATCTACAGACATTGAGATACTTGAAATGAGACCACCTCATAGACAGAATACACAAGCTCTGATGCATCCGCAACACTGACAAACAATCCTGGAGACATGTTTACTGCCTGCATGTATATCCAGTTTATGAATGTGTTGGAAGCTGTCTTGATACAGGTTCCTGTACAAGGGAATAATTTTAGAAATTTTCTTAATTCACTTGTACAAGGCAATAATATTAGACTTTTTCTGAACCAATATTAACTGAGTGGAATGCAGCATTAAGCAGAATGATGAAGATGGTATAAGAATCAAAATGAACTTTCATAAAAACACCTTGAAGTTAAATTGAATTTGATTTTCTAGGTCTGAAAAAAAAGCATTCTCTTCTTTATGGCTGTCCAGAATAAATATTGGACTAGGCCACCATTGTTTGCAGAAATAGTCTGAGAGGAAGATTTAAAAAAAAAAAAAACAAGCAAGACAAAATTAATCAGATTTTTCCCTTAATTTCTCCAAAACTTAGTTCTGACGGTTTGTGAATATTTTTTTTCCTTCATGAATGATTCTTTACACAGAAATCAGTGTTACTCTAACTCCTAAGAAGGAGTGAGACTGGATTAATGCACAAAAGTTCTTTGTTGTATCTTTCCTGTTGCTCCATAAGGGTCCTTTTGCTCTACTTGCTTCTCTCTATTTTTCCTTTATGTATCTCATTTTTCTTTTTTCCACAGGATGATGCCTTTCTTTTGTGCTATAGCACAATGTTTAGAGCACTCAGGATGTGGGAGAACAGGTAAAGGACAAAATGTATTATGTGGCTGTGTTACGTGATAATTTATTTGAATGACGCTTGCCAGAGATTTTTTTTTTTTTTTTAGCTTAAAATCGGTTCCTGAGTCATGGATTAGAACAAAAATAAGATTGTCTTTATCGAAAGAAGGAATGTATTTCAGGAACAGAACTAATAAGAAATGTGACTTGGAATCAAATATATTACTTGGAGACTGTCTGTTTTGCAAATCTGTTAGGAGTCAGAGCTTTATTGAATTTGCTTTGAAAGCTGCATCAGAAGTCATTAATACTTAAACATTAACATTGGCCTAAAATTGTTAATGTCACATCCAAACAGGTAGGAACTTATTTCTAACCCCTTGCAGTCATATTGTAAGGGTTAAAAAAAAGGCACAAATTTTAGCTGTGTTGAGTTACATAAATTATCCATATCATCCTAAGAAAAGATTGCTTTTTAAACTCAATAAATACAACACTGCATTTTCCAAATAATCAGCAATTTTCCCTCTTGAGTTGTCTGAAAAAGACTGTGAATTCAGAGACCATCTAGCAAAATCTTGCTTAGCTGTGAAAATAAGCCTGAGGATGCTCTGCCAAGCATTACAACAAACTAGCTAAATCATTGACTATAGCCCACAACAGAAAGGCATCTAAATGGAAGACGATATGCGCTGGAAACCTTTCCCTGAGTAGCAAAAATAGCAGCAGGACAGGGACAAATAGATAAAAGAAAAGCTTTTCAAGAGCCATACTCTATTCCACAGAAGAACGAGGGCATCGTTATCCAATTTCTAATGACATTTTGCAACATACCACTTGAGTTTTGTTTCTGAATATTTAATTTCTTTTTAAATATTACTTAAACATAAAGAAACATGGTCTAAAATACTTCTGCTACTCTTCTATCTGATTATATTAATTAATATGTCAAAAAAAAAAAAAAAAGAGACGTTCAGGTATTTAAGGTTATGCCTCCATTGTTTTTGCAAGACATAAACTATCACATATTTGAGGTTTTATCTTTCAGACCTGGCATGTTTTTTTGATTCCTCTAGAATCTAAGGTATACCAATAGAGACAGGTAAGAATCTGTAAACTGGCTTTTTTTTGTTGCTCCAAATGGTTTTGTTGCAGGCAAAAGGTTTCCCACAAGCATCTTTTTCCTGTTCCTGTTTCACTGCATAAAAACACTACATCTGACCAAAAAAAAGAAATGCAGGTGGACATGCTTTTTTGTCTCTGACTTTTCTTCTCTTCCTTGCTGAGATTTGAGAAGAACATTGACAGCCAGTTTACAGAGCAATGAAATCATTAGTTTTGTATTTATCACTATTATTTTTGTATATAGAGCTATATGGAATAACTTGGGGATGAAAAAAAAAAAGAAATTCTAGTCTCTAAGCTCACAAAATCTAATAATTATATTTAATTTTAAATAGTTCTAACAGTCTTTTTATTTAATTATACTACATATTGTGTCTGAATGTAAGCCTTATGATTGTAGGATCTTGATCTAAACACCTAAATATGCTTAAATATTCCTCAATTCTGATAGTCAGTTTTAGGACTTATGTAGGAGAACGTAAAGAATAATAAAAAAAAAGGTTGCTAATATGTGTGTTGTGTAGTGTTGTATGAAGATTAAAAAAAAAAAAAATCAATGAAAACCAGTTAGTCCATTTTAACTTCTGATTCTATTAGTCATACAGAGATTTGAGAAAAAACATGATGCAACCAAAATGGTATGTCCTGTTCCAGGACATTCTGTTGTACAAGGAAGGATATCAGCGTTCTTAGCAGATCAGAAACAATTCCATTGAAAGCTGTAAAGTAAAAATGCTTAGAGGCAAGGGAATAAGACTGTGACAATGTGTAAGATGCAGCATGTCTTTTCATGACCTTTACAGTCACTTCCCAATTTGCAGTAGGACCTTCTCCTACACTCTTTGCTCCCCAAGGACAAAATTTGAACATGTCGCCTCCACATTTGTGTTTCTGCTCATCTTTGAGGAAACAAACATAACTTATCAGGTTTCCTTCCTTCCTTCCTTCCTTCCTTCCTTCCTTCCTTCCTTCCTTCCTTCCTTCCTTCCTTCCTTCCTTCCTTCCTTCCTTCCTTCCTTCCTTCCTTCCTTCCTTCCTTCCTTCCTTCCTTCCTTCCTTCCTTCCTTCCTTCCTTCCTTCCTTCCTTCCTTCCTTCCTTCCTTCCTTCCTTCCTTCCTTCCTTCCTTCCTTCCTTCCCTCCTTCCTTCCCTCCTTCCTTCCTTCCTTCCTTCCTTCCTTCCTTCCTTCCTTCCTTCCTTCCTTCCTTCCTTCCTTCCTTCCTTCCTTCCTTCCTTCCTTCCTTCCTTCCTTCCTTCCTTCCTTCCTTCCTTCCTTCCTTCCTTCCTTCCTTCCTTCCTTCCTTCCTTCCTTCCTTCCTTCCTTCCTTCCTTCCTTCCCTCCTTCCTTCCCTCCCTCCTTCCCTCCCTCCTTCCCTCCCTCCTTCCTTCCTTCCTTCCTTCCTTCCTTCCTTCCTTCCTTCCTTCCTTCCTTCCTTCCTTCCCTCCTTCCTTCCCTCCTTCCTTCCCTTCCTTCCTTCCTTCCCTTCCTTCCTTCCTTCCTTCCTTCCTTCCTTCCTTCCTTCCTTCCTTCCTTCCTTCCTTCCTTCCTTCCTTCCTTCCTTCCTTCCTTCCTTCCTTCCTTCCTTCCTTCCTTCCTTCCTTCCTTCCTTCCTTCCTTCCCTCCTTCCTTCCCTCCTTCCTTCCCTCCTTCCTTCCTTCCTTCCTCCCTTCCTTCCTCCCTTCCTCCCTCCCTCCCTCCCTCCCTCCCTCCCTCCCTTCCTCCCTCCCTTCCTTCCTTCCTTCCTTCCTTCCTTCCTTCCTTCCTTCCTTCCTTCCTTCCTTCCTTCCTTCCTTCCTTCCTTCCTTCCTTCCTTCCTTCCTTCCTTCCTTCCTTCCTTCCTTCCTTCCTCCCTTCCTCCCTTCCTCCCTCCCTTCCTCCCTCCCTTCCTCCCTCCCTTCCTCCCTCCCTTCCTCCCTTCCTCCCTTCCTCCCTTCCTCCCTTCCTCCCTTCCTCCCTTCCTTTTCTTTCTTTCATCCTCTGAACTCTGATGGATAAGAAAAACATTTATGTTGCATGTTGTTGCTGCTTCCTTCCTTTGTAAACTCTCCTAATTATTACAGATACCTGTAAAAATCTTACATCATTATCAGAGAAATGAAAAGAAGTTTTAATGTTTCACATTAATTTTGGAGCTGGCTCTTATTCTTCTGAAGTTTTCTGACTGCTGTTTTTTCAGGGTTAAAAAAATTAAAGTGAAGAAACTGCAATGCATAAAACTCTTGATAAAAGTGTACATGAAAAGAAATGATAAGACTGAATTATGTAATCAATACCTACAATAAACTCAAGTATTATCTCGAACTCGTAACAGCATCATTGGGACTGATAGCATCAGCATTACTAAATATATTTGTTGGTATGTCTTGGAGTCTTACAAAAAACATTTTAAAACTCTTTATTTCTTTTTACAGAAGTAGTAGCTCACTTTTTGCAATTGACACTTTTTTTTCTAACTGTAACATAGAAGTGGGACAGGGGTGCTTTGTATTAAAGGAAAAATGTATTTGTTCAGGACTAATGATTCTTTAGGCAGTGTGACCCCAGCTGCTAACAAGCTAGGAAGGAAATCAAGGAAGAAAAGAAAAGAAAAGAAAAGAAAAAGAAAATCGTGAAAGTTCAGGCAGCAAAGCAGCATACTTGCAACATTATTTGGGACAGAAAGAGAGGAGAAAGTCATTGCTGCATTGCATTATGCTAGAGGTCCCTGCTGGCAAAGACCTTGGAAAGGTACAGTATGAAAAACTGTGAGGTGAGAAGAAATTTCATACTTACTATTTCATAAACTGCTTCTTGCAGAGAATTACACTGTGTCCCCCTGCGCAGAGGGAGGATTGGCAACACATGAGGAGAAACAACTGTCATCAAGGAAATGAGTGATGCAAAATGGGAGAATGTTATTAGTGTTCCAGTAAGAAGTATGCCCATGTTTTCACCATTTCCCCTGAGTCATCCAGTGTTTCTTGCTGCGGGGTAAAAAGAAGGAACACTGTGTCTCTGCCTCTGAAGCTACTTTCCCTCACTGGGAAAGGTATCTCTCCTTTTCAATCTTTCCAACCACAAATTCTTTATTGAGTGACTCCGGAAAAACCAAACCAATACAAAGAATCCCAGAAGGGCAGGAACATCTCTTGAGTGTAAATGTAATGCATACTACTGCAAAAGTATCCCCCTACACCACTGCACACGTGCACCAAATAAATGCATTCAACATAGAAAACAGAGACTATCAGTATGAATTTCATGGGGAAAAAAAAGAACAAGATCTCATTTTCTTGCTTTGTTGTGATACAATGATGCTACATGCTGCCAGATCCTTCTCTTAAATTGCTCTCTAACAGCTAGATGCCCTCCACAAAGCTGTCACCAGAGAAGAATAGCACACACCAAGGTTGTTTTTGTTTGTTTAAGCTCCTGCTGTGCTGCTTGTCTCCGGTATCAAAGCATTCCTCTTTCAGAACAAATTTCTTCTAACATATTGTTCTCCCTTTCTAAGATTCTGCTTGGTTTGCATAACAAAATCTCCACTGAACACTCATTGATTTATTGGAAAAAAATTAAATTTTCAAAAAGAAGAAAAGCTGCTGAGATATGGATTTTCACGTATTTAATCAGAAAGCATGTGCTGATATATTGGTAACATATGATCCAAAATCATTATTATTAGCTTCTCGGGACCATGCTACCATGAAATGATATTGTCATCTATTCCTGTTGCTTCCATAGGAGAATTATTACTTTAAACCTTTTGCTACCAAACCTTGAAATAGGTCCTTTTTGCCATCTACACAGATTGCATCTATACAATAAGGACCAATCTCTGCAGGTATTTCTGCAAATATAAATACATATATATAGTGTTTATATACATAGATATAAACAGTAATGTCAGTGTTAAAAGTAGGCAATATATTGTAAACACTCATCTGAGATAGTGACATTCATGGTATCAATCCCTATGGACCTTGTATTTTTTCCAACCTTTTCATTTTATGGAATATTAATAAACACGTAACACAGCACAGTAAACTAAAGTTACTACTAAAAAGTGAGAGCAACATTGTTTAAAAAACCCAAGAAATAATAAGCAATTATTTAATAAATATTTAACTGCTATGTTTATTAATGTATAATTTGGAATATCAGATGCATTAATAAAAGAAATGGAACCAGTAAGGAGATATATCCCAGAAAGGAAGCATCACCCTACCTGCAGTTTATTTTTCATCTCCTAAATGATAGTCACAAAGCTGTACTATTTATTAGCACTGTAGTGAGGGCACACTGCTTGATGCAGTCAATAGTGTGCTTCCTCCCAGAAGCTTTAGGATAGTGTATGTCATTGTGTTCTCCTAGCATTATTTTTAGTCTTCCTTTTTTGTTTTTTTGATCACATCTTTCCTTGTGACTGGCTCAGCAAGTCAACATGATGAAAACAAATGTTATTAGACCTTCATTTTCACACTAAAATCCCAGAAGGGGAGCTATCCTGCTTACAGCCCTAATTGCTTTAACAGCACATCTTTCAGCGCTTGTTCTTGTGGGTTTGATTCTGAAGTCCTTACTCAGCTTGAGCAGTACACTTCTTCTGAGTAGTTTCATTGATACCCAGGAGCCTTCTCTCACTATTAAGTGCTTCTCAGCAGGAATAAGGATTGTAGAATGGAGCAGTGTGAGCTTATTTCAAAAGGGCGAAGCAACTAGGCACAGATTCCAGCGAAAGGGAACACAAGCTTTGCTTATCTCACATTTGCCTTCCACACACAGCTACCCCCCCCACCTGCCCCCACCACCCTTCAGTTCCCACATCTCTCAAGCACAAAGTAAACAGAATTCTGGCAAGTTAGAAACAGCCAATTCCGCTGATGCTGTAGCCATTTTTAAGCCAATGCATGTTATTCAGTATATTTCTATACAGTGGAAAAAGTACAACTTCAAGTGTCTGCAGAGCTCCTGATTTGCTCTCTTAAGGTAATTTTGTTGAGGCAGTCTCCACTAAAGTTATTAATTTAGAAAAACAAGTGAAAATAATTTATGAAAACAACTTTGCCATATTATTTTATGTATAATTTTTTATTTTCAGAAGAATTACTCAGTTAATCTTCCAGCTTTCCTTCAAAGTTTACTAGAATTAGGTATCTAAAAAAGAACCAAAAGGAACGTATTCATATACACTTGACACAAATGTCTATGAATGTTAAAACCCATTACATAAACCAGAAAATTGCCAAGAATTGTTCCTCCAATAAACAAGATATCTCTAGTAGAAAACATAATCTAGAATAGAGTCAGATAGAGGTGAGAAAGCAGGATGCAGACCCTTACTCAAATATCAGATGCAACAGTGCAGTGTTAGTGTGTTGTGTTTGGGTTTTTTTCTAGTCATGGGAAAATAAAAGCACTTGAGTGCAGAGAGAGTATTTCCCTAGCAAAACTCTATGACATCCCCTGTCATCACAAGCTCACTTACCTCCACAGAACACTGCACTCTCTCAGCTTCATACACTCAGAGGTTCACAAATCTTTGTCCTGATGTCCAGAATTGTTCCCCAAATTGCAACATCAAGAAGATCCTAATGTCAAGAAAAAGAACTGCACTGTTAATTGACTAATTAATATAAACCATATTTTATACAGTTCATGATTTTCAGGTGAATTTCAGATTGCTTAGCCAAAATCAAATCCTGAAAACACAATTAATTTTTCATTCATCAGAAGAGCTTTAATGCTTACGTTAAAAATACAGATGGAAAAATCAGTTAATTAATCTATGAGGTTTAACACACAATTGCAATATAATTAATAAAAATAATAAAAACTTTGCTCATCGATATATACCCTCTTAAGCTCATTTTAATTCTGCATTGTTTTGAGAAAGGCAACATAAGTAAAAATTGTTAAAGTTAATGTCTGCTGAAATTGAAAGTAAGATGCAGTGGAGGTTGTGAAGATATATATTGGCATTTATAAGGTATACCTATTATTGTTATTGTTATTATTATTATTAAGCTCTCTAAAAATTGGGCATATTTTATGCATCCTTCTTTGATCTCAGATCAGAGGATAACTGTCTAATGCCATCCAGAGTATAATTCTTTACCCCAAAATGTCAAAACTCAGACTACTTAGCTCAACAGGTGTTTGGCTTCGTTTCTGAAATTCCCCAAGAGATTATGAACTGCCAATGTTCTCTAAACTTGCACGGAACAGACTATGAAGCCCACTAGTGTAGTTGATCATGTTTTTCATTTTACATTGATTTTTTAAATGAGAAGCTAGGGATATATTGTACATTTTTGGTGAACAATCACAAAAGCTAGTTCCTGATTATCTCTTATCCAGAGTGGATGTTTCTGTCTTCTATAGGAAAAGCCTGTGCAGAAGCCAACTTTTTTTTCCCCCAGTATTTGTGGCCTGACTCCTTTCCAAACCTCATATGTATCTACCTGCAGCAAGAACAATGTTTCATACATAGAGTTTGGTTTTGTGGGTATTTTGGTTTGTTTGTTGGTTTTGGATTGGGTTGGGTTTTTATAAGATACAGATACCTGAAGCAGTCTTATCTCAACCAAGGTTTCCTGGAGTACATTGTTATTTTCATGTTCATACCATTCTGGACTACTTGCATTTTTTTCTTTGAATTACCCCAGTTACTAACAATTATGTTTAGTATCTTTTCCTTTTGTTTCCATTTTCTTTCTTCTGACATTATGGACCTTGCAATGATGCAAATCTTTAGCAGAATCACACTTCTGTACAGGGCTTCTAATAAGGCTTCCTTGATTAATTTTTCATGATCCTGTGCGCCTTTTGACACTGTAAAGCCAAAGTTTTCCAGAATGTATTTAATTTTTTACTTTTTTATCTTTCAAGATCCCTCAATTTAAGTTTCTTTTACGTGGTTGAAGCTTTTAAAATGTTTCTCTAATTACTCAGTTGAATTACAATATAAGCCATTCTTCTCTTATTTTGCAGCAGTCTCAACTTATTCAACATCAGAATATAAAACATATATAAAAAATGTAACCTTTGTTTAGTTTTCTTATTTGATTTATTACCAAAAATCAGGCAGTATATTTTTAATTACATTCTTAGCAATGCATAAAAGCAATCCTTGGAACTATTAATTTATCACAACTCATCAGCCAGATTTATCTTTGAAAGTAAGATAGTAAGCCTTCATCATATTGGATATTCAACTCAGATAAATCTAGACTAAAATCTGCAGCAGTGTCCGGCTTTAGATCCCCACTGGAAGTAATGGAAGTCTGATCATAGGCTCCAATTTTATGTTGAAGCTGCTACCTGAAATGTTTCACCCGGTTGTTTAATATAGCCCTTCAAGTGCAATTTATGACTTTGTTCACTATCTACTAAGTATATTAATTAATCAGTGCTTTATGAACCTAACACTTTACGGGTTTTGTTGCTTAGCAACAGAACTTCCTCCAGTAAGGGGCTATATCTAGAGTCCTTTAACCAGCTTTCATCTTCCATGGCATTTTTAAATTCAGTTATTTCATTACTTTTAGAAAACAAAGCACTTCTAATTTCAAAGGATAAATTATTTTACTTAATTTTTTACTTTCATTTCAAATACTAAAATGACACTTAGGAATGACTATAGCTGCACGAACATATTATTCACGGTAAATATGTACAATGAAATCCAAACAACAGTAAAGTAATCACATCAGCCAAATGTTGGCAGTTCTTTTCATTGCTGTGGGAAACACACTCTCACTCATTCCAAAATCCCTATTAAATCTGTATTAATGTCCTCCATCTCTGGACACAAGCAATAGAGTAGTAAATTATACTTCTGTGTAAACTGAATTCTAAAATTGAGAACAGGACCTTTGCGATTTACAGACATTTTAATTTCTAATGTCATTAAAATAGATGTTTCTCAGTCCATGAGCTCTTCTGTGGCACAAATAACAGCTTTGTTTGGTGCACCAAGGGTTCAGCTTTTAATTCCACTGTTATGCATAACATTATTAGAATTAATATTAGTTTCTCTATTTTACAAGACTCATTAGCTGAAAGCTAAATTTATCCCCACCCATGCAGACATCAGTTTCAGAAAGTGCTCACTAAATTTTCATCCTTTGCAGGAAGTGTAAACATTTAACAAATATTTGGTGTTATTCTTGGATATGTTGTATATCCACTTTATGCCTGAGTCAGATGTTCAGTACTGGAATTATGCCTGCATCTAATTTAGAGTAGCTATAAAATCAGTGGTAGTAACTCTTTACGTTAAGGTAAATACCCCATACAGTACAAGACAGCAAAAAAAAAAAAAAAAAAAAAATTACCCATATTTAGATTAGACAGTACAGTCTTACCACTTTTTAACTCTTGATTCATAACACCAAATGTGTCAATTTACCCCATTTGATACCTACCATCTATGGAGAGAGGATTTGTTTGGAGAGAAAATATAAAATGCAAAATGAACTAATTTGGGTACTATGCCAATGAAGTTAGCGTTTGACAGGTGCTAAACAGACAAATATATTTTATGTGTCCATGTTTGAATTATGCTTTTTAGGTTTTCAGTATAACTAGGATTTCACAATGAAGGAAGCTATGTTCTCCAATGTACATGCTCCACTACTGTTGAGTGGTTTGCTACCGCAGTGTAGCTATTTGGATAAAAATATGATCCTGACCTTTCTCCTTTCACATTACATGATATAATTTCATAGACACAATCTTTAACATCTGTGGAGTGTTACCTTATAAGAAAATCAAATGAGAATATTGTGGGATGCAACTGGTTCCAGGAAAGGACCCCATCTGACAAGCATTCTCTTAATATCTATGTGGGACATAAAAGGTTACATTTAAGCTGAAAAGATCTTTTCTAGGACTGTGCGTGCTTGGTATATGCTGCATAATATATTACATGAGCATTAACCAAAATTTTGGATTACAACAGCTGTTTTTAAAGACAGCTTTTGGGAAAGTTTTTATTTTGTCTTATTTTCTCTTTGGAGTCACTGAATTCTGTTCTTATCTTTGATACAGATGAAAAGATGATATACAGATAGAACAAAGTTATATTGAAATGAAATATGGCTCCAAAATCCTTTGAAATTATTTCTTTAAGTATTGTTCCTCCTTCACATGCTCATTGTCTCTGTTTTACACATTTTGTCTTCATTAAGAATGTTGTGAAAGATTGAGAAAACAAAGGATACATCTTAATTTTTTTACCCTTTTTTTACCTGAGCAAAGTTGTTCCTCTCAGCTATTCAGCTAGCAGGGAAAAGTCCTGAGGACTAATGTTCAGTTACATGACATTAATATGGCAAAAACTTCTTGCTACCACAATGTATTCCATGGACATAATAAAGACAAAGGTATCTGCCTGCATTTTTCCATATTTCTCGGTGCAATCACTGCTCAGGAGAAAGGAATTGTAAATGTAGTTTCATTTTGCTTTTTGATTTTGACAAAACCATTGTACCGTTTTTCAAATACTTTATTTTCCATGGTAACATAATCAGTGCATAATGTTTCTTAAAATTTTAATAAAGCATAAATAAATTTGTGTAAAGCATTTTTTTTCAAATAACTGCAAATATTTAAAGCTTCTAATCACTGCAATGCAGTGGTCTGTTGAAAAATTTGTTTGCAGACAGAAAAGAAAAAAAGAAAGAAATCAGGATCTCATTCATTTTTCATGGCTGGGAATAGATGTCTCAAAATTTTGATTACATTTGTGGAGCAGTCATGCAAGGGTGGAAGTTTGGTTCAGACTAACATATAGAAATAACAGTGTCAAGTAGACATTATTAATGGACCAAGACATCATAATCATTGAGGTCTCTGCCACCTCTAAAATACACTTTATGAACCTCCTACTGCCAACACAGTGATTTTCTACATCATTCTATAGACCTACTAACTTCAGTTACCTAGTCTGGGACCAGGCTAGAATCTGCCTTGAGGCTCAGAGAGAAAAGTCTGTGTCTGCCTGCAAAATGACATGTAGATTTTCCTAAAGAAATGTCAATGTTCAGAAATAGTGAGAAGAATATTTGGAAAAGGAAGATTTTTTAAGGATTAGTCATGAAGGTATTTAAGACAAATTTTGCTGATTTCCCCTGAGGAAATTAAAATAATATTCTTTATATATTGCCAAAATTTGGCTGAGTATTATTAAGATAATTATTAACAGAGTTTATCCTCATCATCATGTTACGTTTTTTCCTGGTTTCATAAATACTGAACTCTAAGTTGCTACAACTGAAGTTATGGGAGTATTTAAACAGAGTTCTTAATTCCAAGTTCATAAGCAAAGGTATCTTAGATGGGGTGTGTTATGAAAAACTCTGCTCAACTGACTGAACTAAGGCTTCAGCAGTACTAGGGTATTCAATGTACCTGAAGAACCTGGAAATGACAAATGAAACATCCATGCATCTAGAGAGCAATTAGACTACCACTAGGCATTTCAAATGACAAGAGATACCCATGGAAAAGTAACTGAGTCAAGTTATGTGGTGTTTGTGGATCCTTTGATACAGTAGGAGTTCAGAAATACTAAGAGCTGCCTGTAATCTGGAGTTCAATCCCTCCATAAAAGTGAACATTCTGTCACCTTAAGAGCCCAGAATCATTTGAGTTAATCTAACATATATAAGCTGGCTTCCATCTGCCTCTGCAAAAAGGTGCCTCTCAAAGCTCTCCTTCTGTTCCTCTGTGAACATTTTGGCTGGTCCAGCAGATTTGACATGTCACCTGACTCTTATATTTAGGCAACTGATGTCCATCATGGGTAGACAGTCAAGATTAGAGTACAGCAGAGAGATTTTAGAGTGACTCATTTCACAATAAGAACCCTTTCAAAATGGTAAATCATCCCACTGATGCTAGACACTTGTGTTTCATCAGTGACTACAGACATCTTTCCTTTAGGAGGTCAGAGCTAGATGTGATTAGTCCAGCTACAGGCTGATTTCTGAGTACCTTTCATCTGTTCCATTGATGGCTAAGCAGACAGACCTTTTTGGAAAGTTCATGACATATTTGTCTGCTTTGAAATATCTGGCAATTAGATGGTTGATTCTATTTTTAAGAGCCTTAGATAATAAGAACACACTGTGCTAAAGAGAAGTAGATCTCAAGAAAAAATTTAGATGCATGGGAAAAACTTTTTTTTACATAGCGTGTAAAAACTGTAGTGAATGTAACGAATCTTTTAAAGTGCTATTTCAAGTTATGTGATATTCATGTGAGTTGGAAGCTGAGAAAAAGCTGCCTGCATGTCGAAATACCTTATTTTTTCTTGTTTATCAAATCCTTATTTCATTCTCTAGCAAGTTCTGAATTATTGATTTGCATGTTGATAAAATTCACCCTAAAGTTATAAAGGATGAAAAGAGAAATTTAAATTGTAAATATTTCTATTAAAGTAATTGTTTAAAAAATGAGTAAAAAGCCCCCAAAAAATCCACAAAAATTTAGCATATAGGTAAATCATGCATATTGTACAAGATAGTAGCCTTTCATCTCAACAGTTTGTCTAACACTGAAGAATAAGATGAATACAGAATCCACAGTTTTTGTGAAGTTATTTGTTTGGGACTGTTCCTCTGAGACGTATGGAGAGGAACTGTGAACTACTCCTTTGTTTTTGCCTTATTGACTTACCTCTAACTGCTTACAGACATCTCCTTTTTTTCCATACTTCCCTGAAATGTTATTCTTTAATCTTAAATTTTTTTGTGAATATGCTGGATACTAAACCTGATTAGAACTTGTCCATTATATTGTGTTTCTGAAAAAAGATTTAATAATATGGCCATTGAATTTATCTTTTCAACCTTTTCTCCTTCTCTGGTGCTCCCAAACACAAAAATTATCTCTATTTGTGTAGATACACAGAGAGAAAAACTCTATCCAAACTATACAAATACACTACATTATATTCTTTCACCTTTTATTTATTAAATGGTTAGAGGGGTAGTAGTTTTAATTTAAATAACTTAATTCATGAAAAGTCTGCTGAAAGATATATCCAAGGCCACCTCCTCTGGCCCAGGAAATCTCTGGAGCATAAGCCACTATAAGATCTAAGAAAATGTTTATTATGCTCATGTAGTGGATTCTCTGGGATACTCCACTAGTGGTTTCTGTACATCAGACACCAGATGGGTCTTTAAGCTAATATAGTTTTGAAGACATTAACAAAACAATATAATGATATCCTGCTGAACTTTTCTGCAAAATTTTGCAATTCTAAGGCAGGGAGGAAATTCTGAAATCCATAGCAACACTAGGATGTTCTGTCTTAAACAGTAGGCTATTAAAAAGAAAAGTCTTTTAAACATGTTTAGATTTAACATATTGTTTTACCTGAATGCATGTCACTAGACAAAATGAGAGAATTGCAGTTTATCATGATAACCAGTGGTTTTTGTCCATGGTTTGGTTAATAAGACTATAGAAGGACATTTCTTGTGCTTCCCTCTTAGATTTTAATTTTTTCTCCCTTCCTTTCATAAGGGGGGAAATATAAATTATCAAATTTATATAACAAGGTAAATACCAAGTAAAGAAACTAAAAAGAAACAATGGCTTTTCCTCAAAGGATGCCCAGATATCATTTATAACTCATCCAAGACATAAATAAATGAAAGAAAGTATAAATCAAGTGATTTTGGATGATGGAGTAGTACAGATAATCTTGTGACATTTTCTCTGCTAAAGTCAAAAAAAGCATTCAATATTTAAGCAATGATCACAAATTTTGATATTTCATCTCCCATTATTCTAAAAAATAAAAAAAAATGCAAAGGGGAAAAGTCAGCACATTGAAGTAGGCTGATTGTAGGATTAGTTAGTAGAAGAATATTTAAAGCTATTATTAGACAAATTGGTAAATTCTTTGCATATTTTTTAATTAAAAACACCTTATTAAAAAGGCTATTAAGAAATTGGACAAAATTCATAGAACTGTGAAAAACAGCAAATGCATGGATATGCACAAACACAGACATAAAAACCAGGACTCAAATATTCATGTATCTACTGCCTATAATGCTGTCCATTTCAGTGGCTTCTGGGGCTTTTCCATTAACTATTCCGTCCACCTACGTCAGTCCAAAGGGCCAAGCCAATATAAACCAAAAAATCTAAAAGCCTTTGATACTTTAAAAATATTTTAGCTTTGTCAACAACCCTCAAATAACGTTTCCATTTAGCCAAGATGATCCTCTTGATCCTCCAAAGATCTGCTATAACTCTGCCCTTTGTTCTAAAGCTGGCAAAATTGAAGCTATTCATCTGATTCAGGATGCGATACTTAGCAAAATTTTAACATGACCATATTTTCTTTAATGTTCAGACAAATAGAACTAAGATACAAAGACTTTACAAATTACTTTCAGAGAGAGTGTGAGAGTGAGCCATCTATCCTTTGCTTTTCTACAATTGGGTGCCTTTCTTTGCGCTCAACTCTATTCTGCATCTAGAAGACACTAAGAAATTCTGATTCTGGAAAAAAAAAAGAAAGTCTTGCTAGACCAAGACCGCTTCTTATTGACACTAGAATAAAGTAACAAAAGAGACTTAAAAGATCTTCACGCCTTTGTTTTTATCACTATTCTAAATAAATTTCTTAGAAATTTTAATTTCTAAAGCAGTGCCAGAACTTGCATTTATTTGCTATTCCTAATATTAGTCAAGTTTTGTTTAGAAGCTGTATATAATTTAATTTCAAAAGTTTCCCTTTTTCTTATTTATATTTCTAGCAGATTTTCCATTTTCAGATTCATGTATTAGTGTAATAATAATTTACAACATGTACAAGTTTAACCTACATTCTCCTAGGACACCATGAGTAAAGGACTAATATTTTTGGCCTCCAGATTGGTTCATTACCATGTTGCTCAGAGCAGGTTTTTTTATATCTGTCTATTTCTTAAAGTACAAAACTATTTTATATATTTTTCACTCTTTTTCACTGAAGGAAGAGTGATGCAGTTTTCTACATTGAAGCATTTATAAAGTAAATGTCTAGGTTTATCCTTTTTTTTTAAATTTATTTATTCAAGAATATGAATTCCTTTTAATTTCTGCAAATCACTGACTTGTCTTCCCATGAAAGGACTGCATGAATATTTTATAAAGCAATCTATTTTTCTTAATTTGTTATTTCAAGATGTTTATAGGTGTTCTTATTTCTTCACACAAAAAAAAGAACACAAGGCAATTTCCCCCTGTATTTTATAGTGGGAGCCTCATTGCAATATATTTGGTGCCTTCAGTCGCATAAAGTTGTGAAAATGTGATTGTGTTTGTCTGCCTCAGTAGAGCGTGCTGGGACTACCAAGGAAAACAACTTTCCAAAAACTATTCAACAACCATATCTGAGAAAATGCAGACTAAATAACCCCTCACTTCAGCAGTTTGCCAAACTGAAATAAAATAATATATTCTTTTAGATATCTCCTTCTTGAAGAAGACTGACTTTTCAGTGACAAATCTGGTGTTGAGTCAGCACCTGAAACATGTGCAGTAGGGTTATTTGACAATATTCATAGGTTTTATATGAGTAATTTATTTTGTGTCTCATACATGCAAGTCAGAACTACCAGCACACTGCTTGCTTCAACCTCTTCAACTTTCAGTGCATTTACAGGTCCTTCATGGAAGGATGAATAATCAGTTCTTCATTATTCTGCATTATCAGAGCAGTCCACAAGTGTTGGTGAATTAGGCTAAACTTTCAGTCTCTGCTCAACGGGCTAGAAATAGACAGGTCATGGGTAAAATCCTGACCTGTAATTCTGTAGCCATGTAATACCATATTTCCAGTTTGAGAGGTCCATAAGCTCTTTACTGAGTTTGTAAGGGCTCAGGACTTGTCAGGCCTACTCCATCTGAACTTGTCTTGAACAAGAATTATTTTTAATCAAAAAATAATTATTACAGAAAGAAGATATATATGAAGAAAAAGTTTAATATTAATAATGATGCAGTTAAAGTTGTCATACTGCACTCCTTAGTTTCTATCCCTTTTCTTGGATCACTCTTCAGGTGGGAAGATCCAGGAATCATAGACCCCAGAATCCCAGAATCATAGAATCATAGAATCATCAAGGCTGGAAGAGACTTTCAAGATTATCCAGTCCAACCATCCACTGTAACACCTAAACCACTGTTCCATATCACCCAGCACCAGATCCAGATGCCTCTTGAACACCTCCAGAAGGGCACATTTTCTAAAAGTCCTGATATCACATTCTAGGTATTCCCATGTCTTTTCAAGTGATAGAACACTATCTTCAGGCAGCTACACATTGCCTACGAAATCCTTTTTAGGCATTGTAGTCACCAAAATAGAGTGTGTTCCTTAACTTCATCATCCAATGGAACAGTTTGCCCACAGAAGCTGTGGATGCCCCACCCCTGGAAATGTTCAAGGACAGGTTGGATGGGGCCCTGAGTCACCTGGTCTAGTGGAAGGTGTCCCTGCACATGGCAGGAGGTTTGGAAGTAGATGATCTTTAAGGTCCTTTCCAACCCAAACCATTCTGTGATTCTGTGATTCACAGCAAAGTACCATAGGTCATCATAAACCCTGAGCTGTTACCTGCTAACCTTGTAGAGATGTCTTAGATATCTCATCATGTCTTGGAGGGCACTTTGATTGAGAATTATCTCTGTGGACTATAAGAGGTGATTAAACACATCTGTAGGCACCTACAGGAAGGTTTCAACACTTTATTGTAAGTTAATTATAATCAATTTAATATGGAATCCCATAATTATAGAAAAATGGATAAAACCAGAAAACCAGAAAATCAACTTTAGAGTGGGGTTTTGCTTGGAAAAAAAAAAAATATCTTCAATTACGATATGGGCAGCCTCAAATCAAATCCATTTTCGGAACTGGACTGGATAACATGCCTGAGTCTGTGTTTCCTATTTCCTAGAAACAAAATACTTTATGCACTTGCCTAATTAGCAAAAGTGTGATATTTTCCCTTTTTTTTAAGCTAAAGGAAGTAGTCAAATTCAGCATAGATTTTTCAGTGAACCTAGCTTTACCCACTGATTTATAATTTGGGAGCCTTTCATCAAATTAAGTGTTAAAATAGAAGGAGAGATGGCTACCTTTCCCTGTCTTAATTAACTTTACCAGAGTTCTTTTAGTACTAGTTCTCTAGGTGCTATTTTGTGAAACACTAGGATATTTTAACACTCTCAGTGATATTTACACTGCATTAGCTGTCATCTTATATTTTAAATCAGATTCCACTTGCCGCATCTTTAACCCTTAGCTTTGCTACCAGGCATGCTTCATCAAGTTTGGAAGGGGAAAATAATACTTTTCTTTTCAATTTCTTCTTTTTCTCCACCCCTATAATTTTTTTCCTCTTTATTTATTTGAAAAGGAAAGATTGATAATGCTTGGGAAACAATACCTTGTATTTCATTATGGCAGAGGGTTTGTGTAGAGAAGAAAATAAGTGCTGTACGTGCAATCTGTACCTATGACACGTTGGACTCACATTCACATTATGTAACATATCACATGCCAAATAGGGCCAGGATATTTATTGATAATCAGCTTGATTGCTTATTACTCAGAAAATTCAACTGAGCCACAGTTTAATCTTTTAATTTTCACTTTCACAAAATATTCACAATTCACACCTAACGAATCACACTGCCTACAAGGGTAGCAATTCAGAGTTTTGTCACATATTTCATTACTGTGTATTTGCCAAGTTATTTTTTGCTATTCCGCTGTTGTCACCTGTCATTCAGTGAAAACACTTGACTGGCATTATACGGCATCATTGATCTTTACCTAATGTGAATTAGGTGACACAGCTTATGGCTTCTTCAATCATTTCTTGAATGTGAAAACTTTGCCAAGTTCCTTTAGATGTGTAGGACATCAGACTGTAGATCATGACTCTCATTTGGAAAATAAGGATATTAATTCCTACCAAGAAATTAACAGCAAAAGAAGGAAGGATTTTCCTATAGTAATAACCCTGTGATTTTCTCAAGACAAACAATTAACAATACCTTAAAAGAAGAAGGAATATTCTAAAACAAGAAGTCTTCTTGAAGGGTATATTGTGCAAACCCATTCTTCTTATTAAACATTGTAGAACTGAACATAATCTTAAGGAAGAGAATGAAATACTTTTATTTAAATAAGAATTATCTCAAATTCTGCTTTTGGGCACAAAAGGAACCTTTATATGTTTTGGATCTATCAAGAATATACTCAAAACAGTACTAAGATTTGCATAACTTCATCAAGTTCTTGCAGTTTGTTTTAGGAAATTGAGTGTTTCAGAGATACAATTTTTTTTCTTTGTCTAAATATGTCAAGATGGGTTTAAAAACCTTGCATCACATATTTATTTTAATTAAATTGCTTTATCTTAACATAAAAATTTCACACTTGAACTTTTACATTATTATAGTAGATATGAGGTGGTTTTATAGCAATATGAAGTCGAGAGCTAAGTTAAAATAAGAGCATGAGTATAAAAGTTCAGTTTTCAAATATTATCTAGGAAGTGTTGAAAACAATGCATTTGATGAACTTCACCACTGTTGCTATGACTTCTAATGCTCATTTGATATCTAAAAATGCAAAATGTTTTGTAATTTTTTTTATATGTCATTGATAAAGAAGCTTTTGATATCAACTTATCGAATAAGTCAAGAAAAGCTCTAAGTACCTCCAAAACCAGCAATTTTCACAACCTACCTGAAAGGATTCTGAAAAGGTTGTCTGAGGAGCACACTGACTCACTGGACTGGTTTTTAGTTAGTGTTACAGCACTGGGAAAACCACAGATTGAGAAGAAAGCTGATGCTGGAATAACACTTTTAAAAAGAAACAGGATAAGCTGTGTCAGCCAATACGATATCAGCCCTGGCTAATATTTAACTAATAAAGAATTAAAGCCATATACTTTATGCTACTGAATATTGGTAACTGTTTTTTTGTCTTTCTTAATAAGATTTCAAATGTAGTAGATAAAATGTTATTCATTTTGGATTCTGCAGGGAATCTTACTCACTGACAAGGAAATATGATCACTATGATCTTATCACCATGTTAAGCGGACTAAGAACTAGCCAACCCAGAGATCTTAGCTTGATGAAATTTGACACTGAAAAGAAGAGGGAAAAGGGAGAGGAGTGGGATTTCACATGGGCTGGTACTGGTGTGGCTGTCTCAGAAGCTTCTGTGCATTCCCTAATCAAAAAAAAGGGGATATGGCGTTGGGTTGCTCTACAGATGTGAAGAATCAAAGTGGTACCACACATTAAGAGATCCCTAGCATTCTGATTTAATCAAAGAAGAAAACTACAGAGAAAACTGACCAAAACATTTTTTTTTTTTCTAGAATACTCTAATTCAGACAGTAAATGATTCTCCAAAGTCCTATTCTGAAGGTTATAATATCATATTGATAAATAATTAGACATATAATTGATATTGGACATAAAAAACACTCATTTCAAAAAAACAAAGGGTTTAAAGTCTACAGTGATAGCTATAGGAGATAGTTTTCACACAGCACAATTTCACATTAGCCACACATTCAGATGCAAAAGACAAAATGTAGAGAAGAAAAAGGTGAATAAATTTCTAACAAGACCATAAAAAAAAAGGAAAGGAAGAGGGAATATATACAGAGATGTTATAAAAGTTGGTGTGAGAGATGGAAAAAATTATTACTGGCTCAAAACAACTGAAGTGTGTGTGTAGGGGTGGACCAGGGCAAGTTCTGCAAAGAGTGTGACAGTGCACTACTCCACACCCTGCTCTTGGACACTCTAGCCCAGCCCAGAATGGCTAGCAGCCACTGGCACACCAGAAGCTCCACCTGGAGGGCCCCAGGAGACCAAAGCAAATAAAAGCAATTGCACGAAGACACACATGTGCACAATCCATTGTTTTTATTTTATAGTAGTTATGATTGTGCTGGACTTCAAGCAGTGATTTTTAACCTTCCTCAGCCACCTTTCTCTTTTTCTCCCTCTCTCTCTCTCATTCTTTCTTCTCATAATTTCCTCTACTCAAAATCTGGGTAACTTAAAGTTGGATGGGTTATAGTTTGCTAACTCAGTGCCCTGTGAAATGCTTTATTTTGATTGAATGTTGCTTCAAAATTTGCCAAGTACCATTATTTTCTAAAGTTTGCCAGTAAAAGTTTGTTGTTTAAACTCCTGAGAATGTTGTCATGTTTCTCCTGTGCACCTGTCTCGGGGTATTAAAAAACCTAAGCCTCTATAAGAAACTTGTCAAGTCCACGGCTTTACAGATGACAGACAGAATTTGTGGACCAGATTATCAAAGAATATTCCAGCTTCTTTATTGAAGAAAAGTGACTATGAGCCTAAGAAGCCATTGAAACCAGCTTTATGTGTTTTTGAGATGTGCATGAGTTGTAGAACATTCATGGGAGATGTAGCAGCTGCATGTCTGAATGTAGCCCTGTGTAATTGTGAGTTCTTTATTCTTTGTTATAATAGTTATCAGAGACATAAGTAGTGACAAAGCTGCCTCAGTTTATGCCTACATTTTACTAATATTTCTCTTCCAAATGACCTTATGTAACTGCCCTCTGCCTACATATATCCTACATATATCACACAAACTTAACTGTCATTCATTGAGTCTCATTTACACATCAGTGCCAGGTTAGTTGCACATCTCTTACGGTAGTGCACAGAAGGATGTTGCCGTTATGAACTAAAGACTGCATTTAAGAAAATGTAAAAAACTCTGTGACAAGTATAACTAAGTAAAACTGCTCAAAAAGCATCTGCTTGAAAGAAACGTCAGTAATGAAGACCTAAATAATTTTAGAAGCCATTTTTCAAGATGTGGTGTTATTACAGAGAGAACTGTATTCTCTCCCAAAATATTTATTCAAGGAAATATTCAAGGAAAGCTATGTGCTTTATATTCATTCTTTAAGTATGTTTAAATTGCTTCCTTTTCATCTTCACTATAACCCCCAGAATGATTGATTGCTAAGGTGCAAAGTGCATATTTTAAATATATGATTTTTAAAATATCCAAAGAAAGTTCTGGTTTTCCTTCAAGGAAGCAGCTGTGTACTGGGATTTGTTCTCCAAATCATGAGGTAGTTTGAAGTCTAATATCATTGAGGAGTGTATTTCACATGCTACATGTATTTTGTTCAGCTACGACCATTTGGCAAAGGAAAAAGCAATAAAAATTCTTTATTGAAATTGTACTTCATATTTGTCTGTAAATTCTAGCTACTCAGATAGTGAACACTGCTTTATGTAAAGAAATAATCAAAGGTCTTCTCTGCTGTTTTTATACTAACCAGAAAAATAAAGTTAAAATGATACAATGAAGCCAGTAACTCCGGAGACAATATGCAATAAAACCAGGCATAGACATTCACCATGTTCCAAGTACATATAAAACCAAAGGGAATATGATAAATTCCTGAGAAGCTGAAACCATATACCCTTAGCCACATTATGTAAAATTACAGGGGTTTCCAAAAGAACTCAAGCCCTCTCCTTATGCAAGCAGACATCTGAAACTGAAACCTCTTTTTGTAGGGCAGTCTTTACTCACCAACAGTGCTAGTTTCTTGCTTGTATTACAGTTCCAGAATGTGCATGTAAATTATTTCTTTCCTCTGAGGTGTGGGAAAAAGTTTAGAGATATACATATCACTGAGAAGGTGAGATAAAAGTTTCCTCAAATGTAGCTATTTTCTCAGCTGAAATAACAATGCTTCAATGAAGTAATATTCATCTAAAACAGGTGAAGACCCTACTCAGAACACTGGAAGAAGCACAAGGGGGAATAGTGAGATGTAAAAATAGATTTCCAATGCTGCAGGTTCTCTTGAGTAGCCTCCATGTATGGCTCCAGAGGCTGTAACTGAGTTACACCATATTAAATAAGCCATCACCATGCAAGAGTTTTGAATGTCTTCAGGCATATAAAAATCATACCATATGCCAGATAATGGGTGGAGATATATATATATATATATATATTTATATTTTTATATATATATATATGTATATTTATATTTTTATATATGTGTATATACATATAACATTAGAACTGTGAAAGGCTTTGTATTCCAGGACTTTCTGACCTGGTTCTGAATATAATTTGATAACCTGTCTGAGGCTGTGACATCTTTAAGCTTTTCATTACATTATTCTAAGACAGATACTGGGAAAGAAAGAGATGTCATACAAGGTTATAACATGTCACAAACATTGCAGAACTACTGTCTGTACATATATATACTGTTAAGATCTAAACTGTGAAGGCAAAAGCATGTAATTAGTACTGAAATGCTGGATATACAATTCTCTGGAATTTTAAAAAGGTCTTCTAGCTTTCATTGCCTTTTATAATTGCATAGTACTTTCTTATTTTATCATGCTTTTTGCAACCAACTATTGATGGCTATATATATCAAATATGTTGAATATGACCAAACTATAAAAATTGGGGGTTATATTTTTAATGAGGTTTGAAATTACAATCCAATCAGCAAAAGGCTAGAAAATACACATTGCTATATCACAAACAAACAAACAAACAAACAAATTTACACCTAATTAAGACCCTTAACTCTTTCATTACTTTCTTTATGAAATTAAAGAGAAGTAATCCATGTACACCAAGATGGTCTGGAGAAAATATTATATTTTCACTAGCTGTAATCTCTGTAATTTAACAGGTCTGGTCCATAACACAAAAACAGCATTCTCCTGCATGCTGGCTTTTTAATGGACTAATGTGTCAGGAATGTGGAGCAATAGAAGAGGTGTTTTGCTCCATTCTGACCTTTTGTAGTAGCAGTGATGCGATTAAACCAAATGAAAGCATGCTGTAATAATAGTGCAGCTTCAGAGTGGAAATTCTTACCAAATAGTATATAATTATCTGCTAAATGTATTTCTGTACTAAAATGTGCTAAAACTTTACAATTTATGGGTTTCTCAGAATAGGAAAGCTTAAGCTGCTAGGGAGAACAATGGCTCTTCAAATAATATCCTTGGAAGTGTGGCACAGGGCACATAACTAGAATTATTCATTTGCTCTCGGGCAGTACCTAAATCCCTCATATGTAACTCAACCATAGTAAGGTCCCACAGCCCCTCTCCATAATAGCTTACAATCTATTCACCTAGAACCCACAGACACACAAAAAAAGAATCATTAAGAAGCTAAAAAAGTCAGGTTTGTATGTTACATAAATGTTCAAGTTCATGTCTTTTCTTCAAGATTTGTCAAAGCAACAGATAAATACCACCTGCAGATGACCTCATATCACTTTTTTTTCTAACAAGAGAGTTCTAACCCATATGCAAGAAGGCAGTGCAAGGGGCTTTGTTCTGAACTGCTCTTTTCTTTTGAACAGATTTCTCTGAATCCGTTACACATCAACAAAAGTAATTAAGTACTTATTGATACCAAGATAAACAATAAGACAAACAAGGACACTAGTTTAGATGGCTAAACATCTAATATAGGTTTTTACCTCAATACCTGTAGAGAACCAAAGGATAATTATCTGGTTTACACTCACTTTTGGTTAAACTATCAATACAGGCACTAGCTGAAGACGACTCACGTTGCCTTAAATGTCTCTCTAAAAATGGATTATCACAACCTCCTAAAGGTCTGTTTCTTTCCATTAATATGAAGACAGTTTTTTTAACTACAATACAGACATTAGTTTCAGATATCTGAGTTAATTGGAATGAAATCTACCTAAAGACATGTATTTCTGCTGTAAACCGTCTTTACTAACAGCCAATCAAAAAGATGTTGTTCTGAGGATTCCTTATTCATGAATGTGTCCTCCAGGGGGAGATACTCCACTTCATAGCAGGAAATGGGGTTTGAGACGCTCCTCAGTGTTTGAACTGGCACAGGCCGGACACAGGAACAACCACAAAACCACAAATTAAATGCGAGGAGTAAATTTATTTTTGTTACCTTGACACCCATTGGATGCCAAGCATCTGTGCAGAAGCACACAAATACAATGCAGGCACTGCAGAACTCAGTCCGTGATAGAGGATTACCAGACCTGCTGTCTTCACCTCTACTTCAGAAATTCACCTAAGAGTGGTTTACCACTGTACTTTAACCTTTCACCTGGAAGGGCAGGAATCTGCAGCGTGTTCAGCGGGGTCCCTCTAAGTTTATCACAGACCTATGTTATCTAAACACCTATGTTCCTGCTAAACACATGAAAATAAACGGTGAATAATATGATACTTGTGCAAGATTTAAATGCCTTGATTTACCTTTTTTTTCCCTCATTTTCATAAAGAAAATCATAAATCCATATTTAAATCAAACTCTGATGGGGAGTAAGGTCTTCCACCGACTTTCTGTTCATTGTACTGAATGCTTGATTGCTTGCATATGGCATGATAAAAGACTACTGCTCTAAGTCCGGAGATGTCGGCTTCCTTTCCTTCTTTGCATTCTGATTCTCCTTTAGCTTTTATAGATACAATGCAAAAGGGCAGTATCACATGCAATACAGATAATCTCAATATTAGACATTGTGATATGAGTGCATGATCTGCAACTCATGATTATGTTGCTCTGAATATATAATAGGCCAATTATTGGGTTTGAAGACAAAACTGTGTCAGCCCAGTTGAAATTTTTTTTTCTTAAGACGTTTACCAGAAGTTCAGTAAGTTAAGTGATAGTTTCCACGCCATAGGAAATTATTTCATGCCTTCATGTGCATGAGATTTTTCGTATCTATGCTAAATGAAAATATTACAATGAAAATTCAGGATCAACAATGAAGAAATTTTACAAACAAAATGTCCAGCAATCTAAAAAGTAAAAAAATTACCTTCCATGGTCAAAAATATACTAAAATTTTTAGCTGTCTTTAACACCTGGGGACACCATTCAGATACTTAATTTTGAATACTTGTGATAAAGCCTATGTTATAATAACATTGCATAATTGTTATTTCACATTAAGAAAATAAAAAAGGTTTATAGCCTTAGGTTGTTTCAATATTTTAGAGGCAGGAGAGTGACTTTAACTTTTCCTTGTGATATTCTCTATTGCTTCTTTCACAGTGACTTCTATAAAAAAATTCAAAGTCAAGCACAAACATAAATAGGAAAATCACCTTCAAGTCTCCCTTTGATTTTAAGCCTATAATCAAACTGTTGAACATAAATAAGGTAGAACAGAATTCAATTCTTCTGCTTCTTTCTGTCAGTTAAGGAATCTCTTTTTAAAGATATCCAAGGCACAAGGATGACTAAGATCATTGTTTTTTTAGGATCAATTTATCTATTAAAGGTTCTAAAACATAGCCTGATCCTTTACAGTACGAAGTTGAAATCAATGCCATGACATTTAATAAATGTTATAATAAATAGCATTAATATATTGAAATCAATAAATATATTTATGGATAATATCTTATGGATCCTCAGATAGATGCCCCATAGTGGAAAGATCAATAACATGATTGAAATATTCCTAATTTCAAAAAAAGTGTTGGTAAATTATGCACATCCCCCACAGTCAGTGAAGATAAATGATATGCACTTGGGAGTAAAATTAATATAATATGTTATAGATACCTTTATAGGGTGAGGGACACTTTCTAGGGAAACAAGACAAAATAAACCTAGCTTTTCTTGCTTCCCTAAAAAGAAGTCCAAGATGAGATATAATGCAGGGGGTCAGAGGAAGTGGTATTTTATAAGGGAGAGAGAAATCCAGTCCTGCTTTCAGAGCCTTAGTATAGCCCTTTACAAGTCTTGTTTGTCTCAGTTCAACTATACCCAAAGGTTTTTGTTGGGGTGATATAGAAAGGATTTGGAAGATTGCCACAAATGAAGCGCCACAGCAGGTTTTGGGCAAAGTATATTCACAAAGACAGGTGAACAACTTGATGACTACTGAACAACAACAAAATTTATACAATGAATGGGAGAAAGACTCTTAATCCACCATGAGTGTATAAAGTTTTTTATCTATCTTAATCACTATCTAGTCTAAACTAACTAATGTTGATATGGGTATAATGAATAGGTAAGATGGCATGTAGAAAGTGTGATTTGTCAAGTCACCTGGAAAAAGAATCCCATCTCTGAAGACAATATTTTTCCTTGTTAATATCTGTGCAGCAGTATTACCCCAAAAGACTGTGAGTACGTACAGGTGGGGCATATCTACCTTCCATTATGGAGTGTAGCAACAGGCACGCTTTATTTGACTGAACACTACACACTTAGTAACTGCTGTGAACACGACAGTAAATGCATAGAGAGCTTTGTCTATCCTTTTGAATAAAACAGTGGAAGATGCTATCAGACTAGCTTAGACAAAAATTACTTTTTCTAAGTTCAATTAAAGTTGGAGTTGTATACTTCTTTTACTTTAGGTGGCCTAAATACTACTATTGTAAACACCTGCTATAAATCTCAGCTACAGACAATAGCCTATTTGACCTTGCTTTGAACAAGAGCAGAATACTGTCCATGAAATTGCAACATGAGATAAATTCCCACATAAAGCAGTTCATCTATCAGTACACATTCAATTTGAAAATGACACTGATGATGGGTCTTCAAGATGTTTGCCAAGTCCTCAAAGTCAATATTCTCACAAACATAGAAAATCATGACACATAATTTATGTAGGAAATGAGCCGAGTTATGATTTCATTAATTTAAGACCATCAGTGGAGTAAGTTTACCCACAGAAATCATCCTAAATATAATTAATGCATATAGCCATAAATAGTATTAATGTGAAGCTGTTCTCCAACTGTTAAGTGGTTGTTATGGTGATAATATATTAAACTAAAGTTACTATGAAAGTTACTCAACATTAATTCTAGGTTAGCAAAACTATCAAGAGAGTTAGGAAATTAAGATTTTTAAAAAATTATTGAAAGCACCTGCGTGTGTTTCACGTGCAAATTAATTGCCATATTAAATTAGCAGAATGATATTAACATTAAGGGATCATTAGTATCATTCATAATTATTCATTATATTTAAGCTGAATCATGTCATTTCCCTGACATACTGTATTTATTATTAAAAAGGTTAGCTTTTCAAAACTCTAATTATGGGTGCAGAACTTAGGGAATATATAATATACACAAAGATAAATATTCTCAAGTATTTTTATTTTTCTGTAAAGAGTGGAATATTTTATCTAGTGACTTAATCCAACTGGCTTCAAAACTGGGAGAAAGTTATAGTGATGGAAAATGAAGAAAAAGGAAAAGGAGTGGCATCAAGGTAATCAGTCATTGTTTTCATTAATAGTCTAGATGTTACAACACGCATCTCTTTTTATATTCTTTGAACTGTGGTGTGGCAAACGACCCCAAAATGCTATTAGGTGTGTAGCTTAGCGTCAAGAGCTAAATCGTTGATTTTGTTCACTGATTTAAATAATTTCATTGTTCATATGAAGTTGTCTTCTTTTTGAGACATATAAACTGTGCAACCAATCTGAGGTGTACTTTGATTCTGTATTATTAGTTCACACACACATAAAAAGATAATTCAACAATTATGCCAGTACAGATTTCTACTAGTATAATCTAGAGGTTGTAGAACCATGACCTTAACCTCTACTCAAGTGCTCTGTGACAGATGGATTGGCTGCATGATCCCAGTTCTCTCCTAACATATCCCTAAGTGGCAATTAGTCCACCTCTTACATAGCCTCAGCTGTTCTGCACTGACAGTGATAAAAAAATAATAAAAGTTCTACTGGCTTCAGCAGATCCACACCAGCTGAAACTAGGATGCTGTGTTCCCAGAGAATTAATATAATAGTAGCTACTGACATTTCAGGATTATCCTAACTTTTTTTAGGGAAAAAATACTGTGAAATAAGAAAAAAAGAAGTAGACACTCAAATGACATAACCAGTTTCCTCAGTTTATACATATGGAAATAGGTTCAATGTGTTTAGGGGACTGAGGTGAAGTATTTTGTCCTCCTTTCAGCTGACTCTCGTTTACACAAACATCTTTAAACATTTAATGTCTAAGTCCTGTCACATGCCTGGAGACATCTCTGAGTGTGTAGAAGAGGAATTCCAGAAAGCAGTATCAAAGCCTAGCCTAGGAGTCACATATTTTTGAAAGAACAGCAAAATCTTAACAAGAATCTTTCCCAATCTTCTGTCTTGAGCCTTTTACCTTAAATATACTCTCTTCACATGTTTCTCTGACAGAGTTAAACACTATTCTTTGATTATTAGGCACTAATGTTATTTAGTGGTTACAGGAGTTCACAAAGATTAAGGAAGTTTCTAAAACCAATGGATGGACTGCATCTTTCACAAAATATGCAAGTTTGGCCACAGAATTAAATTTTCCATTGAAGATTGCTTGAAAAACCTGCTTTTTCTTGTAAGGAGCTAGTTATGAAAAATGGACCCCAGAACAACATCTATTATTCAGTTTTTCAAGTAAAAAAAAATTTAAAAAATAATGGACATCAGTTATTTGGCATAGCTCTTCAGCCTTGTCTTGGTAAAGTCAAAAATACTGCAAATTTAAGGCCAGTGGTTGCTGCAATTAATTGATTTTGATGTGAAAGCATTCAACAAATAGGTTATGCTACGCCTGGATCACTTTTGATGATCTTGTTAAATTTGAAAAATAATAATTCAATATTTGAAGAGAGGAAAATATTTGGTATTGCATCACCTAAAATAAACCAACATTTAAAAAAGAATGATAACCTAATGAGCTGCAGTCAGCTCTTGACAGTAGTGGAAAAATAGTAGTAGTTCATCATACTGATGTTTAGCTCCTCAGCCCCCTCTTGCTCCATGTCCTTACTCTCTCTTCCCCCAGCAAACACTGGAAAATAAGACATTTATCTACCTACCTTCTCTTTCACAGATGTTGTGCAGTGTACCCACTGTCTGTCATCTCCCCACTTTAAAGGTGCACATTCTTTTTGCTGCCCATGTAGCCTCACATATTGTATGCATCTGGGTAAGGGAAGGTAGCTATTGCTCAATGATCTCTGTCCTGAAATGGCTAGTGTGTCCCTGGAACCTAGGGCTGTGGCTCTGAGACAACTGGCTATCTTCCTATTAGAAATCTGCTCCCTCCTTACTTGTAGTTTCCTCTTTTGGCAGGACAAAGGCACCACCATTATTTTGGAATAGCAAGCAACACCCATTCAACAAAATCAATATATATGGCTCACCAGAAAGTCCTTTTCCAGCTAATATCAAGGGCAAGGACAATGTTGTTTGGTTCTTTCCTCGCCTTTTTATCTTTAACTGAAATATGTGTCCTTAAATTTATTCTTTTTCAAGGTATGCTGTGCACCATGAGTTAAAAATAGCAAAATTTTAGTTCAAGTAAGAGCTAAAATCCATAAATATGAATCTTGGATGCTTTTTCTTCAGATGCCTGGAGTTTTTCAGATGAAACTGTATGTTCAACACATAAATTTTGAATAGTCTTGCAATATTTGGGTAAATGATTTTAAAAACTTTCCTTTTTTTTTCCCCTTACTTGTACCATTCCCTTCCTTTATTGTGGTTGACTCTTCTCTGAAGTACCTCTAGGCACTAAAGTAAGCCAAGTCCAGTCGGTGAATTGGAATGGAGTCATTGAATGGAGTCAATTGCCTGCACACAATTATCATGTAAATTACTTAGCAAAACTGTTTTACATGTTTCCTGCTTAAAACTACATTTACTTCTTCACCCTTGACCTTTCTTCTATTACTTTGAATATAATTTCTGATGATTGACAACAGGTTTTTAAGCTACTGATTTTGTTCATCGTCAGCTTGACCATTTTTTTGCTTTTATTACCTCATCAACTTGGACTCTAAACAAATAGTATTTTGTGAGACCTCCCACCTCATTAAGCCTCCTCATTTCTCAGGGAGAAGTCACCTAACATAATCAAACTCCCAAATATTTAAATCAAATGGAATGGTTTGTTTTGCATGATAATAACAGTAGCAATAATTGTTTATTGTAGGATGTCACTGGTGAGATGTCTGAAAGACATATTCTTATTTTTGTGTTAACTATATCAATTGACTTTCTGTCCCATTTAATTCTTATTCTAGCATTGTCTTGTAGACTAATTGGTATTCCCCTCATTTTATCGCCATGTACTTATCGACAACTGCCGTGTTTCCCCATCAAATGTGGGTGAACTAAAATTCCAGTTTTCTGTCTTTTCAACATATGATATACTATTAATTCCTTAATACTTTAGTAGTTCTACTTTATAGATAAAGCATATATAATGTTTGAATGACATTTTTCCAGAAACATGCACAGTATTGTGGTCTGAGTCTTCCCACTGACTTTTAATGGATTTTCTTTCCCTATATCTTTTTTTTTTTTTTTTAATATTGACAAGTGCATCATAAGAAGCATTTATAGACAACTAACTTTTCTCCCTCAGCAGAACAGCTTTCATGGTTTTTCTCCAACACTATCTTTGACTCCTTAAGTTTTAGTGATATCTTTGCTTTCTTTGTATGATTATTTGGTGATTTCATTTATAGGGTGGTACTTATTATTTTTCTTTTGTTTCTGACTGATGAGATAATGAATTTCATACATGCAGTCCTGACTATTGTTCTGGGCTTCTGTTACCATTCCACTGTCTTTATAGAGTATATATTAGTATTGCGTTCTTCCTTTCACTTTTCTGAGCTTCTTGTATTAACACAAAATGAAGATTTCTTGCCAGCCACCTTCTCTGTCTCATTATCATTCCTGAGGATCTTAACAATGGTGGTATTGTCTTTCTTCCCAGTGACCATTTCATAAAATCATAAAATGATAAAATAATTTGTGTTGGAAAAGACCTTCAAGATCACTGAGTCCAAATATTAACGGAACACTGCCAAGTCCACTACTAAACCATGTCCCTAATTGCCCCATATAGAAACACAGAACCATTTACATTGGGCAAGACCTCTAAGATCACCATTTCCAACTGTTAACCCAAGCACTTCCAAGTCCACCATTAAACAATGTCCCCAAGTGCTACATCTACATGTCATTTAAATACCTCCAGGGATGGTAACTCCAACACATTCCTGGACAGCCCATTCCGGTGCCTGACCATCCTTACAGTGATGACATTTTTTCTTCTATCCGAGCTAAACCTCCCCTGGCACAGCTAGAGGCCATTTCTGCTTGTCCTTTTCCTTATTACTTTGGAGAAGGGACCAACATCCACCTCACTACAACCTCTTTTCAGGCAGTTGTAGAGAGTGATAAGGTCTCCCCCGGGTCTCCTTTTCTCCACATCCCAGCTGTCTCAGCTACTTCTCATCAGACTTATGCTCTAGACCCTTCACCAGCTTTGTTGCCCTTCTCTGGATATGCTCCAGCACCTCAAAGCCCTTCCTGTAGTGAGGGGCCCAGAACAGGACGCAGGACTTGAAGTGTGGCCTTACCAGTGCATAGTACAGGGAGAAAATCTCCACCATAATCCTCCTGGCCACACTATTTCTGATGCAAGCCATGATGCCATTGGTCTTCTTGGTCACCTGGACACATTGTTGAACAAAACCCTCAGGTACTTTTCCACCTTTTCCATTTTCCATTACTGACATTCTCTATTTGCTACTGTTCCCTTATTCCCTTATGCAGCAATTTTTTCTGTCATCATGAGTATTAATAACAGCATTAGAAGTTGCTTTCACCATTTTCTCATCTCCTCTCGTTATCCTATTTGTTAAACTCCATTATCCTGTCCTAATCTTCAAAGACTGAAGACAGTGCAGTGATCCTTTCCAATCTCTACTTTTCTATGGTTCTATCATCCAAACCTCTGTTTTCTTCAGCATCTTTCAGACTCCTTATTAATTCTTAAAGGAGTTTCCCAGTGTAATGTTTTCCAGCTAAAAGTTCCACTCATGATTTCTCAGGTCTTTCCAGTACTCCTTAATTATGTAAGCACACTTTCTCTTCACTGGGGATACAGGACTTGTTTTTATGTTTTGTTGTTTTGTTGGGTTTTTTTCCTTAATTAACATTTAGCAATTACACAGTCCTAAGTGACCCCTATGAATTCTAGCCTTCTATGTTCCATTCACCTCCAGACCACCTTGTCTAAGACATTCTTTTGGGTATTTCTAAATCACCAGCTTAAACAAACAATTCCCAGTCATACTGATTAAAAATCTATAAATCTTACTATGTTACTAAAAATACCAAAAACCTTAAACTGACATTTCCCTTAGACCAATATAAATGAACATTTCAGGTGCTCGTAATGCAGAATAAAAGCACCTCTTCACTTGACAAAGTCCTACGCCTTCTATAGACAGACTTGAAATGTTGCTATATTGGGTCTGTTTGAGATGGAGTTCATTTTCCCCAGAGCAGCCCTCACAGCATTGTGCTTTTTACTGGTAGGTAGAAGGGTGTCAGCACCAGTGTTTGCCTACTGCTGAGCAGGGCTGGCACAGCGTCAGCACTGTCTCTCCAACATTCCACCCTCACCAGCAGGCTGGGGGTGGGCAAGGTCTTAGGAAGGGACATAGTCAGGACAGCTGACCCAAACTGACCACAGGGATATTCCCGACTCTATGATGTCTGTTCAGCAAAAGAAGCTCAGAGAAAAAAGAAGAAGTGAGGAGGGGAATTAATTGTTACTCTGTCTTCCCGAGCAGCCACAATATGTACTATAGTCCTGGGAAACAGAGAATGAAACTTCTGTTTTCTTTGTCTTATTTGCACAGTCTTTGGTTTTGCTTTATTAAACTGCTTCTGTCATGAGGCTTTTTTCCATCTTATTTTCTCTCTCCACCATACAACCAAGGAGCAAAGCTATCTTAGTGGCTTGGTGGGCACCTGGCATCCGGGTCAACCCACCACAATTGTGTAGGAATCCATTTGCTTCTCAGGACTTGATCCCAAGACATTTGATTGATTTTCTTGTATGTCTGGTTCTATCTTCCAAGAAACTGGGTCAAGTGCTTTTGCATGGCCCATTAATGGAACGGGCCTGTTAACTGCTACGTTATCATTCTTCTTGCTTCTCAGACTCCAGTACCTGAATATCTTGCTTTCATCTTTCTGTTATCTCAAGAACTGGCTGCTCTATTCTTATGAATAATCTCCCTTCATCTTTTCTTCTTCCTCATCTTTTCCTTTGAACTAGGGTGAATGAAAATAAGCTTACAAAGTCACTATGTAAGAAACTCTTAAATCAATGAGAATTCTGCAGAAATAGAGAATTACTTAATCATTTAAGTGTTATTTGGCTGATGTTAAAAAGTCAGCAGAAGGAGCTCACAACATTAATTTTAATAATTTGTTTAATAATCCTCCAAAACAGTGTCTCTTATATAAAACCTGTTTGTACAAATCCCCTTGGTCTTTGGACATGGCATATATCTGAATATAACTGAGCTTGCATTTAAAATTTAACAAATGTGATAGATGTCTCTTGGGGAGGAGCAGCTGGACCTCTGGATGTAAACGCTGTTAGAACTTACTGCCTGAACTAAATGACCTAACTTTTCTAGCTCAAAGGCTAGATTAGATTAAAAAAATTATCTGTAGTCCAGTCGCTATGGAGAGAAAGAAAACCACACTAATTTGTGGCTTATGTGCATATTCACATAATGTTTTCCTTCATTATTTATGCGTGGTTATTGCCTTATCTGAGTATGACTTCAAAAATCTGTTTAGTTTTTACTACATAAATTTTATTCATTTTGACTTGCTTCCTAAGGTGTTTGGAGGAGTCTGCACTTAACTTTCTACTTTAGACACAGCTCTAAACCAAATCCAGAAATTAGTTTCATGGAGAAACACACTGATAACAGGAGTTAGAGATGGGAGGAGTCTATTAAGGCATCCTCCAGGCATTATATTCATGCATACACTCACTTGAGGAAAATGCCTGGAGCAGAAAATTGCACAATATAGATTTATAAAGTTCCTGTGGGTAGCAGTAAATAGGCAGGATTTAAATTTAAAACTGATAAAAGGATATACTTTGTTGCACATGCATAATTAACCTAGAGAGCTCATTGCCACAAAAATATCACTGAGGCCTAAAAGATTAGCAGAATTTTAAAAAGGATTAAACATTTATATGGATAATGAGAGCACTTAGATTTGCATGGAATAAGAATTATTTCTTTAAAACAAAAAGTTATGGACTATCTTATTTCAGGACATACAACAAAAGGTAGTCATCAAGAATATGAAGACAAGAATATCTCAGTAAAATTATTGCATAATTGTTCATTTCAGCTTCTTTACGAGCATGTGCTTCTAGTCCCTGGCAGCAACAAGATACAGGACTACACACAAATACTGCTTGATCCAAAATAGCAATTACCAGACTCCTATTGACCTCATGACCTCACAGGTACCATGGTGGAAAAAGAAATGTTTTATCATTCAAATTTTTTCATTAAGATATAAAGGTGGAACACAGACATAGAAATGTTGTATAGCAAACTCCTGTTTCTTCTGCAGGAGGGAATGCTTCTGGATAGATGCAGGGAGTATTTAATGAGTGAGTGACATAGAAATAGAATTATTGGCATGAACAAGTTAATGACCAATTAAGTACAAAAACAAAACTAAATTACTTGCATTGGTACCTAATTTAAAACTGTGATTGTAATCCAGGTAATGGAGCTCTGCTGGAAGTGTTCTTAGCACTCCCCTAACAAAAAAGTCATTACTGACTGGCCTGCTGCTTCATATAATTGCTGTGATAAGCCACCACAAATATAATTGGCTTTAGCTAAAAAAAATACTTCATCATAAAGCAAGAACTATAGTTATACTTTTATTTATGTATTTATATCAACTTAAGGAAGATGATTAACACAGTTAGTAACCAGACATTTTTACTAAGCAGAAAATGTATGTAAAGAAATTATTTTAAGCAATCTTTAAGAAACAACACAATTTTCCTTTAACCGTGTTTCTTTTTAACATTGAAATTACTTCAATGAGCACATTTAGTCTGTTAAAGCCAAAAGGACTTCAGATCAATTTCTGTACTCTTCTGGCAAGTTTTGCTATTATAATACAGTTTGAGAAGCATTCTAGTCCTAAACAGACTCTGAATAATTGTGTGTATTTCCTGTGCTTTCGTAGATGTCCAAGATCATGTTCTATTCTCTTGCTTGTCTAGCTCAAACAAATAAGGATTTGAGGTAGTGATAGATAAATACCTCAAAAACATGGAGTGTGAATATTCAAGGAAAAAACATAAACCCAGAATTTTATTCTCTTTATTAAGAACCCCTTCCTCCCCAGTTCCCATTCCTCTGATACTTGTTCTAACAAAGTAATTTTTCAGTGGAATTTTCCCAGAAAATCTCATTTTTTAATGAATATTAAGCATAGTCATGACAAGCTCATTTTAAAAGTCATGTACACTGAAAACTTAATTATAAAAAACTGCAGTCAGCCAATGAAGATCAAATCACATAACATGCAATTTGTGTGTCCAATCAAACCTAATCAAAGGGATTTAAAAATATCAGTGTAGTCTTCTACAATTATCAATTTAGCTAGACATTTTTGTGTATCCCTGTTCCTCTTCGGTCACATATAAACACACATACTACACGTGCTCCTTGCTATTCCAATGGCAAATTGTATAGATTAGTTTGGATATTTGGATGTCAGAACCTAACATTTCAAACAAACACATAAATAAATGCATACAAAAATAACTAAACAACAAACCACATGAGAAGGGGGGGCAGAAATCTTGCAAAAATACGATTTTCACTAAATGGCACTTGTTTTATTTCCCTTCATTTATCTGGCCCTGGTTGTATTGTTCATAGGAACAAATCTATAGCAAAAATGGAAGTAAAATTCATAAATTAATATTTAGAAAATAAACGTATAATGTGATGTTTTATTTCAGTTGGTTGATGCCTTTATTGTAAATATTCATGCTTTTTTACTGCAATTTTATTAATTTTAAAAATATTGCTCTATTGTTTTAAGAAAAAATTTAAAAATCACTTTTTCCTAAGCATTCTGTAAAAAATCTCTGATATTATTTTCAAGCAGAAATTCAGAAACCTTAGATGCGTTTTTGTAGATAATAGTCGTCAATGTCATCTAAGGCTTTTGATAAAACTTTATAGATTTTTTTTACTAGGAAATAATAAAATCCTTCATAATATCCTGAAAGCTACTCCGGCCCTAAAAATTCAGTCTACTCTTGCAAACCCTTCGGAGCATGTCGACCTTTGAGCATGCAAGAAGTTCCACTGACATTAATGCATTTTGGATCAAACCATAAAAAGAGCAGCCATCCAAAGCAGCACCTCTCATCACCACTGTACTGCATCTGTTAATTTCCTATATCATTAGCACAAAGAGCCAATCATTCATAAAGGTTACAATGTCATTGTGAAGAAATTCAGGAGTAACTGATGCTGCCTTATAAATGGTGTGTCTTCAGAAACATATCATCCACTGAGTTAAAAAGTGGTCTGATCTATTGTTTGATCCCATGTATAATGTGATAGTACTAGCTGTTATCTTCTTTTTTATACAGAGAAACAATATGATAGTGAATGACTGATCAATTTAATACATAAATATTGTAAATATGAAAAATACTTAAGTTGGTCTCCTCTATTAATCAGTAGAAACACAGTGGAGGAAAAGATGTCCCAATCCCAGAGGTGTCTTCTTGTCTTCATGGGCTCCTGTTACTGACAGGAGCCTACCCTAGCATGAGCTTTCCACAGGTTGCAGCTTCCTTTAGCACATATCCACTTGCTCTTTCCTGGGGTTCCTTATGGGCTGAATGTGGATCTCTGCTCCACAGAGATCCTCCTCCATGGGCTGCAGGGGAACAGCTGCCTCACAGTGGTCTTCTGCCTGGGCTGTAGGGGAGTGTCTGCTGAAAGAGCCGTACCTGATATCACCCTACATGAGAAGAGCAAAAATCTCATCAGTGGTTGGACTTGATGATCTTAAAGCTCTCTTCCAGCCTTGATGCTTCTATGATTCCATAATCTGTGGTCCCAGCTAGCAGAACCATCATGTTTAAGAAGTAGATACTGCAGTTTTGTAAAGTAACATTCAACAGATATCACGTGAGCCGATAATCCCACTGTATTTCTCTGTCAGTTTTAAACCAAAACCACTGAATTCATTTGTTCCTTAACAACTCACCAGACTCTGTGTAGCCTAGTTAGAAATAAAATTGTCACTCAAGAGGTAGTGACACTGCTGGAGTTTTGATCACTGCTGTATGTTATCTATAAACAACATCAGAAAAAAAAATCATCAGAATCACCCAAAAAAGCCTAACTTTTATTGGGTGGCTCAAGTTTCAAAATAGGTTGAACTGTAGTGTCCTTTCTGTGTAGTAGTCCAAATATACAAATCCATATATAAATTTGCATTTTCAGTTTCATGCTTCATTGAGGTACACAATATCTTCACCCACAGAAATCCATGATCTCTAGAAATTGTTTCATGGACACCAATTCTTTCTCCTAATGTTATTTGCTGACCACAAAAAGCTACTAATGTCCTTATGAAATGTGTTATGAAAAAAGAGAGGAAAGAATTCTGCCTATGCACACTCTGTATAATGCAAGTACTCTTGTCACTTAGTGTTGTTGTCTAGGTCCACAGAAATTCGGGAACTCATTGACCTCAATTTTTTGTTACAGTGTTTCTCAGTCCCCAGAGTGTTGTTTATTCTCTTCTTCATTAGAATCTAAAATAATTTAAAACTGTTCCTGACCTAGCTTTTGAGAGTTTTATTGGGACAATGATGCATGAGAGAATTCCAGCAGAATGGAATGAGAACAAGGATTGTAGGATAATAATAGGTCACTGGCAGGTGGACACGCAAGGAATTATGTGTCCAACAGATGCATTGACTTAACACAATGAACAATGAAGAAAACTCAATAATAATAACAGAATCTTGTTTTATGTTGTTATGCTATTTTTGATACTTTTCAAAAGGTGATTTTGTTTTTGCATGCTAAATTTCATCTCATTAATCAATTAGATGTTTAATTATTAGGCATGCCTTTAACAAATCCAAGGTCAATGAAGGTTATCTACATCACCGTATACGAAACAAATTCTCTACTTTCAAACTAAAGGGGTCAAGTCTCTATTTTCTGTGAAGAAAAATAAGGTATTGATGATTGTGTTTTACATAACTAAAGCAATGGGGAGGATGTTCATGGTTCTGTATGCATGTGGTGTGTTGGGAACATATTTACCAAGAGTCTGACTACAGGTTTTACAATTTTAAACTCTAAGTGTTCTTGCACTTGAATGAATTTGCACAATTTAGGTATTGCTCTAAATTATGACTCTTGGCTGTGATTCCCCAGGGGATCCCACTTTAGCTGGGAATTACCCAAACATGTCTCATTTCATCTCCAGCTTGCAAACAACCTGATCACATCACACAACAGGAAAGTGTAGGTATGCTATGCTAAATAAAAGCAAAAGCCACTAGGAATGGCTTCTGAGTTAATCTGATAGGCAAAACAATCTTGTTTTCAGTAAAATTGCAATCACTGACAACAGCAGAAAATCTGGTCCCACAAATTCAACACCAGTGAAAATTTTCAATTTGACTTAAGCATGCAATCTCTTACAGAATAAATATGTCATTTGTTTCTAACCTATGCAGATTCAGCAATTAATTTTGGGGTGACTTTACAGGATTATATTTTTTCCGTCTTTTAGTATGGCACAAATCTTGAACTACTGTCTAAGAAAATATATGTAGAAAATATGTATAGAAAATAAATAAATATGTCTGAAAATATGTATTTTTCCTTTAACTTTCAATTCAGTTGATTATAGCAGAATTTTTTCCATAATTTTTAAAGGATTGAGGGCAAACTGGCATAAAAGCCCTCCTTTAAGTACCTTCAAAAAATAGGCTTCCTTTTTTACTGCTGCCCATTCTCTCCTTTACATTTGCAGGTTTAAAACATCAGCCTCAGTGATATTGAGCAGATTTTTTCTCTCTCTTTTTCTAGACTTATAAGAAGATCAATGCATTATTTTCCCTGAATACAAATTGCTATTACAAAGTTTTTCACTAAGACTGAAAATGTTCAGCATATTGCTTCAGGACTGGAGTTTCCTCAATGGTTGGCTAAAGCATTTCCAGTTTATATATCTTTCCCCCTGCATTGTCTAAGGTCATTGTATTGTTTCAATATCCATGAATTCATAATTCTCCATTGTCCTTCTCAGACCCCACAGAGTGCAAAGTCTGTGGAATGTCCAATTTCTTGTTTTTAAAATCAATTGAGAGGAAGCAATTTTTCTTCCCCATTATGCACCTCCACGCTTCCAGAATCAAAGCCTTTCATCAACAAAAAACCTGAGGCTCTGCCTCCTGATATGGATAGATTGAAATCCAATGCTTTTGGATGGGCTTTTTCAAGAATGTGTGCTTAGACTCTTGCTTTTGTTACTTTAAAATAAAGTATCATGAGACATCCTGTATGAATAACACTGCAAAAATACTGCTGTTTTTCTTGAACCAGCATTAGGCTCCATGGGTGCCAAGCCATGGTAACACATGGAGCTTTCACAGTTCAGTGCTCAAAGTCACATTTTTGTAGGGAAGAGTTCTAAATGATTCAAAGTTACCAGCTCCCAGAAAAGTGACTGTTTGCCAAAAAAAGCCCTCCTATTAAAGAAACGCATATGGTCATGAAATATTCTACAGTTTGTAAACTTTTACAATAATGATTTGATTTCATGAGCTTGAACAATATAAAAATTGGCTATTCCTTTTTTTTTAAGAATGTTGACTTCTTATGACATTGACAGTGCATTTTTCTTTATTTACATTATATTTGCTGTTTCAGGTAAAATGAAGTTCATATTAGCTTAAACAAAGGACAAGATTAAGGAATCAGCTATAGGTCTTTCCTTCCACATTCTTTTTTTCCAAAAATAGTAGTGAATTCTTGTGCTACTGGTGCAATCTTTTCTAGTTAAATTTTTTTTTGTATTCACGTATATGTTCCTCAGAGTGGGAAACATGCTTGAGTAGATTGATGAATTACAATGCAACTGTAAGAACAGATTTTACATGTTTTCTACAAAATATGAGAATATAACTCTCCCTCCTGAAAAAAAGAAAAAGAGCAGCCAAAAAGAAAACATGTAAAATACTGAGCAGATATCCATTGCAAATGCATCTATCAAAAAAGTTTGTCTTGTGCCTTTGACTACACATGTCTGAAAAGTATACAGACTATTCCCAAAACATAGTTTAATGGGCTTTTTTGAGCACTCTCACTACAGTTCTATACAAGAAGACTCAGAAAAGATAATGTATTAATGAATACTTCCCAGCCTTAGGAAATCTTCCTGTTGTACAGATGAACACCATGTAGAAACTTTCTGTATTTACATCTCTGGTGTTCCAGTTAGCCCAGTTAGAAGATGGTTTCGGTAGGAGAAAATCATAGGGAACAGTCTCATTGTTGCTCTGAGCCACATCTAGACTGATGATGATGTTCAGACAGCTTTAGATACAAGGAGTCTGCAAGGATAACTGCTGAAATACACAATACACACAATCACACAAGAGCCAGAATCTAAAATCTCCATATGGTGAGATAAAATCTCTTTTCTATTAGTGTTTGTTTTAATTGTTAAAAAAGAAAAAATGTTTATTTTAATTGTTGCTTAATTGTAGAAAAATAGAAAATGTACAGGATTGCATTTTTATTGGTAAATTGAAAGCAATTGAGATTATAGTATATAATCCATGAAAAGGGAAAATATTGAATTAACCAAGAGAGTTATTTGTTAAAAGATTTTCACTAACTCTAATAAACTTCATAAAATGTGAACTTGAACTGCTGCTCCAGTCATGAGCTGAAGCCTTGTCTTTTAGAGAAACCTTCTTTCCAGATATTCTTATCACTTCAAGAAATTAATATTAATGAGTTATGGCTGAGGTGTTTCCCCTAACTTTGGGGCTACACTGTATGGGTTATTAGACATTTGTCTGATTCTCTACACTTGGCACCAGGTCTAATAATTTTAGCTTTTATCAGGTAACACTATGAATACTACAATAACAGGCTCTATTTTAAGACCTTTTTGCTATGACTGCAAAACATTAAATCATACAAAGTATTAAACTACACAAAGTGTAAGACAATGCAAAATCATTCTATGTATTTTCAAACCTTCTACAGATGTCCATTATTACGCTCAGTAAGTTATGAACAGAAGGATTGCCATGCATATGTTTATCTTTCCATACTAGAGATTTTTTTGAAACAGCTGAGTATTCGTCTTTTATGTGTGTCAACATTTCTGTAAATCTTTAAGTAAAGCTCTAGCAAACACATCCTCACAGTCTATTGCAACCACTTGTTAAACTTAAGCTTGATGATATAATCACTGGTGTTACTTCTGCCAGTCATCTTTGAAGACTGGTCAATCACTTGAGATTGAAATCTTGAAAAGATGCAAGACTTAAAAAGACATGTAGGTAGAGCCTGCTTTCATAGGCATATACCCATTTTTATGCAGAAATAATTTAGGTATATAGTAATTCAAGTATCAAAGAAAGCAATTTATTTTCACCTGAAATCTAATGCTTTTGGACTAGAGAACCGAAAATTTTAAACTGAAAGGCTGAGATTATCAGGCAGTAATTTATTTTTTAACCCAGTGAATTGATTTGATAGTTTAGGGAAACTAGTTTTGAACAGATGGGTGAAGGTAGAAAGCATTTGTACCTTTTAAATGGAAATCATGACTATATGCGTTTAGGCATCATGGGCACCATAGGTGCCTTTAACTGTAATTTAAACAACTAGGTTCAAGTAAACGTACCTTTTTTTCTTTTCACTTCAAGCAACAAGTATCTCTACTATGGTTGATGCTTCCAGCTTTAAGATTGATTTAGATAAGGTAGATAAATCACTCTTTCAGATATGTGAATTTCTCATTATTAATTACAGAGGGAAGTGATTGCCTCAGACTAAGGTTTTTGATCATCAGATACAATAAGTCAGTTCAAATGATTTCTATGCAAAGGAAAGAAATTCAGGATCTTTTATTCAAAAAAACTTAACCAACTTACCCTCACGTGGCAAAATCAAATTCCTCTCTTACCATATTCTTGTTGCACCTCTACACATTCGTAAGGTCAATCTAAATGATAGACTGGGCTAAATTTCCATCAGCAGGATATTGTTGGACACAAACACAGTGTCCCTTCTCTGCAAGTGATATAACTATAGGAAATTCAGGCACTGCTTCTTCATATATTATTTGTCTTTTCCTTCTTCCTAACAGATATTTTATTTTAACTGTCTTTAAGGTGAAGTTCTCAAACAGTGTATATTTGTAGTGTTTTAAGAAAGAAGAGGACTGTAATCTGACTGAAAATTAAAACTGTTTCCATTCTGATTTGTCTGGTTTGTCTTTTTGGTTCTAGAAATGTAGACACTTTGACTAGTCTGTAATTCCACCAAAATAAAGAGAATTTTTAATATTTGCATTTTAAGTTATGACAAGTGTTCCCAGAGTAAAAGAGTGGATATGAAATCTAAGCAAATTAATTAAAGTTCCTTTAGGAAAATGATACAAATTTCTCAGGGGAGATATTTTGATATTGTTAATACAAACCCATCCTGCAATTTTGAAATAAGAAACTCCATTTTTATGGTAATTTAAAATTTAGTGGCATATTTTGACAGTAAGTACTTTGCTGGAAACAATGCTCAGTAACAAAATACATGACTAGGTTTGTCCTGCGCTAACCTGCAAACTCCTCACATGAGACACATTTTTCTCATCATTAAAGGAGAAATTAACAAGTCCGTAATTGGCACTCTGCACTTCATTAGCATATACCTCACCAGCAATATGCCTCAGTATCTGCAGGTCAGGAGACAGCTACTGTAGAACAACATTCTCAAGACCATTTTAAGCGAAATGTATGCATCCTTGTAACAACATTCACCTTCTCTATTTACATACATGAAGTTGGTTCCCAAGACTATTTCCATCTGGTCAGAGAGTACAGTCTTTTTTAGAGGCAGGAAACAAAAATGATTATTGGATAAATTCCTAGGAGAAATACTTCATATTCTTCAAACTAATGTGAGCAATGACTAAGTTGCAGTAGAGTGGAGATTCAGAGGAGAAGGGCAAGAAAGTAAAAAAAAGACACTGAGAAAAATAGGGAGAGAAAATGGTAGAGAGAAAGGGAAAGAAGAAATGAAAAAAGATAAAAAAGAGAAAGAAGGAAGGAAAGAGAAAGACATAAGAGAAAGGACAAAAGAGAAGGAAGGAAGGAAGGAAGGAAGGAAGGCAGGAAGGAAGGAAGGAAAGAAGGAAAGAAGGAAAGAAGGAAAGAAGGAGAAAAAGAAAAAAGAAAGAGAAAAAGAAAAAAGAAAAAGAAGAAGAAAAAGAAAAAAAAGAAAAAGAAAAAAAGAAAAAGAAAAAGAAAAAGAAAAAGAAAAAGAAAAAGAAAAAGAAAAAGAAAAAGAAAAAGAAAAAGAAAAAGAAAGAAAAAGAAAAAGACGAAAAAAAAAGGAAAAATGTTGAGATGAAGGTTGAGGAAGGGGAATAAAAAAAGAAGAGGAAGAAAATAAAGAAAAACTGATTATATAATGCCTTGTAGTGTTTTGTTTAGAGGTTGAGTTGTTTTCCTTTTGCTGATAGTCATGAAAAATAATTTCTATATTGTACTATTTAGTTACATATTTCAGATTTAAACCTTTTTTCTTTTTTAATTTATTTCTATTAGTGAGTTCCATAGCAAGTGAACTTTTCCAATTAAGTGAACACATATCCTACTCTGAATTTTAAAATATTTTAATGACTGTGTGACTTACTCTATGAAGGACAATATTTTAATTATCAGAATTCAAGGAAGTTTTGAGGAGTTGTTTATTCTGGTGTGTTCAAGTTTTTTGCTATCTGATCATGGATTTTACCATAATTCGTATTCAAGAAGAAATCTGTTCTATTTCTACAGAACAAGGATAGGGAAGTTGGGTTTCTGATTTCTTAATAAGGACATAATTCTCAGAAGACCTCCATAGCCATGCATAATGCTGAAATCAAATAGCAGGTAAGGTCCATTGAGAAGTATAAGATTTTCCTCATTATTGTTTTATTAAAAGTTGTAAATATTTATTCTTGTTTCAGATGAGAAAAAGGGAGAAAGATCTTTCACTAGTCTGTAGAAAAACACAGCTGCAAATTCCATCATTAAGACACTGACTCTGTTAATAAATAAGACAGTCCAGGGACTCTTTGGACCTCAGGCTAATTGGCACAGCAAAGTAGCTTTCTTTACAACTAAACTCTCTTTCCTTCCTAAATAGACCATCTATGTTCAAACTGCTATTGGGAATGATCCTTGGCTCAGGTTTGACTGGGAGAAAGTTGCTGATCTTAATGATGACATCTTAGGGACTATGCTGGTGATTTTGCAGTGTAAGTGACTGCATGCCAGTGATCAGACCCTTGACACATCCTGTTAGATTAACTGCTACAGGAGTGTCTCAAAAGAACAGATTGCTTGTCTTACAGTACTTGGAGTACATTATTACCCACAGTGATATCTGTCTACAAGGCTGAATAGGGTAGGTCTGGATCTATGTAAGTTTGGATCCTGACAGAGTTGATAAGTCTACTAGGGCACTTACATGTACATGTATTTTATATTTAAATTAAAGTATGAGTGCACTTACCCTATTTCTTTATGCAGACACAAGGAACGGGTGTTTTTTCCCTCCTGATGGCAGTGTAGACATACCTGGGTTAAATAATGTTTTGACGTCTCAGTTTGTTTAAAACCTAAGCCAGGTCTTCCACTAATTGTTATGCCTCAGAGTGTCAGAGTGGCTAAAGCAAATGGGACAAATCTGGTCCCTGGATCTTGCATTAATAACTGTTAAATGGTTCATAATCCTACTTCAGATTTTCTATTCAATAAATAGTGCAAAAAAGGAAAAAAAAAAGTTGAAATAAGATGTATTTGTGTATGTTACCTTGTAACTACCTCTGTGCAGTTTCCACTCCATTAAATCTCTTCATGCACTTCAGAAATTCTTTTCATTTCTTGAAATTAATCAGGGTGAAACTTTGACACTAATGAAGACACCTGTTCTGCTTCAGCCCAGTTTTTCTAGATGGTGTCTAGAAAAGAACAAAAGGGTTTCTATTCTTCTAAAATATTTTTGATAGTGAGAAATATAAGAAAATATTCAGCTTATTCAGAGATAGATTTAGAAATTGATGAAGTTACCTTTGGCAATAATGTATGATAAATTCAATAGAAACAAAAGATGGAAAAAATTTGAAAGGCTGAAAACAGAAGTTAAGAAATTCACACAAGAGTTGCAGTGACAATTTGTTAATAGCAAGATAATTAGAACATTGCAACAGCTTGCTAAGGAATATGGGAAAACACTTAATGTTTAAAATGCATTTTCAAAACCTTATGTTGTAACAGTTTCTCTGGATGAGGTTGCAGCAGCCAGCACGCTATAGCTAACTATAGTGTTAGTGAATTAACATAGGTAAAATTTTAAGAAAAGGAAGTAGCCTAGTTTTAAGAATAGACAAGCATCTCTGACCTGCATAACCTGTCCCTGAGAAAGCAGCAAACATATGGAGAACCTCCCAGGGGTGCAGAGTTAGCGCACCAGTGATGGGAACAGCCAGGTCTTATGCACAACTGGAACTTGAACGGGCTGATGGGGCACCTCTTTTTCTCTACTTGATGAGAAAAGTGTTGGTATCCAGTAAGAGGATAAAATAAGAGTCCTGGGCACCCCTCAGCCTGGATCCAGAATCGCACAATGCCTGGAAGAGCCAACTTGACAAACCTTCATTTTGCTCTACCTCCCACACAACTCCTAAAAGTATGCATTTATCTATGGTTAAAAGCTATTGATATCCAACTTTCTGCACTGTCCTTTGGTGTCAGAAGTAAGGTAGTGATTACATTCACAGATAGCTTTGGGAAAGGGAGCAAGAAAGAGGAATATCTGGTCCCTTCACAGGAGGATGAAAAAGACTCTTAACATAGTATTTGACCCAAATACATGCCCCTGTTGGAAGGGGAAGGTAGAAAATTCTGGGTTATTGAGAAAACCGAGTTCAGGAAAGCTTCAGACTTTATAAGGGAAATACGGAAAAAATTTAAATGTTAGTGTGGGTTTGTGGTTTTGCATACAAGATTTTAGTGGAAAAAATAAAAAACCTTGAAGAATAAAAGAATGGTCCAGAAAAAAAGCAGGTGCATTAAAAAATGATAATAACCTGTTAAAGAGAAACTGATGTCTGCCCACCAAGGCTGTGATATAGAGCAGAAAAATGCACAGAGAGCAGTGGTGGAGCTGGCTCATCCCAAAGTAGAAGTGGCTGCCCAGTGAAAAAGGCTGTGTTCTTGTTCTCTGAGGTCACTGCAGCCATTTGCTCCTGATTGGGACCTGGAACACTTGAATAAGGATATCTGGTCTTCCTTTTTCTTCTCCTCCTTCTCCATGGACAAGGGGGTTTGCTGGCTGTACAGAAGGGGAAATCCCCATCACTAAATGAAAGTAGGAATGACCTGGATGCATTTGCACCATCGGCTGTCTGAGGGACATGATCCCAGGGACAGGGCAAGGTGTTCAGGCTGCTACAGTGCAGCCTGGGTGACCACAATGGCATGTCACCACCCTGCCCTGCACCCTAGCAGGTTGTGAAAGCTGGAGGGGGAATGATCATATGGTTACTGAAGTGCTGGGAAGTCATCTAATTTATAAAACTGTGATTAAATGCTCTGGTGTTCAGGTCTATTCAGTCTCTACACTCTCCTTTGGTCCTAAACTGTGACAGATGTGGCAGGGGTGTATGTCTACTCTTTTCAGCAATTCTTTGTGATGCTGCAGCAGAGAATAACTATAAAGCTCTTACCACTTTCCGCTTTCAACCATTATAAGCATTTTTGGCTTTAGCTACAGATTAAAAACAAATCATTATATTCATGACATGCCTGTCTTTTCTGAAGAGTTGGTGAAGCAGAATGGCCATTTTACTCTCTTCTACCCTTTGGTAAAAATTTATTCCAGTGCACTGAAATTTCTCAGATAAGCAGCAGTTTGAATTGGGATCTCTCCAAAGGCAAATGTCAGAAACAAAACTCTCACAGCGCTATGCAAACAGATCTAAAGTCACAAACAGACAGATTGAACTAGGCACACAGCTTTTGTCTGAAGACAGATGAGGTGAATCCATCTCAGTATTCTTTGCTTAGATGCCTCAGTTGCCTAAAAGCAGGTGCATGAAACCTGGAACTCGATATTAATGAACCTCTTTATTTCAAACAAGAGTTATTTTCAATAACCTAGTGTTATCACAAGATTATTCACTCATCACAGAGCTTTTGTCTTCCTATGTCTGTATTCTGAATTTAGAACAGACAATCATACAACTCTGACAGGAGATCCCAAGTTGCTCTTAGGAATGCAGAATTTAGGTTGGATCATGGGTTGGGACCAAATCAGTGGAGCACACATCTGGGCAGGCAGGGCAGGAGCTGGAGTCTGGCCCACCTACATCATCACTAAAGAATGGACACCTGAACCTGGGCTGAGCTGAAATGGGGCTCCTGGGCTGATGGACAGGGATTGGGAAGAGGCCTGCAGGGAGCACAGGACTAGGCAGCACAAGGGAGGCCCATTATAGCATTCATAGAGGGCCCTGAAAATTTCATTAATGAAAGTTGTATATACAGAACAAATATGAAATTACAGACATTTAGAGGAACCTTAAAGTGTTTCAGGGTGTGATCTTAGATTCATAGAATCCTTAAATCTGGAAAAGACCTCTAAGAGCATTGAGTCCAACCATTAGGCTATCTCTGCCACACCCATAACTAAACCATGTCCCTAGGCACCACATCTGCAAACTCACCATCATCATTGCACTGATTATGTCCTATACTTATGTTTTCCCAAATGTATTTCATCATCTCATACTGTAATAGCTCAGAGAATGACAACACAGTTAATATTGGAAGAGTTTTAACTTTTTTTTGGTTTTTTGGGTTTTTTTCTGGTTGCTTTTGCTGCTTTTATTATTTTTCCATAGCAGTTCCTTCTTTGACAGTCATGCCCCTGTTAGCTTTTCAGCAGAACTCATAGGCATACTTCATAGTGTCATAGTCATCAAACAAAGGTTAGTACTTCAGTGGAAACACAGCAAAAACTTGGACAATATGGAGATGAACTTCACAACACTGAAAGAGTTAAACACTGATTGCAGTCTCATGCCAATATAAAGTATAAATGGCTCACAGATTTCTGCTGAGTGCCTACTTATCAAGGAAGTCTGTCAGCAGAGGTAAGGATATTTGTGCCCACAGAACCTCTACTTTCCAATTTAATTCTATTGATTAATAGGTTTATCTACTTCCTTATTACCTGTAGGCATTAGATAATGTGAATTTAAAAAACAGAGCAGAGTAGAAGTCTGTAGCCACATTCACATATTGTGCTCTTTATTGCATCTTCAAGGAAGACCATGTGTCAGAATCAATACAGGAAGAAAAACTCCACCAGAGAACTTCTAAGAGCTATTGTGCTTGAAGAAAGAATAATTCCTTCTGTGACTTTGAAGAATAGAGAGGAAATATGGATAAAATTCCCTATAAATTATCATTTTAATCTTTGCCCAACAAGCTTTGAAATCTGACAGTGACAATATGGGTTGATAAGAGTTATCACTTTGCAGAAACCAGAGAAAATTCCAGGACACACTTGGAATTTAGAAAACTCTTAAGAAAAAAACAAATATTCACATTTTGCCCAATCTTCATTTGATGAAACAAGAGGTTCGGAAAAGCTGTTTTCTCTGTCACAGTCAAAACAAGGGCATTTGTACAAAAACTTTAAGGGATGCACAAAACTACATAATCTCTGTCTGTAAACAACATACCAGGTGTTCCATAATCTCAGCTGCTTTAAAATTAGATCTTTTAATTTCTATTTGAAGCTAAATGAACCACAGAAAATAATTCAATTGAAAACACATCAAAATCAAATACAGAATGGATTTTGCCTGCAAGCAGCACACAGCTCATTCCATATTCTAAATTTTGCCCACAAAAGAAACTAGTAACCATTACATTCTATAGCCATGACAACAGTCATACTGTTCTTTTTGATTTATAAATTTACCTGATTAGGTGAAAGTGTACTAGAAGTTAATCCATGTTGTAACTGAGCACCAGACTTTCCCCATCCCATTGCTCTGATAGCCAAGGTTTTAAGACAATAATACCAGGTACATAGATTTCTCATCTGCAGGCTAAATAGGTGAGAACATGCGAATTCTGAATTTATGTCTTATGGCGTTGAAAAACTGCAGCTTTAGACATTACTGAGATTATTTAATAACAGCTACTATACATTTGTATCTTCTCAGAAGATTTTTAAGAACTTCCAAGAAAGTTTGGTTATGACAAAAGAAGCCCAAAAAAACGGAAAACTCTTCACTCACTAAAATAGCCTGTGGCATTTGACCTTCACTTGAACAGTAAATCTTCCGTCATTCAGGAAATTAAAGGCCCTTTTAAGGTGTAGTTCTCTCTAAAACAGAATCTGAAATATAGCTGATGAATGGCACTCTGGTGGTGCTTATTTCTCCTCTTAGGCTGTAAAAGGGCAACTGCTGGTGACTTTGACAGTAAACTTTAGACCTCTGCAGTGAATTTAATCCCACCCAAGAAAATTCACTCTTTTACTGATGAGACACACAATTATGGCTGTTCCACATTCATCCTTTTTGGTTAAACAACCTAGACTTAAAATGCTGAGGCATGAAATGAGACCAGCAGTCAGGTAACCCAGCCTCCATTTTACACATTATAGGTAGTATGACACTGACAATAGGAAAAGGTAGGGTTAAAGTGACAACAATAGCGTTGGTCTGTAGTCCTCCTTTTTGAGATTTATGGGACCATACAAAGAACAAATATATGAAACACCTTATTAACTAGTAATGAAAGCATTCACTTGAAAAGGGAGTTGTTGTCTGTTCCAGGTAGAGCTTAAGCATTTACATTAAATATGCACTGTATAAAATCCTGACAAACATCACAGTAATCTGTCTGCCATAAGATACTGATTCATTATAGCCTTTAATGTTAATTTTTATTTTCTGTGGTAGTTTTTCTTGAACGTCTTTATTTTTCTAGAGTCCCTTGTAAAAGCTGGACTTCATCACTATGAAGTATCCTAACATATGTGTCACAGAATTGGCTTTCAGTATAAAATATGGTAGTTTTTAATGGGTTACATAGGAAATATGCATCTTCCTAATTAATCCCAATCCAAAGCTTCCACTTTCTCTTACCACCTTCTATCTCCTGCAGCATCATTAAGTGCACCATACACCACCTGATCTCTCTTGGCCTTCCCATAAAAAACTGCCCTTTCTCTGATTTATGACTGCTAGAATTCCTTCATTGTTGTTAATTTATGCATATGCCATTTGGCACTCAGCAAGACCTATCAGAATTTCCAATTTATTGGATGCCCTCTATTCTTTACTTGGCTCTGTCTCCTCAAATAATAGCATGTTCTCTTTTATTATTTTACAGACACAACACAGAACATACTGACAACAGCTTATAAAAAAATAAAAAGAAAGAGAGGAAATAGGATAAAAACCTTTTTGTGTCGTGTACTAGTCTGCTACTTCTCATCTTTCCTCCCAGACCTCCTGTCCTGGTTTGTCAAGTCTCTTATGCCTGTATTCTCTGTTTTATGGCTCTGGCTTACTTTCTTACTTTAATAATTGTGTATGTTTTCAGTGTATTTTCCTCAAACAATACACTATTTTCAGTTTTCAGGTGAACATGAATAAAAGACCAGTTCAAATATATGAAACTCTTGATGTTCTCTTTCAAGTCAGGACCATATGTACTCCAGGTAAGCATATGCTCTCTAGGCTTTCGCACCTGCCAAAGCAGTACACTTTGCATCTTTCTCATACATTAACTTGTGGTCTCAGTTGTGGCAATACCAGATGAGGGAATGTCTTTTACTATCCCTGGCAAAGATACAATCAGCAGGGTCAGTGATTTCCTGTGTCCTGGTAAAACATACACTCGTGTTCACAAACAGGACTTTATTATTAGAGACAAAGGCTAACAGTCTCATAATCTATTTTTAAGATAAGCTGCCATAAGCAGCCCTTCAAATGGAAGGAAGTCCATGAATAATGGCTTGTCATCTAAGCAGGAGCCAATAGTTATGTACTCAGGAATGACCTTAGTATGTTTATCCATTTCCAAGTAAAGCTGAACAGTCACCTATCTGGGCTGCCACCAAGGCTGACCCATTTAATTTTCTACCTGGGAGACATTTCCATGTTCCGCCTCCTCTTCCAGACCAAAGTGAATAGTTACTTGCCTGGGAGGCATTGTACCAAGTTTGATGAATTACCTCACAGGCTGACCCAAACCTATTCCTGTCTGGAAGGCAGTGTCTTTCTATTGGCCTAATTATTAAGCAGACTGTAACAGTCACATATCCTAAGATGTGTAATTTAAATTATATCTAAAACTGTCTGTAGCTTTAGCTTAATAATTCATATTTAAAGTCATCTTGATTTTTAAAAGTAGCTGTGACTTTTCCTTCTGAATAATATTAGAATATTCACGTAACTCTTGTAAATAATTTTTTTTTTACTTGATCAGTTTTCTTCAGTTTTCTGATCTTTTTGCTTCAAAATGTAGAAGAACAGGAATTTGTATTTCAGGTTTTCAAGGTCATTGTGAAGCTTAATTTATGATCTTAAATTCCATTGTAAACTTCATTTAAAAGGTGTTGTAAATGCAAAATAGTAGTGGTTAAATCTGTTCTGGAGCTCACAAAACTCTTAAAAAATGAGTCATGTACATGACATGTAAGATTTCTAGGTGAACATTGTCAATGACTACAGAAGAACACACAGATTAATTTGATAGTGGATGAGTAATACGATTTAATAACAAATTATATGTTAAAAAAGAAAGACAAGTAAAGAATGATCTTGGTAGTAAGACTAAAGAAATAATAGACAATATGAATAAAACTGAAACTGGAAATATCATGAGCTGAGAAACTTTCAGCAATTATAAATTAGCATCAAAATGCTAAAATCCCTTACTTAAGAAATGTTATCTCCACTATTATCTCAGTAAGGTAAATATATTTTGTATGCACAATTTTTCAGAAGAAAAAACAGCAAAGAAAACACAGCAAGAAATAGATTGCTAAAATCAACTTCTACATAATTGATAAAGCATTATTTAAATTGCAGTGATTGACCCCAGCTTCATTTCACATAGAAGATGAATGCTCTGCCCAAGACAAAAAGGAAAATTTTCTGTTTTGAGCATATTTGGAGTTCTCTGTTTTTGCAGATGTGTGTCAGAGCAATTGGTCATGCAAATTAAAAAGTCCAGAATAATGTAGTCCTACCAATTAAAATGTGTACTGATATTCTTTTATGGTTTTTAGACTCATCTGACCTTTTCCTTGCAATACTCAGAGATATCTGCTTAACTATTTTCTTCCACTTTTCATTTAGAAAGGTTGTGATTTTAAAAGGTGTTTAAGTGATGCAATGTCCCCATGTGATGAATCAGACATAAGTACTTGCACATGTGCAGTAGGAAACATTGTAGAGGGATTTAGACACATGCTAACATAACCAACCTTCAAAGTAAATAATTCATTTTCAAGGTTATGGCTGTGAATATCATTACAGAATACAACAGGCAGATCAGAGAATGTCTCTGAATGCAACACATAAGAGAGACGAGGCCCAAGTGGCACAAGACTGTCTATGACAGAGCTGTAGGCTGTCTGCCTGGGATCCATAAATAAGATACATTCTGCACTATGGACACAATCTCGAGGAAAACTGCTCCATCCTCTTTCTGCATATTGTGGATTTGTTTAAAGAGTGCTCAGTAATCATTGTGACAGAAATTAGGTGCAAAATCTATCCAAATAATTGACTCCTTCCCCCTGACTGACAACCAGATTTCTCTTTTTTTTTTCTTTTTGACATTCTGACTCTCCCAAACCTAAAGGCTTTCTGTTCTGTCATGTGAATCTGAGTGAAAATCTGGTGGTTTTCTACTAACTCGTCATGCTATCTCAAACTGTGTGTTACTATATCGCAGCTTTGTAAATTAATTAGTATTCTTTTTCAGTCATTCCCATACTGAAGGAGGCAGTTAACACCCTTCTTCTCTGGTTAAAGTAAAAACTAAGGCATTTAATACATTGTGCATAGAGCTTTATTCTTACTATTTCTGCAAGTGCTTTTACCAGTAGAATTCTTTGTTAAACTGTGTCAGTGGTTTTATAAACTTCCAGAATATCAAATGAAGCACATCAAACAGTTTGCTCAGTCATAAAAACTTAGTTGAAAGGTAAACCAGCTTAACTCTTTTGCTGTTAACAAAGTCTGTGAGGAAAGAAAAAAAAAAAAAAGTAGCATAACGTCCACACTGCTATGTTTATGGAATTAAATATATAAAGATGGAGATCTCCATTTTAGAATGAACAGAACTGCTGAATAATTAGAAATTCCGTCCCACAAAATTCTTTATATTTAACAGGCATCATTTTACTTTGAGTCAGCATATATATCTGAAAATGTAGCCGTTCCTGTGGAAGGGAAATTTTCAGAAATAATTAAGTTACTTATTCTATTCCCCCATTCTGCTACTCCAGAATGCAGATCAGAAGGGGTTTTCTCTTTTTTTTTTTTTTTTTCTTTCTTTCCTTTTCTTTTTAACATAAGAAGACATAAAAAATATTTTTAAATTATTTAATATAGCAGAGTTGCAGACTTTTAGAAAACATATTTAAATATAAAAGAATACTCCACATATTAAACTCACTTTTACTGCTTAAATTAAATGCTCTTATTTGCTGTATGCCATGGATTTCATGCTCTCTCATTCTTTTAAATCTTCCAACTGAAAAATGTCAGAGAGGATCTTGATTTATTGAATAGTGAAAAGGTGAGTTCTGTAATTTTGCACGTGTTTGTGCTTGAAAATATTTTCAGGAAAATTTTTATACTACAGTTAAAAGAAATAACATAAAGGAAATGAATGAAAAAAGGAGCTTGAAAGATCGTTGTTAAAAATGTGCTTCTTTTAAGATGTGACTAAAGAGCAAACACCATGGAGACCTAAAAAAAAAAAAAAATCTACTTCACCTTGTGCTTAAAAACCCTAAGGGCTGCACTTACAATGTGTCACCTTATCACTCATTCTTGAAGTGCTTTACTGCTTAATCATGTAATACTCACATCTTGAACAATATCTGAGGGAATGAAGAACCTCTGTCTTCTTCAAATCTCACTAGAGCATTGTGTGTGATAGAATAGAAGGTTTGGTCAATATGCTTTTGCTTTTTTACTCCTTGATATATTCTGTAAAACTTACTGCAAAATTCTGAAAGTAGTAGTGAGAAAACTCTCCTCCACTAGGATTTTTCTCAGCCCACTTTTAAACATGATCCATAATTTGATCAAATGCTCTTGGGCACTATTAAATAGTAATAATGAACTTCACCTAAAGCCCTTAGTAATTTTGTTCCACATTTCCTTCTCTAATTATCCACTATTCCCTATTTATTATTGCTTCATTCCCTGCCTTGAGGCCTTCTAAAAATACTAAGAATGATAAATTAAACAATACATTTTGGCACCAAGTTAACCAGTGGGGAGGGTTATAATTTAATGGGATGTCTTCTGAATTAATTATTTCTGAATTATTTAATTGCAGCTTCTAAACAAAATTTCTTACTCAAAGTGTGACACTGAAAATCAAATTATCTTCCTGTATTGTTAAGCAAAAGGAAAAACAAAATACTAAAAAAACATACATGTTTAGATTAAATTCACAGGGTGTCTTCACACAGATCAGTATAAGCCTTCTATTTTCTTTCATATTTATATTTTTGCTAATCATCAGTGACTCCTCCTCAGAGTCATAACAGTATTTTTCAAGGTAATCTCACAAGTGTAATCACTAGGCAAATGCCACACTGGAGTTAATGCTTTTTTTCCCCATCTTTATTTTTTAAGTGAAAGTAGTCATTGGGTTTTATATGACATCCTTATACTTTTCATTCGGAATCAAATTTAAATAAAGCTCTGATTTTATTTTTAATCTTAGAACTCCCTGTTCGCTTTCTGTTTTTTATAGCTTTGTTATTAATTCCTGATATAACTTCACTTGTTCTTAGTTTCTAAAATAAATATTTTTATTATTTTGAGAAATATGGCATTTCGAAGAATGCTAAGTGGATGGTGGCATTTGTGTGTGTTATCTAAACAAGTTCATATGGATTAACCCATATAAAGGTTCTACTGAGATACAGCAAAGAAAATTTGTCAGTATCTGGATGCATACTCTAGACACACTTTTCTGTATTGATACTGAAAATTCTTATTCGGGAAATAATTAAGCATGCTATGAAGCTTGCCACTTCTCTGAGACTGACAAAAGGAAAAGAAAATCAGGTCGTGTGATCCATTTAGCATGATGCCCTACATTTTGCAGGACTGTGTTCTTTCCGAAATAAAGGCCATGTAATTGTTGCACTTAGTAGGTTTGTGGAAAGCTGAGTTTTATTCCTCAGCCTACTAATTAATTTTTCTGATTCAATATAAAATTTTCACTACTATTGTGTACACAGTTTCCATGGATACACTGTTCTATTTCAGACTTGTTTGTTTTCCTGCTATTTTTGGTGCAATGGCTATAAAGTGCCAGAGTGATACTCCAGTATTTATCATCCTACCAAAAACTGGTGCAGAGAAGAAAAAAAACCATCCCAGTCACTCAGAAATTGCAGATCAGTTTAGTGTAAATTTATTAATTCCCAAGTGGACATAACAGAAAAGAATATACTCTACTTTCACCCTGTAAACAGAAATTTGCCGAAGATTTTTTTGACATATTTTTTTAACGTATATTAAGCAGGGTTGTTCCTTCAAATCCATGTTATAGCCATTTCTGTTTCTCCATACTGGCTTCGGGCATATCTGCAGACTCACCCAGGTTCATCCAGGTTTAAGACATTAACTATCTTTAAATTAAGAAGACAAAATTTATAGAATATATTTGATGAGAGAACAAAAAAATCACCAAAAATGTGTGGAAGATCATATCAGTTAAATTCATCATCTTACCATTTTGTTTACATCTTCACCCCTCCCAGACCCATATTTGTCCCCTTTTAATTTGCCAGGATGCTTCAGGATACATTGCTTCCAGTCACTCACTCATGGACTGGATGAGAGGCAGAGAAATCCTCTGACCCAGCTTTTGTCACGTAATATGCCACTTTTCTAACTCAATACTAAGCTGTGAGCAGTAGTGTCTGTAGCAGCTGTCTTCCTGGCATAAGAAGAAGATGATGATAAAGTGACATGAGCTATACTTGCCTGGAGGATCCCAAGCTGTAAGGCAAAGCAGCAAATTAAAGCATCTGAATCTACAGTACTTGGGAAACTTTCCATGTATTATCTGAAGCAAGGTAAGGCCCTGTGGGCCAGTTTTCCTTACTCTTCTGGCAATTCTGCTCCAGCCTACTCTGAATTTCTGTCTGAATGTCTTACAGGAATTTGGGCACAGGAAGGACAGTCAAAAGCCTAACACTCTTCTGCTGCTATAAAAATGTCCATGTATTTGTGCTACTCCTAAGTACAAGACCTCGACGTTACACAACATTGTTTAGTCTTGGGGCTAAGATGTAAAGTGTCATGGATTGCAGAGGTGTTTAGGGTATGAAGACTAAGTATCGCATGATTTTTTGGATAGGCAGCAGTGAAGAAGACTAGATATTTGCATTACCTCAGTTTCTGATTTTAACAGAAAATTAACTATGGACAATGTCCATGTCCTATTGGAAGAGCTTTCTGAAGAGTAGAACAGAAGCGTGAAAGGAATACAGAGAACTGTAATCTTTTGGCACATGATGAGGTTAGGAAACTCCTGAGACCAGTGTACTTTCTTGCATGGAACAAGATCCAAGCCTTAGAAACGATGAAAAGAAGGAAATTTTCCAAAGTACTCAAAGATGACTGTTGTGACTTTCTGCTATTCACAGATTCATAGACTGAAGTGGAAGATCTTGTGAAAATGCGGAGACATAAGTTTATTTTCATTTAATTCAACTCATAATCACACCTGTACTTTTCTCTGTTCAAAGAATTGTTCTGTTCTAGTACCTTATTTTCTGTTTCAAGCATATAATTGATCTAAATCCTGGAAGCAAAAGAGAAGACAGGCTTACTGGAACAACTTAATAAACCAGCATTTGCCTGTGTTTCTCTGATCTCTGTGAGCCACTTAGAGGCAGTGGGTTGATGAGTTTCTTTTCTTTTGTTGTTAAACTTGATCATCCAGGACATAATTAGCAATAAAGATGTTCCAAACTGCAGATCTTCCAAGTCCAGCTGATTAAATCTAGACATAATGGCCTCAATCTCTTTAATAAGCCTCCTTAATGTATCTTCCTTAATTTAAAATCTGGAAGCTGTTAATCATATATGTATATGATATGTGTAGGTGATTTTGCTTTCCTTTAGTCATCTTTTTTTTTTATAAATATTTGGCACATATATGGCAATGAAGTAGCTTGTTTGATGAAAGTATGAAGTCATATATACTGGCGGTAGCATGAAATCTTGACTAGAGCCAATAAAATTATCTCATTTTCACAAGACCAATAAAATTTAAAGACATAAAATTACAAGAATTATATTGGATAAAATTAATATATTAACCATCTGAGAAAATAAAGTAGGAAAAAGTGTTTTAAACAGCAACAAAAAAAAACCAGAAAGAGAGTTTTCTCTATTTTTGTATTGTTGTTTCACCCTTTTGTATTAGACAAAACTGTGAGGACAATGTTTCAAAGCATATTTATACATTTACTAGTAAGCTGGATAAACAAGCATGAACAAGGATGCGTTTATTAGGGAAAAATCCTGTTTTCACATAATGAACATAATAATCCCCAAATATTCAGTAAATTATACAAAATCTGAAATAGCCATGCAGTTTTTGAACATGTGAAAACATAATATGGCTTTAAATAGCTGCATGGAAGGGTCACCACTTGGCACTTACAGATAGCTATGATTGAGTACCTCTGTTAATTTTGAAAAGATATTTATAATTATCTTAGTTAATTGTTTTGAAATACTATCCACAAAAATACTGGGTTCTTTTTATTTATTTTACAAGCATCATAAAATATTTTTTTTCAAGTAACCTGTCCCTTTTTTCCAGTGCACCTTTTTACAAGGGCATGTAGTGATAGGACAACGGGGAACAGCTTCAGACTGAAAGAGGGGAAGTTTACATTAGATATTGGGAAAAAATTCTTTACTGTGAGTGTGGTGAGGCACTGGCACAAGTTGCCCAGAGAAGTTGTGGATGCCCCCATTCCTTGCAGTGTTCAAGGCCAGGTTGGATGGGGGTCTGAGCAATCTGGTCTAGTGGGAGGTGTCCCTTTCCATTGTAGGTTCTTTACAATTGAAACTATTTGATTATTATACAATTTGATATTAAACTAACCTGGAGTTCATAAATAGAAAAGTCACATATATCAAAAGTATTCTATGAAACTTTGAGTCTGTGAGTAAAACTACTTTCTCTTCTTTCAATCCATACCATGTTTCTGATTAATTATCTAAATAAAAACTTTAACCTATATTTTGATGCTGTCTTTTTCACACTGATTTAAGAGAATAAAAGTACTCCGTATTTGTTTTTGCTAATGTCCTAAGCTGTCAAATGAGCTAACGCTACTAAAATAAATATGTGGGTTTTTTCTTTATAGGAGACAATGAAAAAGAACTGTGCTTCATAGTTGAGTTTTGAAATAAAGATCAGAGTGATTCCAGTATAATCCATATTCACAAATCTTTCTTACAGTGTGCACATGATTTTATTAGTAGCTCTATCAGAAAAAGGTTGATTTATTTTCCATGAATTTCATTGCAAGGTTCATGAGTAGAAGCCTGCTACATTTTCTATTCTATTTCTGCATTTTTCATTATCCCACTCTCATGTACCTGACATTCTCAAGCAAATGTACAGAGTGACCTATTCTACTCACAGTTATTCAGAGCTAAGTACTCTAATTATTTCAGGTGAATGCAAAAACCAAAGTAGCATTTTGAGCCTCAATGTGAATTTTTTCAACTGAAATATAACAATCACTTAATGTATATTCTTCATTGAGCTTCATATTTCTTTTGTACAAAATTGGTATTAAAGTTCTTTGATCATTTTAAATGTCTCTGTGTCTATGTTCACAAAAATTTTAAAGTTTATAAAAAATGTTTAAAACTTTTGGAGGAATTAGGTAAATTTGTAATTTTTTTGGTGTATTGGTAAAAGGTAAATCACCTGGATATTTTTTCAGAATACATAATGTAATCAATTTTGACTTAAGTGTCATACGCACAAAAATAAATGCTTATAGACAAGTATTAGCAAATTTTTCTTTCACTGGGAAAGAGCCAGTTCTTCATACATTTTCTGCCTTCTCTGTCTTGACAGAGCTATAGAAGAATTCACATTATAATGGCTGTTATCCCAGAAATGTAAAAGCTGCACACTTAGAAAATGTTGGCATGTACATAATTACCCAGGAGTTCTTAAGCAAGAGCATGCACTTAAGGCCCCAAAATTAGGTGTATGTGAAGTGATTAATTTGCTTAGTGAATTCCACAGTCCAAACTTGCTGTAGACTTTAGGCATAAAGTGGGGGACAAAATAAAACATATTGAAAACTAGTTCGGTTCCTGCATAATTACTGTGAAATGTAGTAGATATCATGCTCCTTATAGAATATTCGTATTCCAAATATTTATGTTTCATGGAGTATCTGTGTTAATTAAAATCAAATTTGGTAACCTGATTTTTTCAAAGAACCCCTGGTACTTTTTATGAATGAAGAATAAAAAGATGTTAAGTTAGGAAACTGAATCAAAATTCCAAATGCTTGAAAGTATTCTTCTTAGAGAATATAATTCCTCTTAGACCAACTTGCAGATCAGGGGAAAAGGATCAAATTTGTTTTCTATCTATACTTTCTAGCTGGTAAGGTGACTTCCTTCAATGCTATGACCAAGCTATAGGTAAGTGTCTTGGAGTGACTTTATGATGTGTATCCCCTATCTCTGCTTTACGCCCAGAAATTAATTTTGTGCCTTTCTGTGCCTTTAAACTGAGCCTGAGAGGCGGGGAGGAAAGAACTGAGTGAACTTTTCAAAGCAGTTGTTCAAGGACACAGATACACACTCCTCTGCTTCTGCAGCAGCAAGAGCGGAGGAAGCACCCTTCCTGCTTTTCAGCCAATTTTCAGCTCCTCTTCTCTGGAGGGAGATGGAGAGTTGAACTTTTGTTTTCCTGGGACTTGGGTTTTTCCCTTCTTCTCTTCTGGACTGTTTCAACAACATCAGAACACATGGGGAGAATTTTCCACCAAGGTCCTGGAGGTGGGCCCACACTGACCCAGCTCCAAGGAGGAGGAGAGAGACTACACCTACAGAAGGACTCTGAAATTTTCCCAGGTTTCTCTCCACAGTGAGAGGTTTTATTATTTAGCATTATTACCCTTTTCCTGTGTGTTTGTCAAATATTAAATAAGAGATAAAATAGTTTTTATCTCTTTCACTTTTCTCCAAGGAAAATTTCTTTTTTCCCGAACCGGGTGAGGGAGGGTGGTTATAACCTGCCTTCTATCAGAGAATATTTTCCTCAAATTTGTCCAAACTGGTACAGTAAGTTCTGAATTTTCTTAAAGCTTAGAAAGCATGGGCTTCTCACGGCACAGCACCTCCAGCTCAGATCAGCAGCAGCCAACCTGATCCAAACCCTGAACACAGACCTGGAGAGCTGGCTGGTGCAGTAAGGATAATGCTGAAGGCCTCTCTATCAGAAGAGCTAGCATGTTTTGACTCATTCATTATTGTTGAAAATCTTAATAGTGCTCTGCTCTGCAGGCTGCCCCAGAGACACCTCTTTTTTATGTGAACTTGTACCAGGATTACCCTATGGTGTTTTCTTCAGCCTTTGTACTGTGACATGTAAGGCAGTTGAGGTGTAGGGAAAAAAGCAAAGTTAAATTGTTTCTTTGCCCTCCTTTCTGCCATAAGGACCTTGGGAAGTCATCGCTGGTCTCTGAAGTTTAATTTCTTCATCAGTAAATTGGAATGAGCTCCAGTTCTTCCTTGGCAAAGAGTTTTTTGTTCCCTGGCTGAAAAAGAAGCAACAGACACTAATTAGGTATTATGGAAATATTAAAGTCCTTAATAGCAAGCACTCCTACATGTACTAGACAAAGAGTTCTCTTGTACACATTTGTAAAAATGGTATAGAGTTATGATTTCTATAATCACCAAGTGAACCTGTTATTGACATGTTTCTAACTTCATCGTATGATTTGAAAGCATCTTTTTCCTTTAGTGCTGTTACCTTGAGGGAGATAGAGAAAAAAAGCAATAGAATAAGATCGACTGTAAATCACTGATTACTCAGAGCCAGATCTCTTGCAGGGCTCTGCTGTGGAGAAGACCACAGTGGTATTGTTTTATTATCTCTGCTTTCAAGATAACATGCTATGAATACTAATGTTAAGAGGAAACAATGAACAAGAGATGGGGTGCAGGTATATTATAGCCAAAAATAGAATGAGGTTGTCAGCTGTTATTTCCATCTTTTAGAGAATAACTAGGCCTAATCTATAAGCTATTAATTTTGTTTAAAGTGGTGTACATTCACATTGTCATGCAGTGATTCCAATTTTCTGAGCTGCTCCTAAACTAGATAATTTTTTTCATTAGGCATGTATAGTGTCTTGAAACTAGAAAACTCACAAGTTCTGTTTTAGAGGATACTTAAGAAACAATGAGGAAACTATATTTGAAAAATTCCTGAAACACCCTCACTCCAAAAAACCCAAACTCCTAAAATTTCAGCATATGTCACAATAGTCATGGCTAGCAGGCTATGTGGCAGGATAAGATATGTTATCATTAAAAGTATGTGACAAAACAAAGTATAACAGGAAAGCAAAATATTTCACAATGAACATACAGTAGTTTAGATTGGACAGTCATCTGATCTCATCTCCTACTATATGTTAGGCGAGAATGCTCAGGACCTTCTACAGCTGAGTTTTTAATATCTCCAAAAATTAAGATTATCCAGCCTCTTTGGAGAACCTCTTCCAGTGTTTGACTGTTCTCACTGTGAATTTGCATATACAGAGTCAATTTCCACTATGGAAGCTGTCAACTCCCATGGTCTCTAAGCTTTTTATTTTGCAGCTTGGACAATATTCTGGCATTCTTCTCTCTCTAACAAGTAAAAGCTAGCTGAATGCAGCAAACAGGTTGTCTCTCAACATTCTCTTTTCCATGTTGAAGAAACCCAGCTTCATCAGCCTTTATTTCATATGTTACTCCTGCCTCTTCATTATTCAATTTGTCAATCTTTCTCCTATAGCCCCAAACTGGAAAAATTTCTTCAAGTGCAGCCTCAAAAATGCCCAACAGGGGAGCACAGTTGCTTGCCATTGTCTGCTGGCTATGCTTGTCCTAATGCAGACCAGTAAAACTTTAGCCTTCACTAAAACTCACTGCTGGTTCATGCTCACTCACTGTTGATTCATGCTCACTCACTGTTGATTCATGCTCAACTGGTGGACAGCTAGGCCAGCCAGATCCGTTCACAGAAAATTACTCCCCAAGCAGTCAGCATCCACCTACATTGTGGCATAGTGTTATTGCATCCCAAGCATAGCACTTTTTGTTTCTATAAGATGAATTTCGTGATGTTTCTGCCAAGCTCGTTCCTCCACCTCCTGGAATTCTCTCTGAATGACTGCATACAAACTACTTCCCAAACTTGCTTTCTTCTGAAAACTCACTAAGTCATTGTCATGGATGGAGTGACATACTTCACTTGTAAGAGGGAAATAGTGGTATGTTTATTGATACAGAACAGAGATTTAACTAAGCTTGATAGTAAATGCAGGTGATTCAATAAGATTCAATGGCAAAGTACTCATTTACTGCATAGAGTACAGAGGCAGATAAAACCCTCAGGAAGACATGACTCAGATGAGTCATGATATTCAAAAAGAACCTCCTTGAGTTCTAAACTCCTTTCTGAGAGGAGTTTAGGTCTGGCTGTATCCACATAGACAAGACAATATGGATCACCAGGCTTGGTCAGGGGTTTATGTCTGAAGGACTACATGAGCACAAGCAATCCTTTCTATCACTCAGATAAGATTTCGGTTTGAGTGCACTTATTCTAATTCACTTACCAAGTGTCTGATGAGATAAGGATTCCCTCAGCCTCAAGGAGTAACCTTGTGAGGTATTCCTATGCAAGGTGAGATCCTGGTGTGCAGACCACTGCTATGCAGGAGAGCTCAGTGGGCCCTGAACTGTCCACTATTTATTAAGTAAGATGACTGACTTACAGCCCTTTTTGCAAAGCAGACGTTTTGAGTTGGCACATGCTCAACTATCCCTCATCTGTTGAGCAAGACTTATGTCCCTTAGGCTCTGAGCAAGATTTATGGCCCTTAACTATTGCTTTACCTGTACGCCAGGTGCAGCCACCACTAAAAACACTGGTGCCTACAGCTCAAGCAGAAAAAGTGAGGGGAGGGAGCACACTATTACAGTCATTAATAAAGATCTCAAACAGCACGAGCCCTAGCAATAATCCCAAAGGAATAACACTCAAAAATATGCTTTTGAACTGCTGATGACTTATAAGCAAGTTTTTTATCAGTTCAGTGAGTCTTACCTACCTTTTCTCCATCTTTTTAGGCCTCTTCTTTTCAGTTATACTACAGAGATTTTACAGCTGACCCTGCTGCACTTGCCCACTCAACCAGTTAACTCGGTGTAGAAGACAATCATATTGAACAGGCATGATTTGCCCTCAGTGAATCCATGCTAGCTATTTCCAACAACCTTGTTCCTTGGAAATAGCTTCCAAAAGGATTTGCTGCATTTTCTTCACAGACAGCATGTATTACCTTGGCTCTTCTTTCCAGTTTAGAAGATGGGTATAATAATTGTCTTTTTCCATGCTACAGGGATCTCCTTTGACAGGTACAACCCTTTGAAGATGACAGACAGGGACCGTGAAATGGCATCTGACATGTCTCTCAGAAGTCTTGAATGTCTTCAGTCTGTCCCCATTGAATGTTTGTACGGTTTGTTAACATGGTCCCTTATTTGATGTTTTCCTGCTGCAAAGTGGTGCTTCATTTAGTCAGACATGGGAGGCCTGACAGCAGACATTGCAAGTACAAACTGATACAAATGAGAAAATTAGTATCTCTGACTTCTAATTCTCCATCATCAGCAATTCACTTGTTCAGTAATAGAAAGCCTACATCATCTTTGGTTTCTGTTCTGCTTTTTGCCAGTGTACTTACAAAGCCCTTCTTGTTGACTTTCACATTCCCAGTTTCAACTATCAGCTTTAGTTTTCTTAATTGCCTAATTCCATCCATGCATCTCGTGTAATATTCCTATTTTTCTCCTTGTAGGAAATCTCTATTTCCTCCTTCCATACTCTTTCTATTTGCATTTGAGCTCAATCAGGAGTTTTTATCCACTCTGGCCTTATGTCAAGCCAGTCTAATTTCATGGACCATCCTTGTGCTTTGAGGAGTTTGTCCTCTGCAATAACCAGCTATCTTGAGATTTGGTTTGTTGGGGTTGCAGGTTTTTTCTGGGTTTTTTTTTCCCTTTTTTCCTTTTTTTTTCCCATTTGAAGCAACATCCAAGGGATTCTTTCTACCAATTACTTGAACAAGCTAAAGTCTCATCTTCTAGATCCTGTGCCTTGACTATACCTTTTCTCTTCCTCATCTTCCTGAGGATACTTAATTAAATCATCTGATAGCACTTGGAATGAAGGTCGCTCTTGACCAATCACACTACTCATTTTTATTCAGAAGCTGCAGTTCTGGCAGATCTGACTTCCCACCTTCTGTCCGTTCAGTATCTGCATCAAAACACTGTTCGTAATGCACTCCAGAGCTCTCCTGGTTTGCTTGTGTTCAACCATATCACCCTTCCAGAAGATGCTGGAGCAGTCGAGGTCCTCCACAATAACTTTGTATTGCAACCATGAGACTTCTTCATGTGTTTGAAGCATTTACGAAAGACTGTTTGATCAGGAGGTCAGTATCCAGCACATGCATCATGTTCTGTCTGTTTCTTCGCAAATCCAGTTTCAAAAGGAACTGATCAGCCTTTTGTATCTTCTATAACACCGCTCTCTATATTTAATTAATCTATTGACATAAAGCATAATATCACTTTGTTTTCTTCCCTTACTCTTCTTCCAATATGGACCTATGACAACATGCCCCATGTTCTATTACTACTTGACCTCAAGTTTAGCAAGATTTGTAATAACATTACAACTAATTTTGTTCCTAAATTATCCATCTGCCACAAAATCGATTTGTCTCTCCTGTCCTCCATTTAATTACACTTCCATTACCATTCTGCTTTTGCTGGGAGTAAGAAGTCAGGTTTTATTTCTGAAGATGAGTCCAACACAGCTCCATAATGTACTTCACAAGAATAAGAATATAATGAATATATTTTCTGTATTTTGTCCATGGTTGTAGGGTTTTGGGGTTTTGTTTGTTTGTTTATTTAGGGGGACTTTTGTGGTTTTTTTCCTTTTTTATTTTTCCTTTTTCACACATTCACATCCTCAGACAAACATGCCTCAACAGCATAGTGTGCTACAATATTAAGCTGTCTTTTTACTACAACATATCAGCAAAAATGTATTAGTATTGCCGCTGGTGGTGGGGTCCGTGGCTGCGACCCAGACATCCCTCCAGGGCAGTGGCTGGGCATATCCCACATATTAGATTTCCTATATTCTTGTGTTCAGGCTTAAATTTCAATTATTCTTAAAAAAGACTTGTACATTTTAATTTATATTTGTGCATAAAGTGAAGAATAAGCTGTAACACCATGACTTCATGCGTGTAAATTAATTACATGTTTATTATCTGAAAGAATAATAGTGTGAAAATACTACTCCTACTGAGTCTTTGAAAACTTCTAACTGAAGCCGCTTTAAAAATATACATATTCATTGTTTTTGCTATGTTTCTATAGTGATCCCTGCATGTTTTTGGTACATTCAACTTGACTTTCCAAAGCAATTTTTCTGTGTGATTCAGCAGTTAACATGGCCAGGGGACCATTCCAAATCAACAGTTTAGATGTTGACATTTTTTAGAGGCTAAGAGTTTAAAAGTATCAACACAATCTAGTCTGTACCAGTTGGCCTCAGGGACAGATATTGACTATGTACATTTTCTCTCCTAATATACTCATATATAGTAGAGAGTTCATTTTTACATATCACACATATTGAGTCTCAATTTCAAAAATTCTTTATTATGTATTGTAGAAAGTCAAAAGATTGGATATTTTATAAATACAGAGAAGGAATTCAGTTTTTCGTATGAGAGGAATCACTCATAACTAGGAACACAACATAAATACAAATAAATCATGATGGCACTGCAGATAAATAATTATTCTCACTACTTTTCTGTCACATTGATTTACAAGGCTTCTTCTTTTAGCCTTAGGTTTAGGGACATCTCAATTATAGTCAGTTTGGAACAATAACTTGATTTTGAGAATTAATTACAACTATCTTCTTAAAGTGATTTTTAAAATCACGTCTTATGACGTAGAGTACTGATTGGTGTCATGGAAAGGTTTTATTGCCTTGATGTTAACTCTCATTGAAAGGTGATTAACTGGATCTAGGATACTCTTCAGCCATTCAGATCACAGCTTTCTTCCAAGTCATTAAATATTTTCCTTTTGTCAATTCAATGTTTCCATTCAATGTATGAAACGGAACAGGCTGCCACACATTATAAATTTCATATATTCACAGTCGATCCTACCCTTAAATTTAAAACACTTTAAGTTAGACTGGTGGTTAACAAGACTGAAATTAATTAGAAGATATCAGGGCTGGTGTGTTATGCTTTTATTTTAATTAGAAACCTATTGAAATGGGTAAAAAGCAGGTCTCTACAAATGAGTGAAATCAAGTGCTACCTTCTCTGCTCTAAGATATATCGACACAAAATTTTAGTGTGAAATTGTACCTACTAAACCAGTAACCTCCTATTTTGCTTCTCATGTCTACTCAACACTTAAACTGTTTTTTCACTTTATATAGCTGTTATAGTCTATGTCTAGTTTGAGAATTCATTAGTAGTCCATGTAGCTGCATTGCCTGGCTCATTGGAGAGACAGTATCAATTTTCCTTTTATTACCCTAACTTTTTTTCTTATTCCCCTCCAGTCTTAAGGTAGAGGTGAAACAAAAGGGTTTTTTCCATATACATAAATTGTGTGATGCAGGTCAGCAGTGCAGGGTTATAGGATCCCCTTAGATTTCCTGAAAATAACACAAGACATAAACAAATCTCACCTCGAAAAATTAAAGTTCATGTTCTGACCTACCCTGACTTGATCATCTAACAGTTCAGTGTCTAACAGATTTATGTTACATGGTTTTTTTGCACTCAGTAAGATACTGTTAGCCACCTCCAGAAAGTATTTCATGTCATGTTAGGATGGGCAATAAAAATTACATTAATAGACCTCTGGAGGTTCCTACATTTTCTACTACGATATGAAAGAAGACTGAAGATGACTACGGTATAGATGTCTAACTTCTAGATATACAAAATGAGGTTAAATTAATTTTACCTTAAGTTTAATATGTGGTAAAATTGTCTTACATGTGGTAAAAATTATATTTATACAAACAATACAGTCAAATAATTTCCCTTTTTTTTTGCCCCTTGAAACACAAGTCCTGGACAACAGCTTTGTATTGAAATTCTTGGCATTATTTTAGAACAAATTTGAAAGTCAGATTTTCTGAAAGAAGGCAATCCATACAAGTTCATTATAAAGACAGTAACATTATTTGTTTTGGTTGGGTTTTTTTTTTCTAGTAAAATGAAATTTTAATCCAGTCTCATGACTCTTCTAAAAAATCAGTGTTTGGTAATATTATTACATTTTAATAAAATATTTGGTTATTTCTTAGTTACAGAGAGTCAAAAATAGGTAATGATCTTGACCTTCAGCATGAACCCTGCTACAGCCCTCTTTATAACCAGTCAGGCACTTAACACAGACAAAATACCAGCAGATTGTATCACGGCTACTACTACTATCTATGACATTTTACTGAGCAAGTTTCTGATTGCCAAATGGAGAATCAGTGGAACTGATAGTGCTGCAGAAGGTACAGTACTAGCCATATCAGCTTGCAAAAGGAGTCATCTCAGGGCAGAAAAGACAGAGATAAAAATCACAGAGGTAGATAATACCGTCTTATTAATTGGTGTCTTACAGGAAGAATGATCTAGGAGACAGTCCTTGCTCCCTGAACAGTTTCTAAAACTTGAATGGCTTTAAAAAAACATAGTCTAACACAGCAGGTTTTAATTGGAGTTTGATGTGATACCATTTGTAATTCTATCAGTATGCATGTATAAACACTTGCATACCTTTAAGATGTGTGCATTAAGCAATTGAGAGCAGATTTAACACAAGTCCACATGTTTAAGTTCTATGCAAGGTAGTGGCAATGTGCACTTCTATCCTTAATAGAAGGGTTATATATGTTTAAACCTAATCAAAAAGTGTTTTATGGCAGTATTTGGTAAATGGTATATGTTAAATAAAACCTCACATTCCTACTCCTTTAAGCATAAAACTGGACACTACATCAAACTCTGCCTGTGTTGTCCCATGTTCTCACCCTCTCTGCCCCTTTCTTCTACCCTGAGCCACTTAGGTGCTCTGCATTTTACATTTTTATTCCAGATCTGGAGCTTCCCTTAATATTTATCTATACCCCATGTACATATGCAAAAATGAGTGTTAAAAAATCCTCTTGTATATTTCTAATGAGTGTCTGCATGTATTTAGAGAAAATGAGAAGATCACAACAATGATAGCGGGGTTCTTTTGGTCAGAAAATCTATTTATGGGTATCTAATCCTGGCAGAGGTGTTTTAAACCTTCATTGCATGACAGGATGAGGTGAAGTATTAAAACCTAATCTCTTAAACATTGACATCCATATTGGCAAAACCATTATCACACAAAGATCTAAGATTGTTTCTTTACCTCTGTAAAATGCACATAAATATCCTTAGCTGCTCTGTGAAAGCACAGTAAAATATCCAGATAGATATACAACCAACTTGTGGAGTATTTTTTTTTGTTATAACTTTTTCCAAATTATATTTTAGTATATGTTGAACCCATCCAAGAGTATAATAATTTCTAGCAATACAGCAAAAAGTGTATTTTTCATGTTGAAAGTAAGGAAATTCCTCACACTGTAAAAAGTGATTTATCAGTGAAAGGCTAGCTTCCTCTTCCTTACAAAAAGGACCTTAAACCTCAACACTTGTCAGAAACACTCAGAATCAGGAAAATTAACTCTATTATTCTTACTCACATAGTCTGTGACCTGAAAGGATATTTTCATTGCTTTTAACAAGCTAAGGAATAGCCTTTCTTTTGGTTTATGCCTCCACCTGAATTTTTCACTTTATTCTCCACCTGTATGTCTACAGGATAGAAAGGAAACTGATAGCATTTCAGATTAGAACAGAAAAATACAAAAAGCACAAGAAATTCTTTAGATAGATATGTCACAGTATGATAACAATAAGAAGAATAACATGGATTTCATACTGCTATACCTTTAGTTACATTTCATCACATTTTATACACGCAGTTTCACATTTGAAAATTCCTACATGGCAGAGGAATTGGCAGAAGATTTTACCTCTGGAGTTTGAAATATCTTTAGAATATATACATACAGTTCTCTAGATTCTAATTGAAAACCTAGCCAGGAATACCTGTGCTAATGAAATCAACAGTCATTATAAGGTACTGTCTGTCTATATTTTGACACTGCTTTCTTCACTTTTCTAGATATTTGGTGAATCAATATTCCTAAGTGCATCAACTCTATGACAAATCAGTGGAGAAGGTGCTCCACTTGTGAGCATTTTGCTTAGCTCTTCTTTGGATTCAGAGTTATAAATCATGATGATGACTTCCCCCTTAAAAAAATTACTTATTCTTGGGACAGAGACTTTAACCACGGGGCTCTTAATTTGAAAAAAAAAAAAAAAAGTATGCTAACCTTCAGAAACATCCACACTTGCTATCTCTCCAGTCCAGTAAACCTTGTATTATTTATAGAAACTACTGGAAGGACTATGAGAAACCTCCTGCTCTGTGCAGAACTGGGATAACTATAACTCCCTCTTTTGTATGATGCCTGATGCGTTCTTTCCTTGGTCTTTGTCTGTGGGCATGAGATTTGCTTGCTAGTATTATTAATAGCTGCCTTGTTTTGAACAATTTTGTCATCTACAGCTACTGAATTTAATGGGACTGCTTATATGCCCAAAAGCATAACTGTGCTGAATCAGTGTCTCTAATGATAAATTTTATTGATTAAGTGGGAAATGATGGCATACATCATTGCAGAGGAATTTCTCGTGATCCTTCTCCCAGTGCAAACTGTCATCTCCAAATGTTACACTAGTATCTGTTCACTGAAAAAACACTGACAGTTTACCCAGAATTTTTTAACATCAATTATTTGCTGAAATTATGATAGGAAAATTATGTTTCTTTTATCTTCAAAACAGAAACTTATATAAATACTTCCCCTCCAAAATCAGATTTTTCCCCAGAAGGAATCCTGTATTCTGGAAAGACTTATCTCAAAACTAATTATCAATGAAGCTTATACACATAAAACCCTCCTAAGTATCATGGTAAAGAAATAAGACATCCACCTGTGCATGACATCAGAAGTTTGGCAAGGAAGCCTAAAGCAGTGTGTTTTCCACTGGGAAGAGGTTGGAGACCAAGGAAAAGGCTAATATTTACTTTTTCCAAATTAAACTACATCAGAAGTTTAATGCAAGAGAATTTTATTTGTGGATTGTTTCTTTTCCTATTTTTTTTTCTTTTTCTTTTTTTCTTCCTAGCTTTGTAATTTGGAAAGATTAATCTTCACCTCTCAGCAGCTGGCTATTTAGACTGAAAAACGAACCAAAATGAGAATAGTTGCTGAAGCAGATAATCTAGCTAAAAAAGTGATATGTACTGGCTTGGACTCTAGACAATGTGTTGCATTCGTTTTATTTTCTGGACTGAGAGAACAATGAGATTCTTCCTTTGAACAGTGCAAAATTGTGATGTGTAATGTGTATAGGTCAGCAAGCTGGACACAGCTGGCAATTATAAAAAAGAAATAAAACAACAAATCAGTCTGAGTTCCTTGCTAAAATTTGGACTGTAAACTTTTAAATTAGCAAACACAAAATATTTTTCTTCAGGAGGGAAAAATAAAAAAATAAAAAAACCAACCAAAACTAAGCAGAAGCTTTCCTGAAAATATCAATGTTGATTTTTCTGAATAATAAACAAGCAAATTGCTTTTTAAAATCTTTCAGATGTGTATTTCTTATAAAATATTGACTGTATGATAATTTTTAGAAAGCATTGACTGTCTTTGTTAGAACTGAGCCAGAATCTCATAACCTTACAGTGAAATCAAAGGTCCCCAGCAAAGGAAGGATATCGACCTGTTGGAGTCAGTCCAAAGAAGGGCCACCACTTTGATCAGAGGGATGGAGCAACTTTTCTATGAGCAAAGGCTAAGGGAATTGCGATTGTTCACCCTGGAAAAGAGGAGGCTTCAAGGTGATCTAATTACAGCCTTTCAGTACCTGAAGGGAGCCAGAAGAAAGATGGAGATAATTTACAAGGACATATAGTGACAGAAATAGTAGCAATAGCTTCAAATTGAGATTAGGTATAGATGAGATGTTAGGCAGAAATTCTTTACTATGAGGTTTAAGGAGGCACAGGAACAGGTTGCCTATATAAGGTGTGCATGCCCCATCCCTGAGAGTGTTCAAAGTCAGGCTGGATGAGGCTCTGAGCAAACTGATCTAGTGGAAGGTGTCCCTACCATTGCAGATTGGAACTAGACAATCTTTAAGGGCCCTTCCAACTCAAGATATTCTATGACTCTATGATTCTGATATTTAAATTATATTAATGGAATAAAGCATATTCACTATTTAAAGAACTGAGAAAGTAACATATTCCAGCCACAGTGACTGTGTGATTCTGAAATTCTATTCTTTGACAAATCTTGCTTGCAAAAATGCTTGTCCAATTCAGTACCTCTTGTTTTGTTTATTTGTTTGTTTGCTTGCTTGTTGCAAACATTTAGAAGACAGATTTTGTTCTGTACAAACATTTCAAAAAGATCTTTAATTAATAGAAGTACACAGACTGATGTGTAAATGAGTGTTCTTGTGTTTGATTACACATTCTTGAGTGCAATTATGGGTATTCACTTCAAAAGTGCTATCATAGCCCTCCATAATGTATATTCATGTCCACTGGTACAACTCCTATTTCAAACCTTTGAGCAGATCTAATCAGACCAAATTTTGAAAAATCTTACTTCCTACATCTGAATCCCATTTTCATTACCAGAATCCAAACCTTAAACCTATAAATGCATAAGTTATACAACAAACTGCAGTCTAGTCATGTTTTCCACCAGCTTGCGTTCATGTTAAATAGTTTCTTTTGCTGTGTTCCAAACACTGGCTGTTGGCTACCATCTTTATTAATATGAATGAATGACCCTTAATGAATTGCAATAAATTACATTAAATCTCACAAGTCCAAAAGAAGCCGAACACCAATAAAAGTTTCCCAGAGCAATATTAAGCCATACAGTTAGTGATTAAATCCCAATTTCAATTAGAATGAAATGAAAGAAGCAGAAATGGAATCCAGTCCACCTAATATGGACATGTAATTAATAATTGTATTTTGTGCCTTCTTTAAACCAGTCTGCCTTAAAGTCGTGTGTTTCATGCACACAATAAATGAAGGTTTGTCCCAAATGGCCAGTGTGTTCTGTGGGAGTGAAAACTTCATGTCTGATCCCCAATAGTTGTAAGTTAGAGTGGTTTTGGTTTTTTTTCCCACATAAGTACTTGGGATGGAGATGAAATGAAGATATAAGGAAAAATTAAACCTTAAACTCAGGAAAAGTTATGGAAACTTTTTGAAAGGTTAAGGTATGCTTAAATTCACTTCTTCCTTAAAACAAAATATATGATTTCTGAGTTTGTCTCTATTAGCTTCCTTCACAGTCAGTAGAAAGTAGTTCCTTTTACAGAGCAATTAATCTAATTCTGAGACAAGAAACTGTAATAGATCAGATGGGTCACCTTTAAAGATTCGTGGGACTTCTCTGTTGTACAATTCTATGGCTGAAAACAGAAACTGGAAAGTCATCTTAGATTAGATGGCTAGATGGCTAAAGTTAGGGGAGATTAATCCTACCCTTACTACCTATCGTTTAATATGCTTCCCACATCATTCCAAAGCATGATACAACAAACACAGCCTCAACATGGTGACTACAGTCTATATTATTTCCAACACTGATTTAAATTTTAGATGATGCTTGTGCTGTTTATTAAGTCAGAGCAGGTCATTAAAATTATTGAAGGAGAAAACAATAAGAGTTGCAAACGGAAAAGATTTATCCCCGCGCCTCTCTAGAGTGCACCATATATTAGAACTGCCTTAGCAAGAGGGGCATAAAATTGCTGAGTTGCAGCTCTGGCCTGTGCTGGTAAGAGTCATGTACAACTCTCATGCTGTTTAATTCACTTTAGTTAGAGAGTTGCTCCTCTTGATCTGAGAATTTTAATAAGGAGACTATAGGATGGAAATACAGAAATAATTTTAAAATAAAAGGGAGCAGTTAATAAATTTAGAATGGATAGATAAGAGAGTACTGGTGAACCTGTGACTTTGTTTTTAATGACTAGCTGCAAAATTTAAATAACAGTTTAATATATACCATTCAAATAAGATGCCTGGTGAATAAGATGACAAGAGACTTTGTTTACCCTTGCCTTTAATTTTTATTTTCTCATCCTGATTAGAAAAAATTCTTTAATATTCAAGGCATTTCAATAAGCAAAGTGTATGGTGTAATACAGTTTGAGAACACTGCTAGAAAGACTTCTACAAGAAGCAGGCATAATTCCTTTTTAAAATGCAAGACTCTGACCATAAGGGGTATTACTAGAGGTCACCATGTTGCCTAAAATATGTCAAAGGATGATACACTTTGTGTGAACAGAAAGCTTATTGAATATTTTCCTTGGGTGGATGTAGATTTAAAATGTATGATAATACCATTCTCTAGAAAACAAAAAAAGTGTTTTACTGAGCTTTTTCAGGCATTCAGAAAGTCATTCAGTTTATGGCAGGCTGGTACCAAATTTACTACGAAAAGTCCTTGGTCCATCTTAATTTTTCTTAATCAAACTCTGAAAAGTGTCACTGCTTCCTGAGAAATTAGAAACTTCAAATATAATGGTTATTCTCTCTCTTATAGAATATAATGCTTCCCCTATTTAGGTCTCTTGACTCTTAATATCTCTGTATATGTCAGGCCCATAAAGGAGCTATAGGCTTTATTGCCTCTGCCCAGCCTCGCCAAGGATATCTCCACACCCCACCCACAGACTCAGGAGTTCCACCTCTAGCCCCGGGCTATTAGCCCTGGCATCAGCAATGTCACAGGAGTGTTGGTCTCCAGCTCTGTCACAGCCTTGCCTTGTCTCATCATGGAATCCTTTGACCTGAACTTCAACCCCTGAACTGAGTTCCTGGCCTATCACTATGGACCTGCCTAGTCACTACAAGACCTGATCCCAACTCTGACCTGTGGATTGGCTTCCAACTTGACCTCAGACTTGCCTCTTCAGTATGACCTACCCCTGTGATCCAGACACTTCTGTGGCTCTGACCACCCTCTCTGAGTCTACACTGCTTGCCTCACTGGGTCATGTGGGACAGTGTCTGCTGGCCTTGGAATTTTCCCCCAGATGCCTGGCTAGGTTTCTCTGACAGTGTATCAGCAGTACTTATGCTCAGTATTGATCATATTAGGATGAAAGAATTTTGTGTTGCCTTTCAAAAAGCATTAAGAAACCAAGGATTGCCTTACACCCTTGTAGGAACACCACCCAGAATTTCAGAGTAACATATCCCCAGGAGTCCCAGGGAAGCATTCAACAGAAAGCATGGAAAAGAAATGAAATAAAAGGCCTTACATAGTCCAGTTATACTATATTTTTTTACTGACAAATGGATAAAAAAAATTATAATTTCCAGATGATCAAATACTCTTCGGAAATGTTCTTGTCCCAGTTACAAAAAATAACACATCAATTATAGTTGCTTATAGTTGAGAAGGAAATCCATAAATATCACTAAACAAATACAAGATGCAGACAAATGGACTTACTGACTTTATTCAAAATCAGAGAAAAATCAGACTGGAAATATGACCTCATATTTTTCTAAATGTTTTCTACATTAGTCATATGAGCAATACATGATATGAAAATTTTTACCAGGTGGGTTTTCAAAAAGCCACAGAACAAGGAATTTTAAATTCTACATGTTGAATTAGCATCTACCTCATCTGAGATCTACTGTATGCATCCTCTTTATGGCTTAACAGATCTTAAAGATAGTTTCTGCTTTCTGTTCTCCTGGAAGAAGTACATCTATGTCTACAATCCAGCCATTAAGTAGTCACAGTGTATATAAAAAGCAGTTTCCACCTACCAGGAATAAAATAAAATTTAAGATTGTGGCACAATACTATGTGCTAGACACGTACATTTTTGGGGGCTTGTGTTATTTTTTATCTACTTTGACAAGCTCATCTAGGGAAATATAAACTTCCTGCACTTTCTACTTTTAGAAAATACAGAGAGAATTGATTTGGGTCATAAAAGTCAGTGCATTAAGAACATTAACCAAGAAAAGGACTCTGGGAGATTTATAAATTAATGTGTGTCCTACTGACCATTAAAAACCATGAACCTTGCTTTTATCCTGTTTATAAGGTTGCTGTGAGGTTGAACAGAACAAAGTTGATATATCTGTAATCTCCACTGGATCTACTAATCCCTCACCCTACTTCTGTCCAAGCATTAACCTGTGACATGACTTGAGATGAGGTTCTCATCAATGCCAAATGTCTGGCAGGTACAGGAAATCTATTCTTTGAAAGTGAATAAAGGTTTATAATGTTTAATAAAAATCCTGCAACTTTTTTATTTATATTCCTTATGTTAATGTGAGCAATCTTTTGACTCATAATGTTGAGCTGAAATACGTTTTCTTCTGAGCTCCTGAATTCCTAAAGATTAAACTAAAAGGGATTTGTCCATCACAGCAAATTACATATTTAATATGATAGACAAAGGCAATTTACTAGGATATACTGATTTTTAAAATTTTTTTGCTCCATAAATCAGGTTTTCTAGTTTTGAGACTAATGTAATATAGGATAGCTGATAAAATATTACCATGCCTTTGTTCCTATTAGTATGTAAAGAAAAATGTAATTGCCATAAACCATAAAATACAATTGTAATTTTAAACCCCTAGTGATTTCTTTCACCATTTCTTTGATTTTATTATTCAACAAAGTTTGGAGTAGAATGGAAGTTCTGGGTGAAGTACAGTAAAACAGTGTACTTCAAATCTCAGACAGGGTGCAGTTGAAAATGAGGAGATGGGAGACATGGGGAAACACAGCTGACAAAACTATAACCCTCAGATGTTCAAGTATTAAAGACCTGCATTCAGTGGGGAAAACTCCTCTCTAGATCATGATCCTCACTGGTAGGTACAGTGAACCAACTAAAGAAAAGCAGTTACTTTAGATAAATTAATGCAGCATAAAACTCAGGAGAGGGATATTGAAGGCAATGAAGGAATAGATGTTGGTGAACTGTAAAAGAAGATGTAAAATAGGATTGCATAGGAAAGGATGTGATCTATTACCTTCATGACCTGTGCTAGGAAGCAAGTCTGAAAGATGCCAGTAATTATATATTTGTATGTGGAGTTTAACTTGTTTTATTATCAGAGGGTGAAATTAATCAGGAAGGGAAAAAAAAAGTGAGTCCAAAACAATGACAGCAAAATTGAGTTTTACTCTTCTCCCTGCCAATTTTATCATTGACTTTGTAATTAAAGCTTGAAGAGTTTCCTGCATTTTTTCTCTAGATTTCTTTAGAAGAGAGTAAAAAAAGAGGTGGACTTAAAATGCAAAGTTCATTCTCCCCTGCTACATGCACTAGAACGGTATATTAAGGCCAAAATGTTTTGTACAGAAAAAATCTGCACCCGGACCTTGAAATCTGAATCTGTGACTTTTATGTAGCATCTTCCTCTTCTCGCAGTGAGGAAAGTTATTTTAGGAGTAATGCAGCCTGCACTCTCTTTGGGTCTATCTATCTCAGCTTGGAACATGGGCAGCAGCTTGGAAAGGAGCCCCTTTGCAGGTTGTGCTCTTCTGGAACACGGCAGCCCAAGGAAATAATACCAAAGATGGATTGTAGCATAACTCCTTACATGAGCAATTTTCTTTTTTATCTTATGCACCTGGTCTGCTTAACCTGTTTGTTGGATAACCTGTTTGCTGGAGTACTTGGTTGAGTGCTTAACATACGTCTGAGAGAGTTCATCTAAGATTTCTGGATGAAGACACTTCAGTCTGTAACTTCTTCATAATTGTGAAAGCACCACTGCCTTTTCCTAGCAATCCTGATCTTACCTTTTCTAGAGCTTTTAATTCTTCAGCAATATAGATTTACAGATTTTGCCAACTAAATTCTAGATTTATTTATTCTTTTGGGGAATGTATCAGCATAAGTAAAGAGACTTTGAGAGACTGTCTTAAAAATTTTTCATCTTATTTTATACAGGACAAAATTAAGATTATGTATATTAAATATACAACACCTATTCATGTCACAACACTTTAATTTTCTGTCTACTGTTGAACCACTATTTTGGATAATAGGAAGTCATCTAGTTTGGGGTTCTTTTGATGATTTATATTTTCTTCTTTATCTCTGACTTGTATCAGAGAATACAATTTTTCTCCCCACTCCCCACCCTCCCTGCCATCCATAAAAACTTTCATTCTGTTTCTCTAGAATCAATTTTTGAGTGATGTCTTTTATAATATCCAGGACTCTTATGAAAGAAAGTCCTTGCTGGTTCATTCTTCCCGTTTGAACTTACTGGTTCATGTGATTTGGTCTCTTCATTTTTCCTTGACAAAGTTAATAAGATGCCAGTGTATGTCTACATGAAAGACCTGTGGAGGCTGCGGGTACCAGGGCTGCATAACTGTCCATTAGACATGTATTTCTCACATATAGTGAATATCTCTGGGCAGAAAAAAACCTCACTAAAGTAATTAAACTAAGAAATGTTATATTTAATATTGTTGTGGTTTTTAAAAAATCACATTTTATAAAGTCCAGATTTATTTTTAATTTCAGAGAATGGGCTATTTGACAAAGTAAAATATCACCCACTGTTTTTTACTTGGCACTGCTTTCAGAATTGGATTATCCATAAGTTGGGTTTTCTTTTACCCTTAAATTGGAGATGTTCATAGTTGGCATTAAAATTTGAATATGTCTATATAAGAAAGCAAAGGAATGCATTCAAGAGTAGCAATAAGAGCACACCAGAATAAAGGTGATAATTACTATAAATCAGAAAAAAAGAATAGAGGAAGAAAAGCTCACATAGGCCCAGAAACAACACTGTATTTTCCGGACTCATTTTAAATAGGTTGTATTCAATCTAGATGCAATAAGATTTCCTTTCATGTTCTAAAACAGAAGTGGTTCTGCCCCCCAAAAATAAATCAGTTCTTTAAAATGGAGATTAAGAATAGTGGAAGAAGGTTGTGATGCCTAGTAAACATTGTATTTCTGTAGTGTATATGTCAGTGGTACTGTTCAGCCAACAGAATCAAGGGAAAAAACCCAACACTACCATTCTGCACATTAAGCATTTTGGCTTAGGTCAGTACCAGCTGTCCTTGGAGAAGATGGAGCTTCTGCAGAAAGTGATGTTATGAAATGTAGTGCTATTTCAAGGTCTTTGAAAAAAAAGGGGAAACTAGTGCTCCTTTCTTTCTCCTTTCCTTTCAGAAAAAAAACACTGCAACAACCTTTAGCTTCCCTTCACCTTCATGTTTTAACATAAGAAAAACTGTAATTTTCTTAATAATAGTACTACTTCCAGAGTCCATTATAGATATTATAAAATGTAATCACTCTCTAGTACTGGGACCTTACACTTATTTCTAAAGACCTCCTGGACAATAAGTCTCAGGACCATTACACATTTTGGTGTCTCTCTGACAGTGAAGGGAAAGCTTTTATCTCACAGGTCTGATACTCATTTCTGGTGTTAGTTTGTTAATTTTTTCTCATAAACCCCACAGTTATCCGACTGTCCAAAAGTCTTTGAGTGCATCATGAGTGGTCTCAAATATGAGAAAACAGGGATGCATTACTATTCTTGGATTATCTTGGCTACCTATAAAGACCTGCACTTCACAGACATCCAGTCCCATCATACCCAGAAAATCAGTTCAGAAACTCATGTCTGAAACTGACTGCAAGTATCTGAAGTAGGTCTTCTTCTAGGTTGTAACTATCATAGTAAATTAAATCATATTATGCTGTGCCACACTGCTACACTAGATGCTACTTAAGTCCAGGTAGACAACAACCACAGCCTTTCCCTCATCCACTAAGTTGGCCACACTGCCACAGAAGAAGATCAGGTTAGTGAAACAGAACCTGCTTTTCATAAGCCCTTGCTGGCTGGGCCTGATCCCTTGGTTGTTCTGCGTGTGCTGCATGATGGCTCTTAGGTCGATCTGCTCCCTGATGTTCCCTGGCACTGAGGTCAGGCTTACAGACTTGTAGTTCTCTGGGTCCTCTTTCTAGTCTTTCCTGTAGGTGGATTTGCTAACTTCCAGTCAGTTGTGATCTGGCTGGCTACCCATGACAGCTGATAAATGATCAATTTGTCCACCTACTAAGTCTTCATTTTGCCTTTATTTATATATACACATACAAACCCAAAATTATTTATGTCTATACATAAGTATTTTTAACTACTGATCTGTAAGTAACAAATTTGAGAGGAAGAAAAATATCAGAAAATAAATGCAGTAGGAATTTTGTAGTTGAGTAGAGAAAAATCCAGATTAGTAACTCTTACTCCTTATAAATCTACACTGGAAGACAGACTAGCAGAGCTAAGCTATAATAAAATGCATTTGGCAGAGGCCAGATATCCAGCAGGCATGCATACTATTCCAGACAAGGCACAAACATGCCCAATTTTATTGTTGAAAGTGGCATGTGTGAAAGGAGTAAGAGAAAGGCTTAGAGTTATTTACAGTGGAAGTGAAGGACGCAGACGTGTAGAAAGGCGGGATTCATTAACTCTATTGTGCATAGAGATTCTTTGCAGAACAACTCCTGCCCTTGAACCACTCCCATGAAATAAATAGGAATAATAGATGGTACTTATTATATTAAAAAGACCCACCAAAATTCTTTTCTACTGCTGAGGTTTTTTATGATGAAAAAACAGCTGTGTGTTGAAGTATCTTATACATAAGTTCAAATAACATTGTGGTAGCTGCATTCACTTGAAATACCATACTTTCATTCTAAGAGGACTTTTTTCAGGATACAGAGACCACTGAAGAAAGAATATAATCAGGCAGAAATAGAGAAACATCAGAAGGGAACAGATCAAACTACATAAAGTAAGCTGGAGTTGCTTATTTGGTTCTAGCTCTTGATCTGCAAATTCAGCTGTTCTTGTAATAAAATATATAAGTTGAAATAAATATATTGTCTATTTTTTACTGAAGAAAATGAAAAATATTATGGAATTGTTATAAGGTAATATTTGAAAAACAGTTGATTACTTTTCCAGTAGGGTATGTGATAAAGGAGGAGCTTGATCCAGAATGCAAATCGGGACAGGGGATAATGACCAATTAAGTAATGAAATAATCAATTACTATTATCTATACTACTACTGTATATCTCTGGGATCAGATTAAGAATATTCAATCACTGTAATTTCTTATTCTCCCTTCTTTCAAATGAGAAATATCTTCTGTATTCAAGTGATTCTACCTTTGATGATATTAATGAAATTTTTAATTTTTCTTAGTGTATAGAATTTTAAAGTGGCAAAGAGGACCAGAATTCGTCTGTCATTGAACATTACATCATCTGTGAGCCACATGTTGCCCAAGGAAACAAGCAAGCTGTTAGCCTGTTACTAATTTTAGTTTGTCTTTATTCAGCTTGGCTTGTTCTCTTGGGTCACTAATTAAAGTTCATGTGCTATGATTCAAAATAAAAAGTTCTTCTTTCTTCCTGAAGATATTTGCTATAATGAAAAGTGACCTCAGTTTCTTATCAGTGTTTATCATAGACTGAAAGGTGTTGCATTTTTGCTTTTACACAAATGGAGAAGAGCACAATATTTTGTAATTTTTGATAGATATAACAGGTCCCATCATAATTACTGTTGTAAAATAGTTGTTCCTGATAAGCTTGTATTTACGTGCTCCCAAAAACTTTGGAAAACATTATCAGCTGTGGGGGTGAATTTTCACTAAGAGCAAAATTGAGAAAAAAACAATGAGGAACTCTATGAAGAATAAATTACAGCTTCACACCATTCTCAAACTGCTATTTGAAAAGCCCCTCTGAGACACGGCGGCAAATTGACCAACATGCAATTGAAGGTAGACTTGACTTTGAATGCACACAGTACTAAAAAAAATATTTTCAACTCTTTTCTTGGTTATACTAATTTTTGTTCAGGTAACCAACAGCATGATTTGGAAATTTATATGAATTTTAATGAAAAGCTATCACTGCCTTTTTTTCTCCTTCTTTTAAGCCCTGATTACAAATCATAGGATAAATTAAATCTGAAGAAACCTCAGGATGTTGTCTGATCCAAGCTCAGTAAGACTTGTCACCTTAAACTGTTCAAATAGAATGGAGGATCAGGTCTAGTATTCTATACACAATGCCATGTAATTGCATTACTAACATAAAACCTACAACTCCTAATATAATAAAAAAGCTATGCATAATGATCAAAACCCAAGCATTCTCAGTTGGACACATGGTGATACATATTTGCTACCAACTGGCATTTATGTGACTCTTTTCCAGTATGCAGATTTGCACAGTTTTTCACATGAAGTTACAACATAGTTTAAGTTTTCTATCCAAACTATCTATCTGGAGTAAAAGTCTAAAAGTAAATAAATTATCATTAGGCTTATTAATCTGACCTCTTGGAGAGCCCAGGTCCTCACGCACCAAGTTTATTAAAAGGGGTCTTAAGACACTACTATTCCCTGAGGTGAGTACAAAGGAGAACTTGAAAAAAGTTCCCAGGAGGTTCAAAAACAAACTTTACTGGCAAACTTTAGAACATCAAGAATTTGGCAAAATTTAAAACAAATAATCAAAATAAAGAATTTCACAGAGCTTCAACTTAGCAAACTCTACCCATCTGACCTTAAATTACCCATATTTCAAGAAGAGGAAATTAGGAGTAGAAATTAATTGAAAGAGAGAAAAAGAAAGAAAAAGAAAGAGAGGAAAACAAGATATAGCTACTTTAGATCCTAGTATATTCTCAGCTGTCACACAAGCCAAGGACAAGAGGGACATGACCACATGCATCTCAGGGCAATGGGTTTTACCTTCTCTGACCTCCTGTGGCTACATCTGCCACTTCTACTACCCCCAGCTGGGGTTTCTGGTCATCCAGCCACTCTGGGGCTAGACTGGGGCTCATGGGGTGGGGTGTGGGGCATTGCTTCTACTGTCCTGGGTGTGTTGGTGACTGACAACCATTTCTTGGCTGGACTAGAAGCTCCGGAGGGGTGGGGTGTGCAGCAGTGCATGTCCCACTTTCTGCAGAATTTGCCTCGGCCTCCCTTACTCCTATACTTCAGTTTTTTTGAGCCAGTAATCACTTTCTCCAGTCTCACACCTCTCTAGTTTAATTCATACTCATCTTATACATGGCAACTGGAGGAGGAGGAGGAGGAGTTAGGATCGTTGCTACTTTACTAATCTGTAAAATCGTTAAGATACAGGAGTCATTGATGGGATGGTAAAGTCAGCATTTTCTACTCTGTCAACAATGGATAGGTTTTGTTTCAGTCAGTATCTCTTTCTGGAATAAGATTGTTTTCCTAATGTCTCTGAAGATCGTAAGACAGAAAACATAGAAAGAATAACCATGCAAAAGTTGGAAGGGACCCATGAGGATCATGGAGTCCAACTCCTGGCCCTGCACAGGACATCCCTAAGAGTCACACCCTGTGCCTGAGAGCAGTGTCCAAATGCTTCTTGAACTCTGTCAGGCTTGGTGCTGTGACCACTTCCCTGGGGAGCCTGTTCCAGTGCCCAACTACCCTCTGGGTGAGAACCTTTTCCTGATATCCAACCTAAACCTCCTCTGACTCAGCTTCAGGCCATTCCCTTGGGTCCTGTCAGTTGTCACCACAGGAGAGAGATCAGTGCCTGCCCCTCCTCTTCCCTTCATGAGGAAATTGTAACTACAGTGAGGTCTCCCCTCAGTCTCCTCTTCTCCAGGCTGAACAGACCAAGTGACCTCAGCTGCTCCTCATATGGCTTCCCCTCAAGGCCTTTCACCATCCTCACCAGCATCATCACAAATAATATTACTCTATTTTATATCTAAAGAGCATTTTATCTTCATAAAGCTGATGGTTGGGTTTGGGTTTTTTGTTAATACTGTGGAATTGAAATGCTATATATATGGCTAAGACAGCTTTAGTGTTTAAATACTAAGAAAATAACAATATGGGACACAATCATCAAATTATATGCATTTCAAGAAAACCACATGACTAAATGTTAAATAGGCAGTTAGTTATGTCCAGCTGGTAAAATAGGAAGGAATTCATCTAGCTGATTTTTTTCCGGGGTTTTCAATCATCTTTGTTCACTTGTTTATACTTGGCTTCAACTCACAAATCAGGAAAACATTTTTTTCACACTGTCCTATATGATATGCTTGAACTTCAGTTTATATGGGGATTTACTTATGCATATCCCTTCATGCCTTCTTAGTCTTTTGTTAGACTCATTAACATCATATCCTAAATTAATACTATGGTGTGAGGGTTTGTTTTTTTTTTTTTCTGACAGTTATTTTTTATGTAACTGACCAGATGCACAGATAATATTTAATGAAATGTATTGAATTTTAACAAAAAAATGAATTCTTTTTTAAGACATATGACTTGAATTTAATTAACCTACATGAAATTTGAAATAGTGGAACCACTGGAAACTAATGCTAATCTTTTGGCAGAAGTAGCATCTTTAATAGGCCACTAGAAAACAGAAGGAATAAAATTGTATGGATAAATGACAAAAAGTGAACGCAGATTAATATTCTATTCTGCTGAATTTGAAAAAAAAGAATATGTAGAAATTAGTTTTGGGGTTTCATTGGATTTGGGAATAAGGAATATATGTAGCATGACTAAGAAAGATCCACAAGTTTTCACCCCCTAAATACATATAATATATTTTAAGAGCTAAAACAAAAAACAAAAACCCATCTAGTATTCTCTCTGGGATCTTCAGTAATCTTTCTGGTTCCTATTTTACCAGTTCCAACCACATCCATCCAGAAACTCTGAGTACTGCAGCTCTGCAAAATGAAATTTACAGAGATGTAGAAAAAAGACAAAAATTCTCTTCTATGGAAACTTATTTTCACACAGAGAATGATCTTCACATTTGTAGTGGTTTGGTCCAAAATACTCATTACTGTTTATCTGCTGTGAGATAAGAATTAGGAGAAATGCAAAACAGGCACCAAACTTGAAAGAATACAAAGAAGTTTATTAACAGACCTAAAAGAAGGAAAAAGAAAAAAAAAAAAAATTATACCACCTTCAGAACTCTCCTCCTCCCCACACCTTCCTCCCTTCTCCCACTGACAATGTAAAAAGACAACCCTTAAGATGTTCAGTCTGTTTACCACTTCCATAATAACCTTGTTCAGTCCATTTAGAAAGAGAAGTCTCTTCTTGCTCATGCTATGAAAACATTATCACAACGAGACAGCCGCCCACTTCCAAATATTGTTCAGTCCATTTTGGAAGAGGAGTCTCTCTGCCTGCGTGTGAATCCTTTCCCCCGACTTGCAGCTTTTCCTGCAACTGCTTTCGAGGGTCCACTCTTGAAGTTTTTTGGGGTATAATTTTAAGGTTGAGCCGTTCAGAAACAAAAACAGAGGCCCTTCTCCTTCCCTGGGAGCAAAGGGTCTTCATCATCTTCATCTTTAGGACTATCTCTGGGAGCATCTCTAGGGACTGAGGTTTTCTCCTTTCCCATTTGGAGCAAAAGTCCTCATCTGGTTCATCTCTCCCTGTCCAAACTTCTCATGAAATTACAGCTGCGTCAGCATCTGCCTATCTCAGCGCAGGTGCTTTTGCTCACGAGTTGAACACTCCACCCCCCATATCTTCATGAAATTACAACAGGATACTCTGATATATCATAGCTTCACAACAGAATTTCAGCTTTAAGCATCTCCTCGCTCTCTTCCCTCAGGTTTTCAGCTCTTCACAGCAATAAAAGGGTTACTCTCACCTCGGCCTTGCAGCTTTGCAGCTGGAATGTTGAATTTTTCTTATCGCAGTGGAGAGGGGGGAGAGCCGAGCCGCTCTGGCTGCCCACGGCAAGGCAGTGGGGGGGGGTTCCACGGCTGGAACAGGTCCATGGCTTCAGGATGGCCGTGGCCCAGCCTGGCCTGGCCCGAGCAGGGCCTGGCCGGGCCCGCTGGCCCCCACACGGGGCCCGCAGCCACCTGTGCCAGCGCCGGAAACGAGAGAGAGCTTGGAGGGGGAGTTTGCCTATTCTTAAATGTGGATCACAGAGGTGATCACAACTTTAAGTGGCTTAGAGAATTGTCCATATTCAAACTGGCCAGCTGATAGGTTCTTTCAGTTCCCAGAGGAAACTGTAAGCACCTCTTAGCAAGGACATCCCTTCCGGGACTATGCTTGCTAACCTATGACATTCTCCACCCCTCACCTCTGTGAAGACACATTTAAGAATTATTATCAAAATTACATTCAACTTCTACTATATTCCACCCCTAGATAGTTCAATACAATTACAATATAAGTTTCTCACTATCATGCTACTTAACTTAATACTTGCTTTGCCCAGTATTCCTCCTAATCAATCTTTATCTCACAGCTCTCATCAAGTGCCCGCATTCTCCACCATTTTGTCGCGGGTTACAAACCGAACCCGCGACAACATTTTTACCAAATGTCCGGTCACTTTTTACCAAAATCTTCTTTGGACAATGGTATAGGAAATAAGTACAAGCTGTACTCTAGAGAATCATAATCTAAAGTTTAAGAAATGATGTGCACGATTCCCGTGTATAAGGACTAAATAGATTATTTGTCTTTGATTAATTTTTATGTGATTCTACAAAGTGAGAAAAAGAGAAATACCAAAGAACGTGTTTATTTTCTTTCTCTCCATAATCAGATTTATTTTTCTTTGCTTTTTTTAACATGTCTTTCAAAAAGACCTCCACTGTGGATTAAAGAGACAATCACACTAGTGTGATCTTTGATTAGTCTGGCTTTTTTTCCCCTTCTGCAGTCATAAAATCACAAAAAATAAGATAATCTGAAGCTAATGATTTTAAATCACTTCTAGAGGGAAGGGTGGCATGCATAAAGGAAGGGAGCACACCTCCAAAAATATCTTTACAAAGGTTTGTCTTCCTTAAGTTGATAGCCTGTGAAATAAAACATTTTATTAACCTTTTTGTAAGTATGGCTCTTGGTTTTGCTCGGAAGAGTATTGCAACTCATTTTACAAAGTCATAAATTAGTGGTTACAGTTGTAAACATCTCAAAACTGGTGTTTTGAGCAATTTTATGACTATTTAAAATTTTACTTGGCCAAGGAGTATCTTGTAGTGAAGGCTTGCATATTTACAAACATGTTTTCTCTACGGATTGCTGTAAAAAAAAAGGAAAAGTGAGCAACTTCATATTTTTTCTAATTATAGTTAGGTTCATGCAGAGTTGTCCCTAAGAGATTCAGCTGAATGAGATGCCAAGAATATGAAAGAATCTTAGAACATACATAAAGGTGCAGGAACCATTGCTATGTCTTCTTGAGCTGACGTACTTGAATTCTGAGCAAAGCTGAGGATTAATTTTTTCTGATTCATTATTACAACTAGAACCCATAGATTAAATCATGAATGGAGCATATCCCTAAGGCAGAAAGAGCTAATTGTGAGAATAGAATGGCTCAGATTAGATTTCACATAACTTAAGTACTAACTAAAAACAAGTAAGTTAGGAGACTAACTGAATCTTATAATTCATGCAGACGTCTTTCAGAATCCAAAAATTCATTAGCTTATCTTCTTAAACAAGCTGAAGATCCTTGATACTGTTGTAAAAGGGTATAGTGCTATTTCAGGTATTACTGAAGTTCCTTGAAAGACAACAACATTTGACTTGTACACAAATAAGAAGAAGACTGGTTTTGTGAGGGAGAAATTTTATTTTCAGTAATTGGAAATCAAGAAGGAAGGGAAATAATGTCTGTTATTAACCTCTACTTGTTGTTATTTCATAGTGTCTCCTCACTTTTGCTTTAACAAGCATCAGTCACTTAAATGAGTAAAAATAAAACTCCAAGAATACACATAAAATGTGTCTCTCAGATATGCTTCTGAATATTCAAAAGTGAGTATATAAGATGTGAAACCTACTAATTCTGTTGCCTTATACATTAACTGAAATGTTTAAGGGAACACCAAATGCAGTACACAAACTATAGATAAAGTAACATGCAAAAAGAAACTAAATGCTGATGATAGATGGAAGAATATGGTTGTACAAGATAAGTCAAAGTTAAAAAGTAAATTATATAAGTTACTTACTAGAAACTTTACTTGTAAAGCTTAGTAGTTCTGAAAGCAGTCTAGGTATGTGTCCATTTTCAGTGTATACTCGTCTCAAAAGATTTTACTTCAACTATTCTTTGAATGTGTCACTCCTGGGGGTTACACTACTACCTTGTTTGTTATAATAGCTGTGTCATTTATCTAATATATTTACCGCTCTGGAAAGATGTTGGCTCTTTCCAGGCTATGTTTTTGTATTAATCAGCTGCTCTCAAAAGGGATGTTTTTTGATTTCCACCCAGACTTCTACAAACTATTACTTCAAAAGGAATAAGAAGCAAAAGAGACATCTAGGATCAAATTTAATAGTGTAAATCAAGAGAAAAGATAGAAAGAAGGCCTCAAGATTGTCCCAAAGAGTTCTTCAGAACTGCAGCCAAGTCAGCTCTAGGAAAAAAAATATTTTCATAAAACAAAGTCCAAATAATTTACTTAAAATCACAGAACATAACAATAAAAAAAAGAGGAACTGGTGTACTCGGTCATCAAAAATAAAACGTAAACTCCATCTAGCCAAAGAGAGTTTGTTATTTTCATGTTTTATTATTTTTTCACAAGACTAAGCTTCTCAATAACTTAATTTTCTACGTGTTTAAGAAATAAGCAAACCTAGGATAAATGATGTGATTTAGCTGGGCATTGCTTCTTGAAAAAAAGAGTTCTGCACATAATGTGTAATCTTGATGCAGTATAAACAGCAGTGTAATTGGGTTTTGTTTATCCAATATGTATGCCAATATGTGGACAGCACAACAGTCTATTGTGTTTGCTGGCAGGTAAATTTCTCATTTAGTGAGAAGATAGCTCTTCTAAAAAGCAAACACAGAACTTAATTGATAGTGAATGTTTAATTCATTTTCATAAAAATCAATAGTGTTTCTCTAGGGGATAAAGGTGAATTAATTCATTTATCTAGATCTTTAAAGCTTATGCATAGTAAACATGAGACGTTTATCAAAGGTTAAAGAGTGCTTGTTGATAGGCCTTCAAAATAGCAACACTATTTTGATTTGTTTGATTTCTTAACAGCAGGAGGATTATTTATATTAAATTATCACTCTATCATTCCACAGTAGAACGGGTGCTTCTTCATGTCATAGTCCTATTACTAGTAAACTCTTAACACATGCAGCACAATCAAGACAGGAGAAACCACATTTTTTTTGATGAACATAAGTGAATTTCATTGTTTTGATATGACGAACATTTTAAAATACATATATACAGGATGCTAAATGCCAGTAAAAATCTTAGCAACGTAAAGATAAAAACCCACTTTTATAAGCTTGTTAGAATTCATATGCCTTGAACCTTTTAGAGTCTCAGTAATAATAAAAGAATGAAAGACAGGGAAAAGGGTAGATGTCTGACAATTGCAGGGCTTTCATAATAGTCCATTACTACTGATTTCATTTGCTATTCCCTCCTTTGATAATTCCATCACATGGGGTTTTGGGTGGGTTGTTTTTGTTTGGTTTTATTCCACAACCTTTACTGTCTGCTACAAATCTCAAAATTTAAAGAGTCAAAAAATCAGCCAAAAAAGTAAAGAAACAAACATAGGAAAGAAATAGGCTTCTTTATGTGGATTTAAATGTTGTTTAAAAACATGTATTAAATTTAAATGTATTAAGACCTATATTTTATAAATTTGTTTGCACAAGCATATATCTCCTCTCCAGGACATTTCTGGAGTTCCCTGTTGATAAAATTGGTACTGAAGAATTGTGAAATTGTCACCAGGAGAGATGATCTTGTTGAGAGTGAAGAGTTGAAGATGTAATAATAAAAGATAAAATTTATCTTCATATTAATAATAAAATCAAACAAATACCTCAGTCACTGGCATTTCTTTAATTATAAAACATTGTTTGATCTGCCTCCCTTTGAGATAAGAATTTAACAGCTTATTAACAATGGTCATGCAAATGCTAGTTAACGGCACAAAGTACACATTGCATTTGTAAATTCAGTCTGCTTCCTCCAAAACTGGCAAAAGACAAACAGAAGTATTGGTTCAGATAGGTTCAGCTGCACATGTAAAAGACACACTTCCAAATTCAGCAGCCCCATATATAAGGACTTAGCCAGTCAGTTGCATTGGGATTTATTTGCTGATGGACATTTGCAACTACAAAGAAGTTGCTTTAGAGGCTATTGACTATAACAAGGCTCGTGTCTCATTTTTATCAGGAATTGCCAGAAATCTTAGAGTAAGAGAAGACTAAATTTCATCAGCTGAAAAATCCACTGAGAAGTGGCATAGCTACCAGACCTTAGCGGAACTCAGTAATCAAGAACAAAACTGTATACCTCAGTCCTGTCTTTCTGTCCAACACTACAAGCTAGGGAAAGCTTGGAGTGCTTTACATTCAGCTTGGTAAATTGGGTATGATGCCATTTAGTCAGGTTTATGACGATTGATCCAAACATAATGGCCAGTCAATAAGATAACCAGGAATAGGTTTCAAGTTGTATATGAAGGTCTAGTCAAGGTCTGACTTTTAGCATGCAGCTACTATAATAACATGAGGTAAGCAAAAGTCTGAATCAATAGCATATTAACTATGTGCTATATCTAATTACAAATAAAGGAAACTATAGGCAAATCCAACTCTATAGTACATGTGATAGAGTTTATTCATCTATGCTTGCATATCAGCTACCTTAAAGAGGGTAAAGAATTGCATCTGGATGTTGTTAAAGAGTAGTTAATTATCTGACATGTTATCTTATCTTTTGCTGTTAACTACACAGACAGCTTCAAGATATCTTGTTTATATGCCCATACTTTTATTCACAATATGTAGCCTTGGCTGGTGTTTTCTTTATCACTGCAGGAAAATGGTCTGCATGTGGTTTTACTTAGAATTTTTTGCCCTAAGGAATGCTATTGTTCCAGCTGTTCCAGGGGAAGAAAAAGAAGTGAAAACTTTTAATTAGCTTCCACCTTAAATAATAAACAAAAAAGCTTATTAACAGATACAGCCATAAATTACAAAAAAAATGCCTTCCTTATTTTGTTTTAATTTTAAGTAAATGAGAAAGCAACTCACCTTCATTTGGGGTGAGTGTTGATTTATTCTGCTGAATCTTTCTAATGAAGTTGGTTTGGGCGAAACATCCTTTCTCAGAGGTTTCTGCTGGATACTCATTATCAGCCACCACATAATAAATGATTTCAATATGTATAAATAAATATGTAATAATTAGGTGCAGTATAATACCAAAACTGCTGCATCACTTAAAAAGATGCACTTACATTTACAAGAAATCGAGAGTGGGTTCATGACATACACAGATCTACACTACATCACTCAGTCCCATACAGAGATGTTCAAGCTAGCCCAGCACAAGACAGATCTGAAACTAGAAGCAGCACTGTTGTGCCAACATTGTGCTGTGCCAGAGCCAAATAATCCTGTTAGGAGGCTGTGCTGATGCCAAGACCCAAGTGTATATCTCTATCCGATACTCCTCAGTTTGCTATATACATACTAGGTTGTTTGGACATTCATTACATGGAACTGCATTGTATGGTGCAGGAATACACAGATATCCTTATTTACTATGCAAAACACAATGGACCTCGATATGCAGAATTTAGTGTTTATTCCCTACTGTTACAAAAACTACTTACATTTTCAAAAACTCATTATATGGCAACAGGATTTCACAGTGTCTAAGATTAAGATTGTTCCAACTCTACTTCAAAGAAAGGCTGGCGCTATTCCAGGCTAGAGGGTTGTTTTTTGCACTTCAAAAGTGCAACAGAGGTTCATGTAAACATATGAGGAAAAAGCCAAACCAGCTAACCTTGGAACTTCTGGCAGACTATCCATGACAACATAGATGCTATGAAATAAATGAGTGTGCTATGAAATACTGGATAAGTAGTCAGAGGATAATGTCTGATGCATTATAGTCTCAAGGTGCAGAAGTTACATATATTCAAGGAAATTAAGATGGTAAGGCAGCTATTCTTGTGTTCTGCTATTAGTTTCTAAACTGACTGCTTTCAAGAGACCTCATATTTGCCTACACAAGCTGTGGTTGCACATTTAAACACCAATGTGTTTGTACAGAGCTGGGAACTATGTGCATGCCTTATTTATAAAATTTTTCCTGTCCTTGTTAATACGGAAACATTTGTTTCTCTACATCAGAGAACAATAACAAAAAAAAAAAATTACTTAATGGAGATCTTGCCTGTTTTGAATACATCTCCTACTTTGAATGTTCTCTTTTCCATAGGATGTTGATTCTGTGTGTTGTTGATCCTTCAAGCTGTTAAACTCTGACTGTACTGTTTTCTCCACATATCTATATTAGAATATATCCTACATGTACACTTTAAAAAGATCATGTACACAGGAAAGCAAGTACCATTAAGGTAAAATATTATCAAATACAATGTAGAGTAGGCATACACCAGGTTTGAATTTGGCCCATTCCTTGCTAATACTGAAAATACACCAGAAACTTCCATGTTTAATGGAAGGAAATAATACATAATAAGGTTTTTCTTTGGGCTTCATCCACACCCTAGAAGGAATACAGTTCCATACCTGTACCACTGCAATAGTCACTATAGAGATGTGACATCAGTTAAAGAAAACTAAGGCATTAACAAGGTATATGCTATCTGAGTGTCAAAAAGGATCCAGATCACTTGCATGGTGGAGCCATCTACAGCTTTTTAAAATATTTTTCCAGATATTTCATTATGGCCTCCAATATTCAGAAGTTCAAAGAGAAAATTTTGCCCAATTCTATAGGCTGACTAAATACTATAACTTGCTCAAATTGCAATAGGACAGAACATTCTTTCTGTATGCACCAAGTTTTATGATCCTGTGCCTGAGTATCTTGTTAAGCAACTTTGCCTACTCACTGTATGAAACAAGTGATCTCTTTTTACAGTAATAAGAGTAGCGGTCTTTTAAATTAGGTACATTACAAAGATTGATACCTGTTTGAGTCACCTTAGAAAGTGAGTAAATTCTGAATGAAGGCAATGTTTAGATTAAAAATCTTGTAAAACATTTACTGTGAATTTTTAATTTGTTTGTTCTCTATCATTTCTTGTCTCCTCTCAGAAAAGTAACAAGAAAAGTAGATTTCACTGCACTTTAGTCTTTTCTTAATGAAATATTTCCTCTTGTCAGACTTCTACTTCATTTTTATGATTTCTCTAAGGTGAGGAATATAAATAAAAGAGCTGGTACATTATCAAAATCAGTTAATTCAAGAAAAATGGGGGTTTTTTCCATGTAGTATAAGAAATATATAGACTAGGGAACCAGAAAATAAGTTTGGAAAACTTTTTTTATGCAATGACCCTTCATTTCCAAGTGTCTGTTCTATCTCAGTTTGCTTCCCTGTACTTTTTAAATCAATATTGATCTTGGAGCTTTGTAGAAACCCATGCTGATAACTCTCCAACTATTATCTTTTCTCTTTAATTTCTTCAAGCAAGTGGAATTTTAACATTTTCAAACTGTATGTGAGTAGCGCCGTCACAAGTAGATCTTTAGAACATGTTGACATTTCTGGAGAAGCACCTTAGATCCTAATCCCAATGTCTCCAACTAATCAGTGATGTAGTAGCAATTACATAGGTCAGTGCCTATCTTACATCAGTCGAGAAAATGTGGGCAAAGGAAAGAAGTCGTGGGCAAAGGAAAGAAGCCAGTTACAAAAAAAGAAAGAAAGCCAGTTATAAAAGAATATATAAATCAAATATACTTCAGTACAGAGAGATATATCAAACAGTAACTTATTTGTTTGCAGCATATACTGTATGCCTAAGCACATATCTTTCTGGGTTTATTTGTAGTCAATAACCACTCAAAAGATTCTAATAATCTGGGGTGAGGTAAGGGTAGACATTACACACTACCTTGCTCAAAAATATGCTTTTGTTTGTGGGGAAGTGGACAGAGTGGGAAATGGGGGTGGGAATAGGAGGGAGGGGGAATTGAATTTTTAGTTAGAGCTTAATAGGAAATAGCTTTCCTATTCTAAAGTACTATGGAGATGTGAACATTTAGGCTTCCCATTAAAACTGTAATCATAAGTGGTGATTCTCCTTTTAGAAATGAAAGAATTAGTCAAGCTAATGTTTTGAAAATATTTTAATTAAGCTAATGTTTTGAAAATACTTTGATTTTCCTTTTTTAACTTGTTAATTATAATCAATATGTTAAAAGATGGTTTTCTTAAGATAAACAATTTTCTTTTCCCCTTAGCAAGATGTTAAAATGTGTGGCTCCAATATTTTTAAAACTTTCTTTAAAAAAGCTTTTGAAATGTAAAATTCATTTAAACAGTATTTTCTTCATAAATTGTTACAATTTCAATAACTAAATGTATATAGGAAGAGGGAGGATGAGACAATTTTTTCAAAAACATGAGAAATTTTGCAAACTGGTTTCTAAAAGCACTGCTAGTCTGCATCTCTGCAGTGTGTGAAGGGGCATTTTCAGAGGCAGGTGAAAAATGACAATCTGATTTAGGCACGAATCTGTGACTCAGAAGACTAGTAAACATGAGAGTTTAGCTACAAGTTTCCACTGTGATATCTGGCAATGTAGTTACTCTCTATTTCACTCAGCTCTTCTCTTTGAAACAGGTATACCTTGCAGAGGTATTGTAAGGGTAAAGGTATTAACATCAAGCTGCTGTGGTAATGAAGGTTCTGTAACTACCTACATAAAAATAGTGAATGTACTTGGACTGCAGTTCATTCAACAATTAATGAAAAGGTGTATTTCCTTGAATATGACTATGGTGGAACTATGCAATGCAGTGGCTCATTATTATATTATTTATTAAAGTATCACTTTTATCTTTAAAATGAAATGGTCTCTGCAAATTTGTCCTTTGTGTCCTTATCTCTCCAGTTAAGGAATATTCAGAGGGGTATTTTAAACATCCCAATACTTGTGTTTCTTAAGAATTTAGAAAAAATATAGATGTCCAGTAAAATCTTTCAAAGTACTGCAATTATATGCACAATCAATATCATCATGTGATTCAGATGGACATATATATCAGCACTATTCCACCTCCCTTAGAATTCAAGGTTCTCAAAAGATCAGTTTTATATTTACCTTTCTGTATACATAAAAACATACATACGTACATAAGACGTAAAAATACAAGTTAAATATATAATTAGACATATAAAATATTACATAGGTGATTTGAAAATAAAAAATACATTCTAAGTATATTACTCTAAATATTCTCAATTCGAAGCCATTCTGCATTTAACTGACTGAAGATAGAAGTAATATTGACCGTCTTGTCCCATCATAGAATAGGTGATTTTATTTTGAAAACTCTTCTGCTATTTCCAGATAGGTTATTTTTTAAGATACAAACCCGAAAGTAGCTATCAATTAGATACAAAAAACAGAAGTAGGCATCTAATAGAAGGACAAAAAAAAAAAAAAAAATAGATTTTCACACCAAAATTTTAAAATTAATATCCTTACTGAAATAAGGTTTAAGAAGATGACTTAGTGTCACTACTGCAGTTTCCTTATTAAGTGAACTAGATATCTAAAATATGCCATTGAAATCTAGGTCATAGATTTTGGAAAGAAATATGATATAAAATACACTTTTTTAGACCAATCTTTAGTAAAACAGAATGCAGAACCATATTTTTTCTGAATTTGTTTTCCTGAAGTACTCCTTATTTCCTAACAAGGCCATGTAGTGGAGAAAGCAAAAAGAAAGAAAGCAAACCAGTAGGAAAGCAAACAAGCTAGAGAAAGCAAGAAAACACGAATACAGGGAAGCAAAGAATTACTTGCTCATGTTCACAGAAACTTATTTTCAAATGAATATAAATTTTAAAACTTGAATTCCACAACAACTTTCTGACTTTTACTTTGCTTTATTTTTTCATGTCAAGAATGATCCGTCCATGGCTTATATAAAATAACCACAACATTTACTAATTCTATTGCAGAACATTTAATTAATGAACAAAATAACTGCTTTAAAATATTCTTTGGAGCTTTTCTACTTGAAAAAAAAAAAAAATGGAAAGTTAGATAAAGAAAATAAAAGTAATTCAAATAAAACAGTACAAGAAATATTATTGTGAAAGTCCTGGAAACAATTCTTTTTTAGCATTTAAGATATGTGGTTTATTTTAAAGAGGTTTTTTTTCTTTGAAAACTATACCATTAGGCATTTTTAGTCTAGTGTTTTATCCGGGGGCGGGGAAAGGGCAGGACCAGGGAACGGGGGCCAATGGGGAAACTCTGGGGGCGTGACGAGTGGTAGCAGCTAACAGCCAACCAGGGAATCCAAACTGGGATAGAACATAGCAGAACAAGCGTCTTGGGGGAAGCCTTTTTGGTCACTCTAACATGAAGTGGTTCTTGTGGCACTAGGGACTTGTCTTACTGAAAACTCTCTGTCCCTTGTAATATATGTTCACCGGCCACCACTGTATTTTGTCAAGTAATTGGTAATCTTCCTCTTTTCAAAGCCACTATAAACTTCTTTGGTTGTTACTATTTCTTTATTCTAATCATGCTTAATTTGATTTATTTTCCCTGGAAATAGATATTTTGCTTCCTTCAGAATAGGCATTAAGACAGACACATACGGTTAGCAGCATACCATAGAAATTATAAGGCCATTTTTTAACAAAACTCACTAAGTCAGAAGCTTTTTTTCTACTCCTTCCCACTCCTATGCTGTTGAATTCTAATTTTTCTCAGTTGCCATAAACACCATTTGGGAATTCAGTCAGTGGAAACCAGACTGCTATATCTCCTTTAGTTCATGCCCTGTTAGATGCCCTCTGAACAGGCACTTACTTATGGCTGTTACCTTGAGCTTCAAAAATGATGAGGCAGAGAAAGGACAGTAGAAGTGAATTAGTTTCTCTGTTACGTTCTAACATTTGTGGTGTACATCAGCATCAGAAGTTACAGATTATGGCAGCAAAAGTCATCATCAAGGACTGAGCATAGCCCATGGGTACAACACCAGTCAAAAGTATAAACTCCTATGTGTGCTAAAATAGTCATGCATTTTTTCTTACATTCAAACTTCCTTACTTGTTTTACTCATCTTTCACTGTCATCTTTTGTTTGTAACTTGTGCAGTGTGGCCTGAAAGTTATGGCTTATTGCCACATTTAAATTTTGTTCTACTTATTCTAATTCATTTTATCTTGTTATATAATGAATAGGAATACTTTGGAGTCATTACAAATAAAATGTGTTTTCCCCACAATTTCCCAGTGATTAAAAGAGATCGTAGTAGTTTTTAATTTCTGCATGTAAGCATTTCTTAATACTACAAGGCTGGGAGAGCATTGAATTTTATGATCCTTAGAGGTCCGTTCTATCCCTAACCATTCTGTGATTCTGTGATTCTGTAATTCCTCCTCATAGAAACACTCTTCTTTTTGGGTCACAGTATTTCCCCTAATCCTTGGGCTCACTATCTTCCCTAATTCCACAGGGAACACTCTGCAGAAAGTGCTACAGGGTTAATTTGTATATTATCAAGCATTCTTTTGCTTTAGAGAGGCTGGATGTGACCCAGAGACAACACGAATATCAGATAGATTGTAAAACACGAGCCATGTAAATGGTGACATTTATGGTTGTGTTTAATGTATTTCATCAGGCAGAAACACTAAACTCATCTCTGTATCTCAGCATTTTTCTGTTTCCATAGATCCTAAAGTGAAACCTGCCATCAAATATTAAAAAAATAAATCTTTCTTGCAAATATAGCAAATTACCCTTATCTGGAATGGTCAAGGATGGATACATTCGCACGCTTTCTCTGCTGAAATTATTTATTCATTAAAATCCACAAACTCATAACCAAGGGCTCTTGCACTTAAATTCTCTTCATTAAGCATTGCCTTTATGGCCTATAAATGTTTTCAGCTGAATTTGTATAAAACGACTGCACATATGAGGCTAGTCAAGTATATCTAGTTTGAAAAAACAAAAAAAGCCACAACATTCCCTGTGGTGATCAGCAAATAGTTATTCAAGGCTTGTCTTCTGCTAGAAAATACATTCTTTAATGTAATTTAATATCATATTTCATCAAAGTTTAAAAAATTCCAAAATGCATTGTTTTTAACTTTGGATTTTTCTCTCAACATGCATAAACCTTGATTTTTCTCCCACTCCCTTTATTGTTTACTGCCTTGCCAAATGACTTTTGGTTTTTTGGATAGTTCCTCCAGGTTCTACCTTCCTTATTCTGTCCCTGGACCATTAACTTCAGACTCTTCTCAAACCAGTTCCCTTTCTCAAACAGATATCCTAACTAACTGATTCAGCCTTACACTTCATGCTTTTTTCTCTCATCTTCTGAGAGAAAACATGACATAGTAGTAGTCAACAATATTCTGCCAGTGACTCAGTTATTGCTCTCTGTGAGAACATGCTCTGAGTTTGTGTCATCGAATTGAACAAAAAAAGGTTACTTTCACAGGTAACAATTTTGGGGGTTTAACCATATTGTTAATAGTTAGATTAGAAATATAGAATCATTAAGGTTGGAAAATACCTCCAAGATCATCAAGTCAAACCTTTGGCTGAATACCACCTTGTCATCTAGACCACAGCACAAAGACAAGACTAAGCATTAGTCATAGAACTTCCAATCATTTTTTGAACACTTCCAGATGACTCAATCCTCTCCCTGGGCAACTTATTCCAATGCTTAATCACTCTTTCAGGGAATTTTTTTTTTTTTTTTTTCTATTATCTCATCTGTACTTTCCCTGGTGTAACTTGAGGCCATTTCCTCTTGTCACTTGTTATCTTAGAGAAGAGGCTGACCCTCACATTGTTGCAAACTCCTTTCAGGTAGTTGTGGAGAGCAATAAGGTCACCTCTGAGCGTCCTCTTCTCCAGGCTTAACAACCCCAGTTTCCTCAGGCACTCCTTGTAAGGTTTATGCTTCAGACCCTCGACCAACTTTGTTGCCCTTCTCTGGACCTGCTCCAGTACCTCCATAATTTTCTTGTAGTGAGAGGCCCAGACCTTAACACAGGACTTGAGGTGTGGCTTCACCAGTGCCAAGTACAGCAGGACAATAGCTTTCCTAGTCCTGCTGGATGCACTGTTGCTGATACATTTCAGGACGCCGTCGGTCTTCTTGCCCACCTGGCTCACTTTCAACCATGGTGAACCAGCATCATCAGGTCCTATTCTGCCAGGCAGCGTTTCAGCTGCTCTTGCCCAAGTCTGTAGCCCTGCATGGAGTTGTTGTGACTCTAGTTTAGGACTCAGCTGTTCACCTTACTGAACTTGATACTTGTTGGCCTTGGCCCATCAATCCAGTGTCCAGATCCCTCTGCAGAGCTTTCCTACTCTCCAGCTGATCAACACTGTCACCCAACTTGGTGTTGTCTGCAAAATGACTGAGAGTAAACTTCATACAGTTGACCATTACATAATTTTGAATCAAAAGATAATCAGCAAGTACCTTGTCTCTACTGTGTTCCCAGGGATCTGTTTCTATGCATGTAATCACCATGCATAAATTTCCCATTTGTAAGTTTGTGATTGCAATGCCCCATATTTCACAGATGTGTTGTTATGGTGACTGAATTAAAAAGGAAAAATTAAATGGGGACAAGGAGAGTCAAGCAAGTATCTTAAATTTAAATTTAAAAAAATTAAAAGCAGATTTCTTTCTCCAGTTGAATCAGATAAAGACATAGGGTGAACAAAGGGAAATGGCAAGGAAAAGACAGAAACAGATAGGATGTGCCATGTGAACAAAAGAAATGCTGATTCAGGAAGGAAAAGGTTTCAGAAAACTAGGTGGGCAGCTTAGGCTAGCCCCTACGGCGAAACTAATTTGCCTGAGTGATACTTGTACAGCAGAAAATGCAACCTGACATTGACCTTGTCAGTATTGCAGTCACAATGTTTTCACAAGGAAAAAAATATCCTTGAAATATGTATTTCAATAGAATGAAAACACATGGTATCCTTCCACACAGTGCAAATTTCTTCTTTTTCTGCACAAACCAGGCATGAGAAACAAAGCAGATTTCCATTTTTCAGTTTTCTGCTTCCTTTATAGGAGTGGAGAATCGATGAATACACCTTTATGATGTTTTTTCAAGGTATTTGTATAGCAGAGGCTTAGTCAACATTTATCAGTGCTAAGTAACCTCCCATACCTATTTTTTAATCTTATGTTGTAGGGACGCAAATTTTTGCCCTTTCTTATTGCTGCACTATAATCATGGAATAATTTTAAAACAGAAGAAATAGAAAAAGCCAAACAACAAAAATAACATCAACAAAACAAACAAACATACAAACAAACAAAAAAAAACCCAAACAAAACAACAACAATAAAGTCCCCAGAATCCTTCAGAATCTTGAGGATAAAGTCGCAGTACTCTGACAGCACTACCACTGTGGTGAGAATGAAACAGACTGCAAAGCCAAATATTATTCCTGCACAGGACACTGAAACAGATAAGCCTTCTTCTCACAAACGAGGTTGAGATAGTACAAGTCCTATTCAACTGCAGCCCCTTTGTTCTTCCTGTCTTTGCTTCTTCATCACAAACCTTTTCAAAATTTCATATTATGAGGAGACGTATTTCAGACCAAGACACTCGGAGCGTGGCTCCTTGTGTAAGCTCTTCGGGGAACTTACAAATACACCAATTGCAGATTTGCTCCCATTGCTCACACATCCATGCTTTGAAGGTCAAGGAGAAGAATTGTAAATGGGAAATAGCTCAAGAGACCTGTCTTTGTACTCCAGATTGGACGGCATTGTCACTAGATATTTGATATGACAAGTCAGTTACTTGTATCCATATGAGCATATAGAGTTGAAAGGGAGAAACAAAATATTTTTTTTCTGCATGATTATGCCTAGAAGCGTAATTATTATTCTTTTTTTATACTGGTCTACAGAACTGATAGTCACATCACTTTTACTCTGTTAGGCATTGGGTTTGTGTTGCAAGGTTTTGGCTGGGGTGAGTGCAGGGGTTGTTTCTGTGAAAAGCTTTCAGAAGCTTCCCCTATGTCTGACAGAGGCAATGTCATCCAGCTTCAAGAAGGACCGGCCACTGGCCAAGGCTGAGCTCATCAGTGACAGTGGCGGCACCTCTGGGATAATAGAGTTAAAAAAAACAGAGGGGAAAAAAATGAAGAAAAAAGAACAGCCTGAAGAGAGTGAGAATATGTGAAAGAAACAACCTTGCATGCAGCAAGGTTAGTGAAACAGGAGGGAGAGAAGATGCTTCAGGTTCCAGATGAGAGATTCCCCTACTGTGGTGAAACAGACTGTCCCTCTGCAGCCCATGGAGGTACATGGGGGAGCAAATGGATGCCTGAAGGAGGCTGTGACCCGATGGGAAACCCACACTGAAGTAGGTCCTGGCAGGACCTATGGCCCTGTGGAGAGAGGAGCAAGCACTGAAGCAGGTTTGCTGGAAGGTCCCTGAGAGGGACCCATGGTGGAGCAGTTCATGAAAAAGGGAAAGACTCAGGTTGGAGAACTTCAGGGGGGACTATCTCCCATGGGAGGTACCCAACACTGCAGTGGAGAAAGGGTGTGAGGAGTCCTCCCCCCGAGGTGGAAGGAGTAGCAGAGCCTGATGATGAACTGACTGATGACTGCAGCTGTGATGAACTGACTACAGCCTCCGTTTCCCATCCCCCTGTACCACTGGTAGTACAGAGCAGATAGAGAAATTGGGAGTGAAGTTGAACCCGAGAAGAAGGGAGGGTTGGGGGAAGGTGTGCTAAGATTTACTTGTTTTTTTCATTACTTTGATTTTGATTGGTGATAAAATTAAACTAAATTCCCCAAGACAAGTGTGTTTTGCCTGTGACAGTAATCGGTGAGGGATCTCTCCTTGTCCTTAGCTCATGAGCCTTTTGTTATGTTTTCTGTCACCTGTCCAGCTGAGGAGGGCAGTGACTTTGATGGGCACCTGATGCCCAGCCAGGGTCAACCCAGCACACTGTTTCAACATGTTCAGGGTCAATGAGCAGAAAAATCATTGTGAAAGTCCTTAACCAGTATTCCTTATAGAAATTAAATGTAAATCTGCCCATACCTACATAAATTTCTCTGCTAGCCTTTGAGGTCCTTTAGGTTGGTCACCTAGGGTTATTTACTGTTTCATAAGTTTACAGTGGAATAAAAACACAACATGAGATACAAACTGACTTTCTGTGGAAAGAATAATTTGTCAACATCTCATATTAAGTAGTAAATGTTGATCACCAAAGAGGTGTAGCAATTCTTACTTTTAGCTTTAAGGGAGTTGATTTGACCTAATTTTATTTAGTTACTTACTAAAATATCCACATCATTTACCTGTTTAAAGAGCTTGTTTCCTTGGGTAAAATTCCTCTGGCCTAATTTTGCATTTAAAAAAGCTTAAGACTTCCAAAAGGTGATTTGTATCATCCTACGATAGCTATTCAAAATAGAACATCTAAATCACACTTCAGTCATGATTATTTTTTTTTCATTTGCTTTAAGCGGACATTTGAGGACTTAGTGACACTTTAATGTCTAACTTTTAGACTTCTGAAACTAGGTAAGATGAAAAGCATGTACAGTATAAAACCAATGTATTTTGTAATGAATGAATACTAAATATGTGTGTTATCAATCGAATCAGAGCCCAAATTGCAATAGCATAGGTGATATTTCCTATAGTGTCATAGTTCTCGGTATCCACATTTAAGTTCTGTCCTTGATTATTACCTTCTACTTCTACCCAGTGGTAGGTATCTTGTTCATTTAACTAGCTCCTGTGAACTAACATCTTCCTCTTTCCCTATCTTCCCTACATCTTCAACCATCACTTTGCTGAACATCAACAGGCCGCTTTTTAACCTTATACAATTTCCATGACCTGTCTGTGAGTCTATAGGTCCTCTAACTTTACCAAATTCCTTGTTCTCTTTACTTTTCCCCAGGGTCCCTCTTTACTTCTTTTCACTTGATCTGTGTCTCTCAGTCATAAGGTTCAAATGGAGAGCAAGACAGGTAACTTGAGAGACGTCTTCTTTATTTTACCAAGTGCATTCTTGTAGGGCGTAGCTTCAGGCACTGTATGAAATAAGCTCCTCAGTGGGAGACAGGAAAATGAAGCACCTACCATTGCATTTGAACCTTCAAACAACTATGTGGTGCTGCAAGCTTGAGCAAAGTTTAAGTCTACAGTAATTTAAATAGTGTCTGTGTCTGAGACTTCGCTTGAACAACTCTGTCCAATAGGAGCATTCAAGAGTACATTTTGCTTGAACATGCGGATTTTTATCTCACCGAGTAATGTCACTCTTCATTGAAACTCTGTGCACAAGTTTCAATTTTGCTACATGACATAAAAACACCCAAACAACAAACCAAATTTGTATCAAATTTTTATGTTTTAAATAGTATTGAAAGGTACCTTTTTTCAGCTGCCATCTTGCAAAGCAACATATATCCAAAGCAGAAAGTTTCTGCTGAAGAGAAAACCACAAGAAAAAGTCCACTGTTGTTGCTGCAGCTTTTGCCTTGCATCTGTCTAAAACATTCCTCTGACACTTGAAAAAGAATTCAACTCCTGATAACTACTTTTATGGAGGAACAAGGAGTGCCCAAAACCCACAAAAAAGGCAATATTTGAAATCAAATATCAAGTAAATTTGTTCCAGGTAAAAAAGATATATCAGTCACAATATTCAGGAAATACGATGCTCTGATGAGAGATGCAATAGACCCATTTATTGACTAAATGGTGGATGAGAGTAGTGTTAAATCTGGCATTTGATCATTTGAAAAATTCAACTAACATAAACCCAATATTTTCACTGTTAATATGACTTCTTTTTCATGCAGAACTTCCCCCTTAAAAAAAAAACAAACCAAAAAACCAAAAAAACCTATACATCACTAATTTATTTTTTAAGTCATTTTGTAGGGTATTTTCCTTATATGCCTATGAAGTAGGAATATTTATTAAGTCTACTTCTAGGACATTGATATAAAAATGAGTATTTCCTTTTTAATAACATGCTTACTGGTTTTTTTCTATTTATGGACATGAAACTTAGGATTTCTCTTCTATTTCTCTATCTTCTACTGCATCCATGTCTTATCCTCTCTGTATCAAATTACTTGTTCCTTTCACCGTTTTCCAACCTAAATTCTTACTTATTACAATGGGTTTATCCATGGGTTTTTCAACACATTTCTTCCTCCTTTTGATCTGAGGAGAGTGACACTTTCTCTAGTTCTTTCTATTGCTATTGAACATATGGGTTACATCCATGGATTTCTATATTTTTAAAAGCTCATTATGCTGAAGGGCTTTCATGCTTTATTTGAATTCAACCATGCTATAGACCACAGTGATAGGCAGATATTTATAGAGCACTAATTCTGAAACTTGAAATAAGAAAACAATTCATTGTTACATTTTTAAAAAATCAACTATTTTATCCCAATGTTTTTCTTCAATCTCAGATGATTTCAGATTATGTTTGAGAAAATTCCATTTCTTGTTATAGTCTTAGATGATTTAATTTAATAGCTGCATCTCTGCACATTTGGTTTAGCTAAATTACACCTTAAGCCCAGAATAAAATTTGAAGGCTTAAATATGTGAGTTCTAAAACCCAAAAGAGATAAAAAAATAAAAAATGAAATGCCTGAGGAAAATTAGGAATCTTGTCATTCTTCTTCTTCCTCCTTGTAAAGCTAGTAAATTTTTTAAGTTAATGGTAGTTCTCAGCCCCATAAAATCTAGTTGCCAATCACAGAAGAAAAATAGTTTAAGGGCTTTCTTTTTAGAATCTAACATTATTCTTAAAACTCTCCAGTGATCCTTGTTAACTTGTTTTGCTTTTAAGATACTTTTCCACTTTTTATTTTCATTAGATTTAGCTCTGAGTTCGAATTTCATCTTAGAAAAACAAACTAATTTCAGAGTAACTCTGGAATTCAAAAGGATACAGAGAAGAATAGTTTTGGTTTTATTTTGCTGTTAATCATAATTGTATTTTAAATTATAAATTATAATTTTGGTGCTTTTTTACCTATACTAGTATTTCCCACGGTCAATAGCAGAATGTCGGTTATTCAGACTGATCATCTCAGCTGACATGTCCAAATATATTTTTATGAAAAATCACTTATCATAAAAACAGTGGCAGATTTTAAAATCAGACTTCCAACATTATTCTTCCTGCTGCCCTTGTCTCCAAATATTTTTCCAAATGCTTTTAAAATTCATTTTAATTCATTCAATGATTTAAGTTCTTCTTTCACTAAAATTTCAGATTCCAGAAAAGCTTTCTATGTGCATCTATAAGCTGTCCCAAATTTATTTTCTTTGTTCATATGCAGTCTCACACTTTATAGGTTAAATCTCTAACTAGTGCTATATCCAGTGGAGAAGGCAGGCATAGAAGAGTTTGATTCCCCCCATCTGTAATTCTTTCCTCATCTTCTTAGCCTCATGTTTTGATAAACTTCTATATTCAGACAAAAGGGCTGTTAAATATCTGCTTCATATTAGTAATTTTGATTTTCTTTGTTCTTTTGTTTCTCAAAGTTCCATTGTAATTTTTCTTTTAACATATCTCTGAAGTATCTCTTTCTTCTGAGGATTATGGCAAACACTAATCCAATTTGGGTATTGAAAATGACCTAATATATCAGTTTGGAAAGCTTCCAACTGAAGAAAATCTCATTCTTCTAGTCTCTATACATTTCTTTTCAGAATGTTATCTGTCACAAAAGAGGCCTTTGATCCACCAGCTAGAGCTGCATTTTTGTTTTGCTAGCTGATTTTTGCAGATAATTTTATCATTTTTCCTGTGTAGTATACCACAGCTGGTAGGTACATATAAAAACACCTAGCTATCCTCTCTGCATTAGAGTTGTGTACTTGTAACTGGTCAGATTTAATGGAAAAGAGGCCTCAGTTTTGTCAGAAATACATTCAAAGTAAAGGAACTTTTTAGAGGCTTGATAACAAACAAACAACCACCCTCACAAACACACAAACAAACCACAAATTACCTGAAATATTGTAGAATCACAGCATGAATCACAGAATGGTTTGGGTTGGAAGGGGCCTTAAAGCTCCAACTCACCTGCCAGGGGTAGAGACAACTTTCAAAAGATCAGGTTTCTCAAAGCCCCATTCAACATGGCCTTGAACACCTCCAGAGGTGGGACATCCACAACTTCTCTGGGCAAGCTGTTCCAGCATCTCACAACCCTCATCATAAAAATGTCTTCCCTGTGTCTGATGTAAATCTAGCCAGATTCGTATTAAAACCACTGAAAGAGGGGTATTCTGCCATCTGGTTTTCATGTGACTACGAAACCTTATGTCATAAACTTGAATTTTCAGTTTGTATCTATGTTTGTCTTCATGCATATAAATTTCTGTGTCATATAATCAGTTAAGTAAGAAAGTGGATATCTCAGTCTCACCACCAAGATTTTGCTTTAGTTGGTAGAGTAGTCACTCACCAGATTTGCTACTGCTTAACTGATTTAGATGAGCAACTTCCAGACAACATCACTTCTAGCAATTCACTATTTTCATATATGGTCTCATAGGATTCCTCGAAGTAGAGTTAACTTGGATGTATAAGGCCTTAGGCTGCTTCTAAAGAACCTCAGATTTAGGTGTATTCATCACATGCATTATCTCTTTTATTCTTGATGCAACATTATTATTATTATTATTATTATTATTATTATTATTACTGACATGTACATCACAAAAATAAATTGGGAGGTAGAGGGGAGGTAGTTATTTTTGGTGGTCTTTTTCTTGCCTTATTTCATAATGCAGCTACTGACACTTTACAGATACCATACTCCCTGTTTCAATCACCTGAAGATCCCTTCCCAGTAATGCCTAGAAACCACAAGTTTCAGATAGAGATGGAGAGACATGGATATTTCTATTTTCAGATAGAAAGTTCTTCATGTCTAGACAACTGCGGGACAGGTTGTCCGTGAGGATGAAGCTTAATGATGAAAGATTTTTGCCCTAATTCACCTTTGTTTGTTTAGTTCTTCACTGGCTTTGGTGTCTGCAGAGCTGTTTCTCTCATATATTCTCGTTCCTTTCTCTGTGAGCTGTTGAAAGACAGATTTTTACCCTTTCTTAAATATTTTGTTACAGAGGCACCTCCACCACCACTCACTGACTCACCTTTGGCCAGTGGCAGGTTCATCTTAGAACTGGCTGGAACTGGCTTTCTCCAAAATAGGGGCAGCTTCTGTTCTCTTCTCACAGGTGCCACCCCTGCAGGACCTCCACTACTAAAACTTTGACATGTAAACATCATATCCACCTACATATGGGCCAATAAACCTCACCTCTGCCACTGGGAAGGTGATGGAGCAAATCTTCTAAAAGCTGTTTTCTGGTGCCTGAAAAACAGTAAGATGTTTGCAAACAGTCAGCATAGATTTACCAAGAAAAAATTGTGCTTCAGTAGCTACATAGTCTTTTATGATGAGACTTCTGGTGACATGGATAAGTGTGGGCTGGGAATCAGAATTCAGAAGTAGTAGTCAGCAGGTACAAAGTCCAGCTGGAGATCAGTTAACAGTGTTTTCCCTCGAGTATTGGTAATGGGGCTAAACTTTTTATTAATGCTGTGAGGGATAAGATGATTGTATTCCAGAGAGGAAACACCAAATTTGCCAGAGTAGTCAATATGGGAGGGCATGAATGTTATTCAGAGGGACCTGAAAAGACTAGAAAATGGACTGACATGAGCCTTGTGAAATTTAATAAAGATTAAGTCATCCATTTGGGATGTACTAACTGTAGGCAATGGTACAGCAAGTGGATGTCAGGTTTTCAGTGAGGACAAATACAATATCTTTGACAAATGCAATTTTTTTACAGGCTGATGAAGTTTATAAAGAAGCTGTTAAAAAATAAAAAATACAAATACGATGGAAAAATCTAAGAAATACTAAGTCATTATTTAAAAAAGGGAAAATACAGGAAGTCATTCCCTAAAATATTTTTTCTTTAGTTTTTGAGGTAAAATGTTGAGGCATTTAATTAAATCAATTAAAAGGAAAAAAATGCTTTCCTTTTCTATTGATTGTAAGTAAGAAAACATCCTAAATTATCTCATTCATAAAGATGCTAAATTGGCTGTCCAATTAGTCATAGAGCAAATATCTAGGCAGAAAAACATCAGCATGAGTTTGGCCAGGGATAATGGTATTTAGCTATGCATTTGGTATATGGTTACTGATACTGGTTTATTCTTTCCCTTGAGTTTCAACAGTGATTAACAAAGGAGGCAGGATGCAGGTTTCATTATTGATTGCATTGTCTCCAACTTTGCACACAGATTTCTTTTTCCCCAGTTTATAATAGCAATAATTACCTTATTAAAAGAATTTAAGGATTAATATAATTGAATGGCTAGGCTTGATAAGCCTTTTAAACTAAGATTTTGGTTGCAAACTCATCTCCAAGAAATACTCTGACTTTTTCTTTTTGTGGATATTTAGGTTCATTTTTTTGATTGGTCAAAACTTGGCTTTACAATTTCTGCCAGTACCTTCATTTAAACAGGAGCCAAAAAAATAATCTCAAGCACATTTAACCACTAGCCCCTGTTTCCTGATTATTCACAAAAATGCCTTTTCCCATGGCAACATGTATAATTTACTATGAGGAAATGATAACATTTTCCTTCTACTTCTCAAATAAGTAATTGTCTGTTTAACTGGAACTGAAATCAGCATTGGACTAACAGCCTTGAAAGCAAAAAAGATTGCTGCGTTTTCTGGCAAATAAGGCATCATTCATACAGAATCCAGCTCAAGCTTCGAAGTGGAAGCAAGAGGAAGATGGATATATTTCCTTAAGGGTGCTATTGATGGGGATCAGTGTTGGGCAAAGGTAAGTTTCCCAAGGATGAAATTCTAGAAGAACATGTCTTGCTATTACTCTTCTTTAAGCCTGCAGATAATTATTTTATAAGTACACATAGAATCATAGAATATCCTAAATTGGAAGGGAGCCACAAGGATCATCAAAACCCAACTCCTGGCCCTGCATGGGACAGCCCCAAGAATCATACCATGTTCCTGAGAGAGTTGTCCAAATGCATCTTGAACTCTGTCAGGCTTGGTGCTCTGATCAATTCCACTGGGCATGCACTGTTGGTTTTGCCTTCTTTTTGCCTTAGCTACAAAAGACCCCTGCTCAGCCAAGCCAGCCTTCTGTCCCAACTGTTTGACTTCTGACATTTTGGAATTGCCTGTTCCTTTGTCCTTTGGAGGTGGTGCTTAAAATGATTGGCACTGATGGACCACAGAACTTTCAAAACACTTTCCCAGGGGACTTTACTCGCTAGGTCCATGAGCAGCCCAAAGTCTGCTGTCTTCATGTCCAAGCTTGAAGTTATGCTGACATTTTTCTTCCTGTCAACAGAGATTTTAGACTCATTTGCTTCATGATCACTCTGCTCAAGACAGCCACCAATAACATCTTCACTCACGAGACTCTCTCTGTTAAGCAGCAAATCAAGGAGGTTATTTTTCCTAGTCAGCTTTATGTATGACGTTTTCATACAGGTGTTTTTGGAATCTTCTGGACCTGTTTGTGCCAGCTGTGTGGTGTTCCCAGTTAACATTCAGCGAGTTGAAGACCCCTGTAAGGACAAGGGCAGTTGATTTTGATGTGTCTCTTAGTTCTTCAAAGAGTAACTCATTGACGTCATTGTCCTGGCTAGGTTATCTATAGTAGACTCTTGAATATATAGGGCTCCTGTATATGTAGAATTCATTATTTCAGACAAAAATAAATCTTCAACCTTAGACTTAGGTTATTTATTTTTAACAGAGAGCATCTTGTGTTCTTTTTATACATAAAACCTCAGATCCCAGAAAAAATTACAGAAACAATGCATGTGCATGCATTCCATTATGATTATCATTAAGTTTTGGATTATTCTAGTTTATTCATCATTAAAATAGTATATAACATTTTTCAACTAATATATTTGTATTAGAAAAAAAAAAAAAAGACATAAAAACTTTTTCAATTTCATTCCAGGGGCAGATAAAAAAGCAATATGGTTCTGTAGTTGCCTTCAAAAAAAAAGATGCAATATTTACTTTTTCCAAACAAATAAAGATTGGGTATAACATAATTACAGACTTGTATGACAGCTACATGGCCTGAATGTAGCTGTCATACAAATCTGAGTATTAGCTGCAAGCAGTGAATATAGAGGAAATTTCAAAATGAAAAAAATTCTTGGAAGGATATACAGATTGTTCTCTGCTTGTTCTGTTTGTTAGCTGGTCACACATATTGCTGAAATAGGAAATTCTGAGTTGTAGACTGAACTCTTTGAAGAGTGCAGTGACTTCCACCATGCTTTCTTTTCCATGGAAACCAGGGCAGGGCAGAAAACATTGTCCTGTGCCCAGGTCTCATTCAATACACAATCAAGAGCCAGTAAGCCAGAGAGTGAAACAGACAAGCATAAAAACGTCCTTCCATTAAGCAGATGGAGCTGAGCACAGGGAAAGAAGCTTAAAATGAAAGGGAGGAGAAAGAAACATGAAAAATAGATAGAAGAGATCTTTAATAAATAAATAATAAAAGTATTAAAAATAATTTGAAAGGCAAAAGTTCAGAAAAGCAGGCTATCATTTTTTGAAGTCTTTGACATAACCTTACTGACTTTTGCAAGTTTTCTAGGTCTGCTTATCTTTTCTCATTAATAGCTTACTTTGAACTTAGATATTGACTAAGTAGTGGTATTTAGTAATTTTAAAAGCCCATACACAAAGTCCTGTCAGAGATCTTCCTCAGGACAGTTAGCAAGATGTAAAAGCTGCCACATTAATTGATTAAATGTGCTGCTTGACACAGGTAGTACATCCTGCCTCAGAAATTCATTGTTGGCTCACTTCTCTCATGTTATATGTAAATAGTTTTAAAACATCAGCTGGACCAATGAAAAATAGGTTATAAACAGTGGTGTGTGTATGAGGAAAGACACAAGAAAAAGTACTAAGTTATTTTTAATACTTCAGTATAACTGTGTTCACCTCCCTCTTCTTGCTTTTTCTTCCAGAGCTTCCTAGGAACAGCTGCAGCCTGAAGTGAAAGGGCATTACAGGTGGCCCTTTCTGCTGTGCCAGTCAGAGCAAGAGGTGACCACAACTCCATCCCATCAATTGATGAGTAAAAATATGAGAGTAGAGCTCCCCACAAGAGCAGTACATTCTTCCCTGCTGTTTTGGGCTTTTTTAAATGGGATTTGCTCTTAATATAGATTTTGGCATGTGACTTTTGGGAACCAGAGATAAGAAAGGTAGTGGGGAGTTAGGTGAAAGAGAGCTAATCCTTCATTATCTCCTTCAGGAATACCTGTAGCTGGGTGTTTGTTCTATTTGTATTAATGTGAACTTATAATGTCATGTTGTCTTTGAGGATCAATAACTTACATTTTATTTTAAGCGGTTTTGTTCACTTGACTAAATATGGATTTATATTTCTATATTTTATGCCTTTGCAAATTAATTATGTTTCTGGTAATAAGGTGAAAACTTAAGCACTAACATGAGTGATAATGCAAGAAATGTTTTTGCACAGATAGATATTTTTTTCATGAAGAAAAATCAGATAAGTATGGATAAGTACTTTGGTACACAAAATTCCCAAAGATATAAATCACAGAAAAAAGGAGGAATTAATTTGGCTAAACGTACACATTAAAACTGTGAATGCCTGCACCTGAGCTAATCACTTCAGGCTCCCTGGTAGTCAAAGAAGAGAAACAGGCACTTCTAGGTCACAATTCTTCTTATCCTAAAATAGGCATCTGAAGTAGGTCAGATGAACTGCGCCCTGAGAATGCCTATTATTCTCTACCAACTACAATGAGAGCCCTGGTTTATTAATTCAGATTCAATGTAGATGTTTAAGGAAGATGAGATGAATCCCATTCAGGGAATCCAGAATGACTATTTAGAGACCTATAGCAGGAAGTGAGAATTCTTGTTTTCCAGATGTATATAGAATCCAAGATAATAACATACATCTAGACACTGACTTTAGGTTCCTAAGTCATTTAGGCATTTTGAAATATTTAATCTTGTTTCATGCTTTATTTTCTTTTTGCTCAGAGGAAGTACTACCAACTTTTTATTACTGTATTTCAGTCTAATGATCCATGACTCATATTCTCTTTCACTAAGAAAGATGAAAACCTTCCTCAACCTTAACAGACTTTTATGAATAAAAACTTAACAAAGCAAAGAAATTCACCTTTTCATCTATTAAAAAGTCCTGTACTACCAATAGCTGGGGAAATTTAACAATAAGGACAGTTCTGCTACTAGGCTCACTAGTATAGCTTGATTTCAGCAGGAGTGCTATGAACGTTTTATCAAATGAACATCCAAGTTTCAAATCAAGCCAAAATGCCTTGGATTTTCTCTTCCAAATTTATGTGGAGAAATAATGGAGTCCAAATATATTTCTCCTCCATAAATGTGACTCTGTTTCAGCAGTGAAAATACTATCTTATTTAAGAAGTTTTTGGTTCAAATGAGAGAACAAAACAGTAGATAACATAAAAGGATTTTTAATGAAAAATATTTTAAAGCTGATATAACAATATCTTAACTACAGCGCACCATTCACACCATTATCCACTTATAGTATATATGGATAGTTTATAATGCCTCTAATCAGTAAATAAGTAAATTTTACAGTGTCAGTGAAAAATTTCTGATCTAAAAGGTTATATTTGAGTCTCTATTTATCATAGCAATGATAGTATTCCATTACATTTTATCACTGTCAATGTGGGTATATTATGTTCATCTTAAAAAGAAAACCTAAATGAAAAAGAAACCCAACTCATAAATTTTATCATTTTTTCAAGTTATTTGTTGGAGAGGAACTGAAATAGTAGTTTTAGATAACAAAGTTTTCCCAGTCTTTGGTATCCCAAATAAGAGAAAAAGCAATGAGGATAATAGAAGAAATATTAATAGGATTTATAGCCCACTGAATTATCAGGATGCCTTCCACTGACTTTGGGCTTTTGATCAGATTCTAAAGTAAAGAAATACATTGAATTACTTCGAGTGCTTGGAGCTTGCTAACAAAAGGGGTTTGAAAAAAAAGAAGGGCTGCTGTAGCTTTTGAGATTTCTTCTAGTTCAGTCATTCTACATAAAGGTACTTGTAACAAGCAAGATACTTCTAAGCACAAAGAAATAATAAGATTAATGTTACTTAACATCTATCATCTTAAAATCTTGCAACCGTCTAAAAATTAAGCATTTAAGCAGTTTATGAAGCCTTCTTCTACACAAAATAAGAACCTCTAGAAATTAATGTGAATTACAGAACTTCCACACCTATTTTAAGTTAATCTCTCTCTGGTTGGTGACTCTATTTACTGACCACAGATGAAATTTAGACATCTGGTGAATACAAATTGCTAGCTTCTACACAGCTAGAGTTTGTTTGCCTCGCCCTTCCTGAAACCCTTGAAACCTTGAACAAACATGAGATTAACATTGTATCAAGAGGAGAGAAAAAATATCTCCTTCCCTTCCTTTAGAGAATTCCATAAGCCGTACAGTTATTTAAGCTGTTTAGCAATGCATTTATTTAGCAATGTATTTAGGGTATTTAGCAATGTATTTAGGGTATTTCATGCTTGAATCCTTTGGAGTCTTGGTGTTTGGTTTTTGGTGGGGTTTTTTTAAGATGTCCGTACAGTAAGACTATTCCTAATGTTTAACTTTCTTGTGTGGATTGTTTTGCTTCTGAGTAGATTAAAGCTCAGATTTCAACCTTTGCCTCCGTGGACGCCTAATGTAGATTTAACAGGTTTTGTCTCATGACTGAGAGCTGATTTTTATGAACAGCTTATTAATCCCATACCCTAACCTTTCACCATTTATCTTAACTGCAATGATACAGGAGTATAGTGGTCATTAAGTGGTTTACTGGAGACAGATCTACAATAACAGGAATATGTGTGTATGCCTAGGAACACATGGATGCATAGTGGAACCCACATGGAAGTTTTATCTTCCTTCCAAGTGCTTGAAATGATGCAAGGATGTATTCTGTCCCATGATGCTGGTGTTTTAATGAAGCTGGGGTATGTAGTTCATGCCATGACATCTTTGCGATTTCAAAGTCTTCTGAGATCCTGTTGAAGGATTTTGCAAAACAAAGAGAATCAAATGTGGAGAAACCCATTTATCATGTTTTAGAATCTTTTTTGAATCTGAAGATTAGTTGCTCTTAACCCCAGAAAGTCACATGGATCTTATCTGAAGAGACAACTGGATAGACAACTGGATGGTTGACTGCAAAAGACAGCCCGGGAAAAATGAGTAATTTCACCACAGCAAGTACAAATTCAAGCATTTGGGGAAAAATGAGTAATTTCACCACAGCAAGTACAAATTCAAGCATTTGGGGGAAAATGTAGAACTATATTGTTTGACAGTCTAGTTATACTTGCTAGAGATAGAAACCCCACTGTTTAGCAATGATAAAAACTGACAAGAAAATTTGAGCACACTACTCTATGTAACCTTAGTGCACTGCTGAAGTTGCCACATAAGATTCCAACTCCATTTGTTTGTCAAAAAAATATTAATATAACATTGTCTGTGCATATTCTCCTCTACTTAGTGTTGCTGAGGCCACACATATGTCCAGTTCTGAGCTCCTCAGTCCAAGAGAAGCATGGACTTACTGGAGAGAGGAGAGCAAAGGGCTACAAAAATCATGAAGGGACTGGAGCACCTGACATATGAAAAAAGGCTGAGAGAAGCTGTGACTGTTTAACCTGAATAAAAGAAGGCTCAGAAGTAATCTTTATCGATGTGCAAAAGTGCTTGAAGGGATGTGTGAAGAAGATAGAGCCAGTATCTCTTCAGTAATGCCCAGTGAGAGGACCAGAGACAAGGGACGCTCACTGAAATACAGGAAGTTCCATCTGAACATCAGGAAACATCTTTCACTGTGAAAAAAGTAACTGAGGTCAGGGTGACTGAGCACTGACATAGGTCACCCTGGGAGGTTGTGGAGTCTCCCTCCTTGGACATGTTCAAAAGTCATGTGGTCATGGCTCTGGGCAGCCTGATCTAGGTGGCCCTGCTTGAGCAGGGTGGATGGACCCGGCAACCTCCAGAGGTTCCTTCCAACCTCAACCATTCTGTGATACTGATATCCAAACCAATACATTGTAGCAATGTGCTGAACCAATGTAATGTGATTCAAACTTTGTCAGTAAAGCTAGTTTATTTGTACTGCTGCAATTATACAGCTCTGTGGTCTCTGCTTCCATAAATGGTATACTAGGAGCTATCTTGAGCATGTCAGCACAGCTAAATGCTTTTTTTTTTAAATCAAACACAGATCATCAGGACCCTAGATTTATATCTAAGTATTTTAATATGATACAACACACCCATAGAGAAAATTACAGAATGATATTGGATACTGTTAGCTAGACAGCAGATTTTTACTTTTAGGTGTTATTAAAAGAAGTGAGTAAGCAGTTGGCAGACTTACCAGATCATCTGTCTGCATGTCTGTTTCTCCTCTCCTTCTGTTTAACTAAAGTGTCTGTACAGTCTAGCATAGTAGTCACTGGAAATTGTGCCTTTTTTCCAACAAAAATATTTTTACATTGTAATGAAAAATTTTATTCCCTATTTGACTTACTCAAGTGTCCATCTTATTTCTATACCTGAAAAAGTGATTGAAATATAATCTCAACAGCATATTAAAATTTGAAAAAATTCTATTCCAAGAGAAGAATTAGACATCTGTAAGTTGCTGAAAGATTTTGTATAATTTCTTGAAGGGATTTAAGTGGAATTCAAAGGTTTCTTGCAGTCTTTTGGAAAAGCTAGATTTAGGACATGCTTGTGGAATGCATATTTCCCATGATTTTACTTGCACTCAGCAGACAACACAAACTAGAAATGCTAAGATGTCAAAGACTTTCCCATCTAAGGCATCTCTCCAGATCAGTCTAAATCCATGCCCATGAGGAAACACAGTGTGTGGAAGACAAGGCTAGATTAGAAAACAGATTGAGACACAAATTTGGTTTACACATCTAAGGCTTAAATTTTAGGCGATTGATCTTGTTCCTCCTAAAATACTCCCATTGCTACAGTTTTAGTCTAGGAAAGATTACATCCTAAAAAATCAAGATCATGATGTTCTATCTTTAATATTACAGTCTTTTGGGTTTAGTACTGGCGTTCATTTGGAAGCAGGTTACAGTTTCAGAAATTTGAGGTAGCAGTTGCCAGATCCTCAGTTTGTAAGATGAGTTTGTATTACTAGCAGGAACCTAGGGGGAAAAATGAAATCATTGACTGATCGGCAGAGCAATTTTACAATATAGAACAATAAGAAATATTTTTTCCTTTTCCAAATGAATTTCAGAGAATAATTCCATGGATTTTAAAGCACAAGAGGTTATCTTTATTTTTACTTCACTTTCCTTTATTCCCCAGTCTTCTATTGCTCCCCCATTGTTAAAACAAAAAGTATGTAATCTATTTGAAAGGTAGCAAGAATTTCTAGCACACTTAAGCAAAGTGCTTGGGGGAGATATACCGAGGTTATCCAACAATTTGAACAAAAATAAGCTACCAGGTACCGAGGAGGGTAGGAAATAAGAAAATTCTTCAAAGGAAGCAGAGAATGAATCTCCATATTTTGAACAAGATGAATAAAGCATATATTCACATCTTCAGACTATCCTGTTCAAAGACTATTGAAAACTTCTCTTTCTTTTAAAGCTGTCCAACTCATCTCCACAGGATATAATTTAATCCTAGTATATACGTATGTTTTGTGCATTCCCATCTGTGTGGGCTGGAATATCACACTATGCATTCTCAAACAGAAATGTGCTTTCTTTTTTTTTGACAATCACATCACTTATGTTACTGACTGGGCAAAGAATGTACCTCAGTGGTTGAATATTTAAGTTCTTCAAAATCTATGTAATAATGAAGACAGTATATCCATCCAAGTGAACAATTGCTTCATGGGGAGCCTGTAGGTCTCAAATTAGTTAATTCCTGGACTTTCAATTGTTGTTTAAAGCCAGCCTAGAGTAGCACTGGCAGGAAAGCTGTCTGCCAGAAAAGGGCATTTTCAAAGTCACACAGCATGAACGTCTTCTTGTCAAGACCCATTACAAGAAAAAAGTAAGTGGCATTTCAATGGAATCATAAGGAGGGGCATGGGGGTAGGGTTGGTGTTTGGGTTTTTGGGGTTTTGGTTTTGTGTGTTTGTTTCTTTTTTTGGTGGTTTTTTGTTGTTGTTTTTTTTTTAATATTATTTGTAACCATCTGGAGATTAAGTACCTGCTACCTACTCTGAGATTATAGGGGCATTTGTCTGTGACAAGAAAGCAGAGATATGTTTGGAATAAGGAAATCTAAGTATTATATTTCTTACTTTCTTACACTTCTTTTAAATTTTGTTTTAAATTACTCCTTTAAATTTTGATGCAGACATTTCATTTGTATTGCATTGCATGAGGTTAAACATATTCTGTGATGTGACATAATTTGATGTGACTTGACCAAACCAGATGAAAATGTCTTGCTGTATCACTTATTTAAAGAGAAAAAAACTGTCTATATTTTAATTTGCTTTTAAATCTATCAAAAATTATTTATTAAAAGTTAAATAGGTCCTCTCACATGTCAATTTCTTACAGTCCTGTGACAGACGAAGTAGCAAGAGTCTACTCTAAGGTTCAGACCTAGACATTAAAAAAAAAATCAAAATCACTGACATTATTTTTAAACATTGAATTTCCCCTTAGTTCATAGACATTCTATAGGCTATTGAATTATTTCCACTTTTGCTACTATTTTCTAAGTTAATAATCAGTTCCTTTTTTGAGAAGGCTTATTAACTGACAAAAAAATTTTGCAAATACAAATTCTCAGTTGGAGTTCATGTGCCAATATCAACTCCTACATAAAGATCTTTGCCCATATTCTTCTGCCCATATTATATAAGGGCAGAGCTAGGATTGCAGTCTTTCTTATAGCTCTGGAAAACTCTTTTATGAGTCTGCTGTTAAAACAGAGTTTTTTCTCATAGATGTTCTTAGCAAGTAGGAAGATATTTTACAAATTCCCGCAAGCCATGTACTTTTCTGTCTAACATTTTAAATCATCTATCAGTACTATTGAATAAAAATACTGAAAAAATGAGGAAAGGAATCAGTAGCTAACACCTTACTGGCAATTAGCAGTATTGTTTCCTGGTCTTTTAATATGTAGGTCACTAAGCATCAAAAAAATTGTAGTTGCTATCCTTGTGACTGTTCACAAGCCGGGACTGCAGTTGCTGGTATTTCTTCAGGCAGCTTGAAAACCCGGGGTTTTTACAAGGTATGCTGGCAATAAATAGTGATTTATAAATGCCCAATTATTCCATCTACTGCCCAGATATGGACATGGTCTTTCAGCAGCTCAGTTTGAAAAGTAATTTGAAAGAAGGACAAATCCTAATGCTGTGCATCTGCAGACCCACATCCATCTACATGGATAGGTAGAAAAAGATGAGCCCTTTGATAAAGACATGTCATTCAACTCTAGTATGGGAAGCTTACACCTTTTTAGTGACATTCTTTGGATTTCCTTGGTATTTGTATATTCTGGTTTTACTCCTGTTAACTATAGCATTGCTCTGATGAAGATGCAAATCTTTGAACCAACAGGCACTGACTCACATTCTTCAGGTTAGGTACAAGTAGAGAAATTCATGTTTGTCTGCGCCCATCCATGCAGATCTGTTTTCCAAAGGCCACAGTGCAGCAGGGAATACAGCGTTTATAGTGCATGGAGAAGTTTATAAGGCATGAGGATATAGGAGAAAAAGCCAACATCCAGGGGTTTTCAGAAATTCTTTGTACATCACAAAACAATGCTCTGAGAGTCCCTGGGTTGGAAAGTCATGAATAGTTGATTACTCGGTTAGAAGTCTTTCCAGAGCGCATATCCAAAGGGCTGTCACTGGGTGAACTGAAAGATGTGGTCTGGATGACTGGACCCTGTGTTCCTGATTGCTTTATTGTGATGAAGTGTAACCATGTAGCTTCCTAATACAGTATTGCTAGTAACAGGCCATAAACTTTGTACTGAGTTTGCCCAGGCTCAGGAAAAAGGCTTTTCAAGTCTGCTCTGAGTGTGTTTCTCTTGACTTGTCTCCAGGTGTTACTTGATTTCACTGTGGAAGCATCTCTCTAACTATGGATCAGTTCTCCTTATCTAATTTGGTATACTATTGTTCATATTTGTGTGATACAATAGTTTGATGTACAGCTAACAAGCAGTTTTTCCAGGCAGAAAGACAGATTTCTGCCTGGAAGGACAGTAGAGACTTTCAGAGTCAGAGGCACAGGATGCAGCACCGACAGCGCAAGCGTGTGGTGATAAGGAATGGGTCATAAGATGGTGATATTGTGTAGTCAAATCTCATCTGCACCCACAAAGGAGGACAGAGACAGCAGTGGATGGGAGAGCTCAAATTCTGGTCCAGTTCCTCCGAGGCCCATCACAGGAGTCGTGACCCGGTTAGAAGCCTACCTCCACAGGATCAGAGGATCACAGGGACACAGGGAGGCAGGAATCAAAATTACAGTCTCACGAGGAACAAACACTCTGCTCAGGCCCATCCCACTCAGACTCACTACTGTCAGAGCTGGGGATGTGGATCTGGGGAAATGCAGCTCCAACAGCCTTAACTCTTCTGAGCTGCCAAATCTAACTGAGTTTCCCCTAGCACTGGAGACCCCACATCTATAACCAGCTCAGTAATGGTCACTTAAAGAATAACACAGGTCTAGAGCTGGACAAACTGGTTTTAGGGGTAACAAAGGACACAAAGAAACAGTATCTGACATATGTATAAGGCACCTCACAGAGTAAACTTGGATGAAATCTGGAGCTGCAGATCACTGAAGAAAAGAAAGTTGTAAAAGACCCTACATGGGGAAAAAGAATTAAAAAAATAATTGTGGAAGAGGAAATCATCAACATGAGCACCATGTTCCTTCCAAAAAAGGACTCCAGATGTTGACAACTTGTTGTAATACCTCCCTCACCGCCATGAATACCATGGTGAAACCACTGACCCCAAAGTCAGTGTGTTTTCTTGAATTTCAGAGAACATGAATGGTTGAAAAAAAAAAAAATAGTTAAAGTGTTCCTGGTTGAAGAAGACTTTTGAACATACTCAAGGAGGGAGACTCCACAACCTCCCAGGGTGACCTATGTCAGTGCTCAGTCACCCTGATCTCAGTTACTTTTTTCACAGTGAAAGATGTTTCCTGATGTTCAGATGGAACTTCCTGTATTTCAGTGAGCGTCCCTTGTCTCTGGTTCTCTCACTGGGCATCACTGAAAGCTGTGCTGCCCTTCCAGCTAATGGTAGACTTTATCTATCTTAGAATATCATGAAGAGCTACCTCTAAAGCCCACACCTCTAAGACCTTGCCACTCAAAGGTAATACAAGTATTTGTGTGATTGAGGATTTGGGGGTTTCGTTGATGCCAATAGAAGTTGATTTGTTAGTTAAAGCAGTAATTTACAAACCCCAAAAGAGGAGAAACTAAAGGCACACACATTCAAAAAATAATCTTTTGAGTAGAGAGAATATGATTTATTTTTTTATTCCACTGTGCTGTATTATCACAAGTGATATGATTACAAATGGGCACCAACTCACACTCCTTTTGTCCCTGAGGAGTTGTGATTTCATTGGGCTCCATGAAGACAAAGGACTATCAGCTGTGGACTTACGTGATATAACCATGGGTTTCAGTCTGAAAATTTGCTGACTGAGAATTAAATATATCAATTTTTATAACTTCATATGTGAAAATCAGTGGCATAGCAAGCCCTCTGATACCACTGGATGTAATAATTTGATCTTTAGAAATTGGAGGTTAACTGTCCAAGAGATATTTTCATGACAAAAAATATTTACAGTTATATCAAAGACACACCAAAAATCAAGAAACAAACACCCATGTTAACTGTATGTAGAAGTAAGGCAAATAGTAATGTGAATTAATGTGTCTGAAATGTTTTAATAAGTCTGTTTTCTGATAGTAGAAACTGAGATGTGTTAAAACTTGGGAAACAGGTGTGCAAAGTGCCTTTATTCATCCTGACGGTGGGAAACTCTGGTAACTACTGACCCATGTAGAGCATAAGTATTATTTTACTGTAGGCTGAAGGTAGCTGCTTCTAAAATACAGCATTTCTTTAAGGTGAATCTGACAGAATTTGACATGCATAAAAAGTGAGTAAACAGTATGTATGTAGCATGCATCACTGTGACATTCACACAGTCTGAGTTTGGCAACAGTTTGGTTTTGTAGGCTACCTTTGACATTTAAACAGAAGCAAAGAATCTTTCTGGAAGAAGCTGGGTTTGCTTGCCAGGTATGAATATAGATAGGTATATATATATATATATATTGTTGCAAAGGCGATCCTCAGGCAAAAATTTCTGTAGAATTGTTGTTGGAGGTGACATGTTGCAGTTGAGATATTTTGAGGAAAAATAGCTTGAATACCACCTGAGAAAAATATACTTTGGTCTAATGGTGAATTATATGAACAAGACCTTCACCTGGTATAAATCATCTGAAGCTCCCTTGACTCAGTTTTATCATTTTCATTTCACTTATGATGTTGGTGTTTATTTATCAGGATATTACACCTTCTTCTTTGGATTGAGGGCTCTGGTGAATTTTTGTTACTTTGGGAATTTTCTGCTTTTGGAAATGGTGTTCAAATTTGCATTCATAAAGTATACTACTGGGAGATAAGCCCCCCCACAAAAAAAAAGCTGTTTTACTCTAGCCACATAATTTTTTCTTTAAGCTGAGATGAGACATGGATTGTTTGTTTTCTATTTCTGTATTATTTTTGTGTCCAGTAGTATAGTACTGTGTGTGACCTCCTGGAAATGGACTTTGAGGAGCTAAAACTTTTTACAACTGTGTAATAGATATAAAGATCAAACTCTCAAGGGTATAAATTACTCATCATTCAATAAACCATCTCTGCATGAATTAGCATGTTGCTGCATTCATATAAATTGCCTCCACACGTGCAATGCACACTAACATCCATATTGCGTTTCGGTAGCAAGGTTTTTGTGGCATGGATTGCTGAGGTGGCCTTTCATGATTGTTTAAGATAGATAAAGTCCATCATTACTTGGAAGGTCAACACAGCTTCTAGTACCTGGGGAATTTCGGGTATGCTAATTAAGGCATTCACTGTATGTGTTGGCTGGGCGTGCATAGTCTTCTTGATGAAAGAAGTTTAGGAGGACAGTCGGCCCCTACATCTTTTCTGTTTTCCAGCCTCAAAGGTAGTAGAAATGGTCCTTTTTCCTGTGTGTGTATGTATATGGATGGATGGATAGGTGGATGGATGGATAGGTGGATGGATGGATGGATGGATGGATGGACGGACGGACGGACATTCTTTGTGGTCCTGTACAAAATACTTTATTTTGTTCAGTTTTGCCTATAATGATTAGTGGGTTTAGAGACTCTATTTATCCTTTTCCTCATTCTATGACTCCCAAAATAATGAAGGGTTTTTTTTTTTTTCTTCTTCCTAAAGGTAAGAAAGCCCTTCCCAGAGGCATAAAGCATGTGTCTGTTGGGCACTTAATTTCTGTATTCTGTTGAGAGATTTGTTTCCCCTGGAGACATCATCACATGCTTCCTCAAGTCTTCTGCTCCTCCAATGAGTAGCACACCTTCTTATAAGACCAAAATTTTGGAAGAGTTTTGACTCCACAATGGATATTTTTTTCCCTCTTGCTCTTTTCAGATGCAACATACATCTAATTTATCTGGTTCTTCTAGGGATACAGTTTAATATATTGAGTTATGTTCATTCATCTGAATTCTTCTTCACTTTTTTTGTCACTGTGCTCACTAGTACCATCTTTTCTTGTTCACCAGTAGCCAGCTTGATATTAACCAGGGTAGCCAGTTCCAGGGAAATCACTTGTCATTTGGGGATTTCTGGGGTGACCACAGTTCATGTTCACAGGGTAATGATACTTCAGAGAAGTGTCACTCTAGCACTTGGGCCCAGAGCAAGTTGTGCCTTTTTCAAAAAGCATCAGTTCACTACCATTTGTGCTATACATTTGTAGATCATGGGTGAAACTCTGTCTTCAGCTTACTTCTGTATTGTCTTGAAAAGAGGTATGTGATTTACAGGTTTCATTTTTCCCTGAAGTAGTATACTTCTGAATTTTCTGCAGGATAGTTAGAGGATTCACGGGAGTCTGAGTAAACAATCTGAGTTAAAGAAAAACTGCATAGAACCCAGGCATTGTAAACAGGTTAATTCAAGCAAGAAAGTTTTCTGAGATAGCTTTATTTAGGCTTGTGAATTTTAAATTTAGAGTAAACATGTGTCTAAGTCTTTTTGTTCATCCTCAACATTTTTTACTTGGGTTTTAAACAACCGGCTCCCTATTCAGATGCATGAGTTGCTTTCTTGTGTCTTGTTAATCAGTCAGCTGAGAAGAGTGAGAGAGGTTTTCTATACTTGGTGGCTGGAGTTGATCAGCACTGTATAGTTACTGGTGCTGCAGTGGGCAGCAACAACAGAAACAAGCCTGTTTAGCTGTTGTAGCTTCATTCTTTGTCAGCTCATCTACAAGAAGATATAACTGTGCAACTGACTGGGCTTATACATTAGCTCCAAGCCAGAATTCATACTGAAGGATCCTTCATGTGGAAGAGACGTGTAATCAGGTATATGCTTCTCTCTTTAGCTTTTTATATGCAATTGTGTGTGTAAATACATCTTTTTTATCCATGTTTTACTCCTGATTCAGGTAGTCTCTGCCCAGTGGGCTCTGTGTGGGAACCTGGTTGCCTCAATTTGAGTGCTGAATTCTTCAAAAGTTGGCTACAATTTTGTGTGATGATTTGACTAAAGAAAACCCATGCAACTCAGACCAGAGTTATTGCTGATGTCCTGCAATGTGGTGTCATACAGGTGAGTCAGACAAGAACGTATTTGAGAAATCACTGGTAAATATTAGAGACAGCATCTACATGTGCTCAGGAGTTTGTACCCATTGAGTCTGCAAATGTTCTTGCAGCTAGGTGAATAAAACAAAAGATTTTTTTAAATAAACACATACTAACAAACATGCATAGGTATTTCTTATCTGTCCATTAGTAAGTACATGTTTTAGTTGACAATCCAAAAACATACATCTATTTGATGAGCAACACTGCTGAAATCTCACGCATTACTGGAATCACAATAACTATCTCAATACTAGAAAGTATTGTATTACTGATAAAAATGTTGTATGAAGGAGAAGTGTAATTTTAGTTATTTATTTTCTGGCTGCCTCTTTCTCTGCGGGTTATCTGATCTCATAGGGGAGCTGGAGTTCTTGCTGGAGGCCTCCATCCTGTGTTGTGGGCTGCATCATACATTGGCACTGATGGAGCTGAAATTCCCTTTCCCTTTCCTGTCGACATTTGGGATATAAGAGGAGATACTCCTAGCACAGACACCACTAGTACTTTAATTATGCTATATTTTATAACAATTATGCTCTGATCTGCTGCTTTGAAAGAGAAAAGAAAAACAAAACAGCTTTAGGGACAGAAGGGGAAAGCTTCCCCAGTTTATTCTTTAACAGTATTAGAGTAGAAAGAAACACAGCTCTGCCAAATGGGTTTAGAAAGCCAGAGGCTATATAGAACATAGCAGGTGATGGCAAAATTCAGAATCAATCATTTTTTGTATTGTATTTAGTACTGAATTTCATACATTTATAATCATCATCTCTTCGGTACTAGCATCTTGCCCAGTATTGATATCCTGGCAGGTATTATAAATTAAGCATGATAACCCCACTATTCAATGTCTACAGAAAACACAAAATTATTAAAAATGGACAAATAATTTATGTGATATTTTTATTCTTTACTGAGTTCATGGGGTTCATTTTTTCTTATTTTTATTGTCACTTTATATGTTTGATAACTTTGGGTTACAAAACACATGCTTTTTATTTATTTCTAGGAAATTACATTAAAGATTTTGCTCAGCTGAAGCTAGTGCAAATAATGGAGAACAGAAAGGAGTATTGTTGTATATTATTTGTTAGTTTCAGATCAAGTAGCATGTAATGTGTGTGCTTGTGCTTATATAATAAATTCTACCACCTCAAATGTTTACCTTTTTCTAAAAAAAAAAGAGTTATTTTAATACAAATTTTTAGACTATTGTTACATAAGACAAACACATCCAATTCAAGGCTTTTTCAAATGTTTTTCCACCAGATAAAATTTTTAGATACAATGCATAAATAAAAAAACTTCACTGTGAAATATTTCAGAAAATGTACTGAGTGATACCTCCATTTTCAGTGGTTTAACACCAAGAAAAGATATTTACTTCATTTAAAATTTACACTTGTATGCTTATTTGGTTTTATTTTATTATGAGGCATCTAATGGTATATGTTTATTATAAAATACACTCGCGTGTTGCTTCAGGTAAAAGGATTATATAAAACATGTATGTGTGTGGTCCTACTGCCCCCACCAGACTCTTACATGTTGAAACAAGATGGAACGCCTTCGGTTACAGTATTGGCGAGGGCAGAAATGCTAATCCCAATATTTAAATTTATAGAATGTTTACTAGAGATGCCTTTCAAAAGATGAATAATGCGACACTGTTAACTTGTGCTCTTTCTAAACTGGTGCTTGCATTTTTGTACTAGAGTGTACTGTAGAATTGCATTCCCTGATAGGAATCCCTCAGAGGTGCTGGTAAAAGCCATGAAAGGTAAATGTCTGTATATTATTTTCAGGGTCATGTCTTGTATATGTCTCTCCTTCAGCTGATTTTTTATTTTGCTTTCCTTCTCAGTTAAGTAGAAGTGTCTACTCTTAGGAATATTTCAGTCAAAGGAGTAACCTTTACTCTTGTCTGTCTTTTTCCCTGTCTTTCAGGTAGGCAATTGCAAGGCATAATTGTTAAAGAAGCAGAAATTTCAAATCCTCACATGGTTCATTAAATAGTTAACATTCTGATCTTATGTATGAAGAACAATGTTTTAAAAATAATTTAATTGTATAAGCCAGATAAAATTTATTCAGCATAACAGCTGTATCATACAATTTTACAGACATTGCAAGACATAACAATACTACTGAAAGTAAATGAAACCCTGTGTTTATAGATATTTAATTTTTAAAAAAACAGGAATATAAGGGTTCCCATTAAATTCTGCTTATCTTGAAATGCAGAAGCTTATCATAGGGACTAAGGCACAGATAACTAGGCCTGCTACAATTTTAATCTTCACTCCATTCAGTGGACATTGCCATATATTTTTAACCTTTTATCTCTGACCCAAGATGTGCATTTGATGTTGAATGGTGCCCTTTCTTGTCAGAGCTGCTAAAGAAGTCAAAAATGAGTATTAAAGTCTGCTTTGGAAAAAAAATTAAATAATATTTGAATATTGAACAGAGTTCTGTAATAATATTATGCCCATTCTGTTCAACACAAGTTGAAAGCAAGCATGGATTCCAATGTGCTATGCATTTGACAACAGCCTCTTAAGTTTTAATGTATGCTTTTTTGTGCCAAAATGTCTGAAGCGTGTAAAGATGTACTGTCTGCCTTTCCTCACCTAACCCATACTGCTCAGTACTCAGGAGCTCTTAGTGCTCATCAGCAGTGACAAGAGTTATTGACTGAATATTCATGGGATTCCTTTCATTTTATTACACTTTCTCATTCTGTTTCATTGTAATCTTTTCCCTTTCATAAGACTTTTTACAATGCAGCATCCCTCGACATACGTTATTCCTTCTTGATTTTCAAACATATGTTGGGCAAAGTCATAAGGCTCATAAAACAATAGTTCCTACTGTCATGAGCAATTGCCAGATTTCAGATTTCCTATGAATAAAATATTACATTTTTAAGTACTGAAAAAATACAAAACCAACCTCACTATTAAAGAATCCCACAACAGACAGATAGCAAGGATACAGTTCACTCAGATGTGGTTATTACAGAACAGTCACCTAAAATTATCATGCTTTTAGTGCTGCTTTCTGATTTAATCCAATTGCTATTCCAGAACAAGTGGAAACACTAGAACCCTGTTCACCTAAGAGGGCCTGGCAAAAACCTTAAATATCAGTAAGAAAAGATGGAACGCTGACCTCTACATTCCTAGGTGCTTCAGAGTGAAATTAGGGGTGAAATCTTGCAAACAGGAGCGTGTTGCAAAACTGTCACTCACCTCATGGGTGCTGCATTTGTCTCAAGGCTACAATTTGTGCCTTCCCTTCTTTGTATATACATTCTATAGTAGAATCTGCATATGTACAGTTTCCTTTTCATTTTCTTTGTAATTAACCAAAAACTCTACCATCCTTAGTCTGCCTTCACACGTCTTTCCTCAGACACTCCACACTCCTGATGGTCAGAACATTGAGATGGCTTCTGTGAATCCCTGTCAGTGCCATGAGACACCACAGACAGTAGAGCTGACATTGGCACACTCTTAAAGCAGTTTTCTATTTATAAACCACACATCAGCAGCTACTAAGCTCACTCAAAACCCATGTGAGCTCCAGGCAGAGACCTTTCCTTTTTATAAACAGAACTGTGTTCTGCTCTGAAAACTGATGGTGTCAAAAGCAAATGCAGAAATCATATTGCATCTTCCTCCTGACATCAGTATTCCTCACAACTAAATTCAGTTTTAGTTCCAAAAGATTACATTTTGTTATTGTCCCTCTTTGTTAGGTACAAGCACATAGCAATTATCTGGCTTCCTATCTCTGTCCACTTTACAGAAAGAGACAAGGATTTCTTTTTTTTCCAGCAGAATGGAAATGCAAATATTATTATTGAAAGCAACAAATGAAAACTTTGAGGATTAAAAATGAGTTTTATCCACTAACATTTCAGTGATTCCAAATATAAGATTGTGACCTTTCCAAATTACAGCTTTTACATTATAATGCAAGGCTTTTTCAAAAAGAAAATAATTTTAATTCTATTAATCTAAAAGAAATGTTTGCTTTCATATAATCAAAGGAAAAAGTGTGTGTATTTTTCCACTGCTGTATGCATCAAAATAAAAGTGTGGAGATAAACATCAAAAGTTGGGGATATCCTAAGCTTCATGAAACCTGTACATCTGTAGTGTTATACACATATTCCTGTACTGTTTTACAACAGGCCTGTTTCTGTACAGTTGCAGTAACTGGATTTACAGGGGCTTATTTTTATTCATAGCTAGATAAAAAAATATATATATATATATATGTATACATTCCCTGAATCAAAGTGAATTAAAAGGAAATGACATGCAAGGGGAGAAGGCAGCTCAGATTTCTCATCAGCAGTCTAATCATGAGTGACCCACAGGCAACTCAAAAGCTGCCCACACAATTACTCATGGAGTCTGCTTAGAAACAGGCATCGCTGCCAGGAAAATCTTTCTTACCTTGAATCCAAGTTTAGCGATGGCCACCTATAATAGGAATTGGAGGGAGGAATGCAAAGTGCAAAGCACTGCATTAAACTGACACTAGATATATCACTGTTGGGCAGGCTGTACATTTTTATGTGATGCATTTTACAGACATAGATAAATATATGCAACTAAAGTAAGCATGAGCAACAGGGTAATTCCTAGTCTAGTTTCTCTTTTCAGTTGTTCCAGTCTCACTGAAGTTAATAGAGCTGCCTCAGTATGAGAGACAAAACTTTTTGAATGTGCTGGGTGGGAGAGTGGTACTTTCTGTCTCATACCATGCTACAGGCGCACTAAACTCTGTGAACTTCCAAGTAATGAAAAGCTGTGAGATCAAAGCACAACTGCTTCTGTAGCCACCATGGCTAAAACCTGATCGCGCTTTAAGTGACTTCAAAAGCATTAGGTGAGGGATGACTTTAGCATTTAAACTTAACCTACTGTGATACTTCAGCAACATATAAAGGAGGTTTTTCTGCTGTCTATCATTCTGCTAGGGACAGATGTAATCAGTGTTCAACTACTAGAAAGGAAGTATTTATTAGTATTTTTTCACAAAATACTTTTTTTTCACCAGAATAAATCTATGTTGGTGTACGTGGAAGGTAGGATTCAAGTAATTTCCAAAATCATATAAAGTTCTTTCAACAATTTCAACAAAAAAAAAGTTTTTGTGTAAAGAAAACTTGAATGTTTTGATGGTTTAGTTGTTGGTTTTTAATGAAGCAAATACAAAATAACAACATGAACAGCATAAAAAGGATTAATACATAATACAAAACAAAAAAAATCTTTTCAGCCTAACAAAATATACCTCTGTACCTGGAATGAACTTTTACTACTAGTTATTTCCCTGAGAAAAATTCCACATTAACTAACTCTTGCAGCACTGTTTTATGATGAAATGAAATTATTCTTTCCACTTATTTGACAGCTGATCTGAAATAATTGATTCAATTATTCATTGGCAGAGAGACAGCATGATGACTTTCAACACAGTATCTTAATATATTTTAATAGCGCATTATGTATCCACGTGTGATGTTTTAAAGTTTCCATATTCGGCACAACCGCTGACTGATGTTACTTTACAGTATATTACGTATTGAAAACATAATATCCCAGCTTGGCAGGAAAATCCAGAAGGAAAGAAACAGGCTGATTAAAATTATTGAACTGGAAGATGGCCTCTTCTTATCACATCATTTTTCCAGCTTTTTGTTATCTAATTATTTCCTTCAAGTGACAGACAGATATTTTTTATTATTTATTCCACCACCAAACCACTTTCAAAAAACCACAGTTTATATATGGCAAATCAGTGCCAATGGAATATTTTTTTAACTAATCTGAAAAATGTGGGGTGTTTATGTATTATAGTTTATTATACTAATTGAGTTTCATGTAATTTAAAAAGTTTTCTACTAATAAGTTCAATTATTACTGAAGATACTCAGGGTTACTTCTCTAAAGAATCTGTGGAGTCACCTTTTTTACTATTGTTTCATAATACTGAAAGATGTTGCTTTTAGAGTTATGCACTTGAAGAACAACATTACAACATCAGTGCTTTTTAACAGTTAAGGATTTTATAAGAATTGAGATCCCTAGCTGGACAGATTTGCAAACTCTGAGAATTTCCACTAAAATTAACTTTTACCTTTCCATTGCACAACCTCTCTCGATGATTTCTCAACAGTCTTGGGAAACCAGAGAGGTCCCAGCTGACTGGACCCTGGCAAATATTGTCCTGACTTTCAAGAAGGGCAACAAGGAGGATCCTGGAAACTACTTGAGTGCCTGGCAAAACTGTGGAGAAGATTATTCTGAGAGATATTGAAAAACACCTGAAAAACAACACAGTCATTGGTCACAGCCAGCACAGCTTCATGAGAGGAAAATCCTCCTTATCAAACCTAATTTCCTTTTATAACAAGGTAACTCACCTGATTGATCAAGGGAAGCCAGTTGATGTAACGTTTTTGGATTTCAGTAAAGCTTTTAATACTGCCTCTCACAGGATCCTGCTGGATAAAATGGCCGGCACACAGCTGGATAAACACATCATGTGATGGGCAAGCAACTGGCTCACAGGTTGGGCACAGAGTGTTGTAGTGAATGGGGTGACATCAGAGTGGTGACCTGCCACTAGTGGGGTTCCACAGGGCTCCATCCTCAGCCCTGTGCTCTTCAACATCTTCATCAATGACTTGGATGCAGGACTAGAAAGGACACTAAGCTACTTCTCAGATGATACAAAACTGTGAAGGGCTGTTGACTCCCTTGAGGAGAGACCCTGCATAGAGACCGAGACAAATTAGGGGACTGGGCAATCGCCAACCATATGAAGTTCAAAGAGGGCAGATTCTGCACCTGGGACGGGGCAACCCTGGATGTACGGACAGACTGGGGAATGAGAGACTGGAAAGCAGCACTGCAGAAAGAAACCTGGGGGTCCAGGTGGATGGCAGGTTGAACATGAGTCAGCAGTGCCCTGGCCGCCAGGAGGGCCAACCCTGTCCTGGGGTGCATCAGGCACAGCATCACCAGCCAGGCAAGGGAGGGGATTGTCCCGCTCTGCTCTGCACTTGGGCAGCCTCACCTTGAAAACAGCATCCTTGTGAGGGAAAAGGAGGGCACACACTGATCTCTTCTCTGTGGTGACCAGTGACAGGACCCCAAGGGAATGGCCTGAAGTGCAGGGGGAGGTTTAGATTGAATATTAGAAAAAAGTTCTTCACCCAGATGGTGGTTGGGCACTGGAACAGGCTCTCCAGGGAAGTGGTCACAGCACCAAGCCTGACAGAGTTCAAGAAGCATTTGGACACTACTCTCAGGCACAAGGTGTGACTCTTGGCAATGGTGCTTTACAGGGCCACAAGTTGGAATGGATGATCCTTGAGGGTCCCTTCCAATTCTTCTGTGATTCTGATTTTTTGATCTCCAAATGTGTTCCAAATCAAATTGTCTAACAGTAAGCTTCCTTAAGGGATGTACTTCTGCAATGAAAAATATATAAGGCCCTGAATATTAGAGTGTTATATGTGGAGGAAAGAGAAGGGGTTGTTATGTGTGCATTTCTCTCTGTTCAAGTGAGAGCATTGGTTGGGCTGAGATAGTAAGGCTATCCCAAGTCAGTGAGACAAAGCAAAGCTTCCATTCAAATTAATAGCAAACTCCTACAGACTCAGACTGACTGTTGTGTTTAAGAAAGGGAACTCAGAAAACTCACAATATCATCTGAAAAAATATGTTGGCTTGGGCAATTTCTTTGAGAAGTATAGGTAATGATACAAGAGCTACTATAATAAGTGAAATGAAAAGGCGACATAAAAATGATGATGTGCTGCCTAATTTAGATGTATGGAGGCTTTGCAGCTTATTTTTCAAGACTGACTTATTTACCCATTCTGAACACATAGAAGAGATTTCAATAAAAAGTAAATGTAACCATTTGATTTTGATCTCTCCTCTCCTTTGCCCTCCATTGCAAAGAGCTTCTTCCTGCTTTCATAAGCAAATTACTGCTAAACCCAAAAGTTATTCAGTAATCCTGAAAGGAGGGTGGGCATTTTCTCAAGCCCAAGTTTGTCATTATTGCTTCAAGTGTGAAATTTTTCACAATGTTACACAGAGGGTGCATTATAATGTTGGAAAATCATGAAAAAAATAAAATCCTCAGTGTTACCGAGAAAGCCTCTGGGATCTCAGGTGTCAGTTCGAGGAGAGAGATTGCTCTACCTATAAATTCATCTTTCCCAGAACTGACATCCAAGGTCCCAGAGCCTTTTCCATATTGCCAAAGACTTTTTCATGCAATTCTAGCAACACAGTGCATTCCATTCTTCACAAGAAATGTTCAGCTATTCATATTGCAGACAGCCAGACATCTTGCTGACTTTCTAAGAATATTTGAGCTATTGGGAACAGAGGTACCAAAATACGATATAGTACTAAATTTTCAATAACATTTCAGAAATTAAAATCCACTTTATATTTCAAAATAAAAATATCATCTGGAAAAAGCAAACAAAATAATCCTAACAACAAAAACAACAACAAAAAAAAGTGAATTAATTATAATCTGTTAAAAATGCTGGATGTTCACATTTTAATTTGTCTGTGTCTGTGTGAGTGTGTGTCTCTCTCATGAGCATAAGCTAGGTGAAGTGTAAACATATCTATCCTGGGTTATCAGTCTCACTTTGGTGTTACAGCAACTTCCTCTGTGTACTGAAAACACTCTCATTTCAGCTGAAAGCAAGTAATAGTCACAGATCAACAGCATTAAACGATAAATGTACATTTTTATCTCTGAGATTCATCTCTGTTCAAATTTACTCTTTTGGTTACAATTAGCAAATGCTTTGAGGACTTCAAGACAATTTTTATCTTCATGTGAGTTGTAGGGGAAAGCAATAAGGAGTTGTATTTAAAACAAGGTAGAGATGTGCTACTAGGTATAGTATAGAGGAGTGCTACTAAATGCTCAGGGATATTCAATTGAGCAACACTTTTTCCCAGTTAGGGGCAGATAGCTATTTGTAAACTCAGAATAAACAGAGAAGCCTTTTCAGATTCACACTACAGCAGCTGCACTTTGAGGGTCCATGACAGATGAAGGGCTCCAAGGTACCATTACACATTTTTAGGCATTAATAGACTAGAATGGATCTGTTGTTATATGACCACAATATGAGCTCTGGATGTATATGGTAAACATAACACACTACTTTACAGGTGAATATTTTAAGTGGTTTAAAGACAAATTCTGAGGTTTTGATGTGAGTTGATTTAGTTGACAAAGTAAACGTGAACTTGAGTGACACTGCACTCACTTATCTGAGTGCACCTTTTTTTAGGGGTGCAGGAGGAAGGGAGATAGAAAGAAAGAAGGAAAAAAGGAAAAGAAATTGAAAACCAAAAAGGGTTTAGAAGGGAAAAGGGAAGAAAAAAAAGGAAAGGAAAGGAAAGGAAAGGAAAGGAAAGGAAAGGAAAGGAAAGGAAAGGAAAGGAAAGGAAAGGAAAGGAAAGGAAAGGAAAGGAAAGGAAAGGAAAGGAAAGGAAAGGAAAGGAAAGGAAAGGAAAGGAAAGGAAAGGAAAGGAAAGGAAAGGAAAGGAAAGGAAAGGAAAGGAAAGGAAAGGAAAGGAAAGGAAAGGAAAGGAAAGGAAAGGAAAGGAAAGGAAAGGAAAGGAAAGGAAAGGAAAGGAAAGGAAAGGAAAGGAAAGGAAAGGAAAGGAAAGGAAGAAGAAACAGTAAAGAAGGAAATTGGAGGGTAGGATGGAGGGAAAAGAAAATCCTTCATTTGCTTCATTTTCACATGCTCCTCTGTAAACCTGTACAAATGGCCCTAAGGACATGAATCTGTGCAGCATAGCAAATCCCAGCTGAGGTCAGGAAGCTTCACAGAGACTAAAACATCTGTTGTTGTATTGTCAGGTGGGTAACTAGGATTTCAGCTGAGAGGAATTCTAAAGGCACCTGAGATTTTGGTAACTATTATTTTTATACATTTCCAGCTGATGTTTTGGAAGCTTAAGTAATCCAAATAATCATTATCAATATATATAATAGGATCAGAATTTTTGTAGGATAGGCTTGCCTGACTAAGCTATTTTTGTTCTGATATTAGGTCTTTTGGGAAATTTTTCTCTTTTGCCTGCCTTTCAGAATCACAAGGCCTTATTTCAGTCATTGTCATGACTGCAGCACAATAGCTGCATCAGCCATCACTTTTGAGAAGATGCACACTTTCTGGTTGAACTGCAAAGGGCTTGTTATTGTTGACAAGCACTTAATATCTGGAACAAATACTTTTTCACACTGAAAACAAAAATATTAATTGATTTTAGATACAGCTATGTTTTTTAACAGCAGATTGGACAGCTCTGCAGTCTGGGAAGCAGCTAAATTGTCCTTTGTTTTCTTTGTACCAGACATGCATAAAAATTTGGGAAGTGCATTTTATCTGTCACTTCTGCTAGCAGCAGACTAGATTTGCCTACATCTGGCTTCATGCCCTATAAAGTAAGTTTCTCTCCCTTTAAGCTCTGTCTTGTTTGGATTGTAATTACACAAAGGATAAAAGGCTAAGGAGTCTGTGGGGTTCCTGTTTAGGTGCCAGTGGTATCCATTCCCCCATTAACCCCACTAAAATCTTTCCGAGTCTTATTTCTTTGTTTTTGTTTAATGAGCACCAGTCCCAGCAGAGCAACAGAGCCAGAAGGAAAGAAGAGGAAGTATATTACACTCACACAGTGACAGGACTTCCCTGAACACCACCAAGCTCCCAGCACTGGGCAAGTGGCAATTTGAGCTCAGCAAAAAAGGGACACAGAATCATAGAATTATTTGAGTTGGAAAGGACCTTGGAAAGATCATCTAGTTCCAAGCATAGGCAGAGATGCCACCCACTAAATCAGATTGCTCAAGGCCTCATCCACAACTTCTCTGGGCAACCTGTTCCAATGCCTTAACCTTTTCACAGTAAAGAATCTCTCTTTTAATTTAAAACTGTTCCTTCTTTTTCTAGCACTATCTGCTGTGCAAAAAGTTACTCTTCCTCCTTTTTCTAAGCCCCTTTAGATCCTGGAAGGCTGCAATGAGATCACTCTGGAGCCTTCTCTTCTCCATGCTGAGCAATCCCCTGGTCTCTCAGCCTGTCTTCATAGGAGAGCCCTCTGGACATCTTCCAGCTCTCTGATCAACTTTGTGTCCCTCAAGAAGCAGCAGATCCTCATCTTTATTTTGCTGAGGACCCCAGAGCTGGACATAGTACTCCCTGGTACTGGAATCTCACCAGAGCAGAGGGACAGAATCACCTCTCTCAACTTGCTGGTGACCTGTCTTTTGATGCAGCCCAGGATGCAGTTTGCCCTCTGGGCTGCAAGCTGGCCCATGTCCAGCTTTTCGTTCACCAGAAACCATAAGTCCTTCTTCACAGGACTGCTTTCAATCTCCCACTCTATACTCATATCTGGTATTGCTGTGACCCAGGTGCAGCACCTTGCACTTGGACTTGTTGAACTTCATGAGGTTCCTATGAGCCCAGTCCTCAAGATTGTCCAGTTCTCCCTGGATGGCATCTCATCCATCTGTTTTGTCAACTGCACCCCTCTCTGCTTTGTGATGTCTGCAAACTTGCTAAGGGTGCATTTGATCCCACTCGTCCATGTCATTGATTAAGATACTGAAGAGCACCAGTCCCAAGACTAAACCCTGGTAGACTCAGCCCCTACGGAGGGACATCACTCATCATCAGCCTCCATATGGACAGAGTCATTGATCACAATTCTTTTGCTTGCTCCATCCATCCATCCATCCATCCATCCATCCATCCATCCATCCATCCATCCATCCCCTTATCCACAGAACAGTCCACCTTTCAAACCCGTATCTCCCCAATTTAGAGATAAGCATGTTGTGTGGGACTGTGTTAAAGTCCTTACAGAAGTCCATGTAGCAGACGTCACCCTGCCTTCCCTTGTCAACCATTGCAGTCACTCCCTCACAGAAGGCCACCAGACTGCTCAGGTGTGGTTTGCCCTTAGTTAAGCCATGCTGGCTGTCTCAGATCACCTTCTCATCTTGCTTAAGCCTTAGCATTGCTTCCATGAGGATCCTATCCTAACATAGGAAAGAGTTACAAAGATGTTTTACGAAGATGACCATTTCTTTAACGTGAAAGGTTTAAATACTCTCATGTAGCTAATATCTCCTTGTTGATGATTATGCCATTCTTTTTTGTATGACACTGTACTTTTAGAGTCTTTTGTCTTACATGTGTTCATGCCCACACACAAAGAAGCAATAAGAGTGTCATTGATAAAGACTTATCAGAGGTTTCTTAGAAAACAGTTAATTCCCTCTGTAGTAAACATAGAGAAAAAGACAGCGTAAGAGACCAGCTCTTAGGTGGGACAGCTCTAGACTTTAACTAAGCTATTCCTGCTCATATGGCAGTATCATTCACTTCAAAGATATTGCCATAGTCCTGTAGGTAGAATGCAATTACTTTTTTGCCTTATCCAAGATCTTACCCTAGCTACAGCCTCATACATCTGCTGCATCTGATTCTGGGCTCTTTTTAGCATCTGCAAGCGTATAAGCATCACTTGAAACTTTTCACATGATGGTTAAGTAGGGTAGATACAAATAAAATGCTTTATTTGGGACACCATATGGTGGAAAGGATGGCTGTAAAATAGCTACATGACAAGAGAAATTCATCCATTTGATACAGACCTACTCTACAGCCTAAAAATATCTTACTTAGGTAAAACATATAACCTCTGTTCTGCCACTCTTCTGTTGTGCCACTCTTCTGCCTAGAGATGTAAAAAATCCCTCAAACCGTAATGAAGGTTCGTAAAAAAGAAGTAACTAATATTATATAGGAGTAACACCATTGGCTTTAGATGCTCCTTTTCCTCATCTGTAGAGGATTGCTTGTTTTGGCTTTTCTCAAAATTCTCTAAAACTTTTTGAAATTTCTTCAGCCGAAGATCAACACTTCTGTATCAGTTTTCCCTAATCAGAAGTTTCAGAGTCTGAAGGCAGCTATGCAGACACCCATTAAAGAATAAAGAAGAAAACGCAAGGGAAAAATCCCAACAAACCAAAGCCAATTTAGGTCTAAATTATATGTCACCTTTGGTGTTCACAGAAACATAGCAAACTAGAGGAAAATCATCCTTTTTTTATTTTGTTTCTTTAGTCATTAATGTAGTTGTGGAGGAGAATAGCATATCAAGATTTTGCTTTTCCAACTTAAAGTTGTGCAAAAGGTTAACAAGCAGAAAGAAAGAAAAAAAAAGCCTCCCCCCCCACCCCCGCCAAATAAAACAAACAAACCAAAAAAACCAGAGAAGCATAGATGGGGGAAAAAAGATTTTAGATCAGGCGAAAATGAAAAGTTACAAGGCAGCTACTTGCAAAGGCGTAAAGGAGGAGCAGCAGAGGTACAACTGAGAGAAGTAGAATCCAAAGGCCCATGAAGACACAGGCAATAACAATGGTCATGGCTTCAGGCTCATCACTTTTCCACAGTTTTAATAATCTAACATCTCTAGAGTATATATCCATCATCTTTCAGTACCTACAAGAGAGTCCACCAGTGAATAGTGGGGGAACTAGTGTTTTACTGAGGAAATAAAAGCAGTATATAAAAATTTAAACCTACATTTTGCTATTTAGCATATACAGTACATGATCAGAGTTTATTAATTAATCTGGGCTTTCATAAACCACCAATGTATTTGAGCAGATTTTTTTTCACTCTTTTTAGAAGAATAAGTAGCATGCAGACATTTTAATAACCTCATGTCTCAAGTGTGTATATTTCTAGTACATGCAAGAGGCATGATTCATCTGTCGACCACTTAATTTCCTAACTTGAAGGATAGTAAGCTATTTAAACAGAAGGGGAGAAATGCATGATGAGAAATAAAGAGGTCATTCTATTTTTAAGAACTTAGCCTGCATCTCCTAGTTTTACTTGTTAAATGTTCTCATCCTTGATAAAATTATAAGCTACCTGCTGTCAAGCAGAAATGAAGATCATGTAAGTATAACCAGGTAAAATGTAACCAGGCAGTTGATCTGTTTCTTGCATCTTCATAGCTTATGGGATTAAAGCATGACAAGCAGAAAAGTACAGGTATCAGAGTTACACAGATCAATCTTCACTTGGGATCATTACTTTGATGTGATCCAAGTAAATTCCTTTTAAGATGTTAAGAATGTGGTTGCCACTTACAGTGATTAAGTGTAATCTAGTTTGATTCAATATATTACAATATAACTTTCTTTCCAGGTTCTTTTCTGAAGATTCAGGAAATTTTACACTTACATGTTTCTGCTCACTGGGAACCTATTTCTACAAACTTATTGAAGCAGTAAATTGAGTGGGGGAGAAAGGTTACAAGTTTTCCTCCTCCAGAAGTATCAGACAAATGCTATTATAAATAAATTTAAATATTCTGCATCTCTTACATCTGACCTACCAAGAAGGTTAATAAAGTCCTACATCTAGTTTGTCTTTCTGAAGGCTTGACAACATCTCTTGACTAGACTCTCAAATGCGTGGCTGGTAGGTCAATGTGAAATAGACCCAAACCCAGATAGCATCAAAGTGCATCTGTTTGAGCTTTTCCGCTGAGGTAAGAACACTAGAAAAACTGAAAAAGTTCAGAATTTAAAATTTAGTTTAAAAAAGAAATTAACTAATACCATAATTTTTTGAAATAAAGAAACCACAAGATGGTATACAATAAAAATAGAAACAATTTGTTAAGAAATCTTTCTCAGAGAAACCTTTAATCAAAGCTGGCTACCTGGAATTAGTGAAGCATACATAAATATACAAATTTCTCAGCATGGGATAAATTAGAATATAAAGATTAGACAGTCCATCAGGAAGCGGACTGTTTTATCATCCCTTTTCCCTTTTTCCAGCGGAAAAAGCAACATGATCTTTTCTCTAAGGCTCTCATGGCCACAGTGATCAGTTTGCACTGATGAAAACTGTCTACAAAAAGGAAAAAATTAAAGATCCCATATCATTGCACTTAGCATGACTAATCAAATAAGGTACATGAATTTATCCTTTGCAAATTGCACTGCACATATAAATTCGATTGATGACTGTGGTGAACAGTTTGTGAATTATATCATGATTAATGGAAACTGGGAGATTTCAATCCATGCTCTTGCCAGAGATATGAAATAGTGTGCAGTTGTATATGACTGCCTGGCTGAAGGCTTGACACTCAGGCAAATAAATGAGTCTGGCAAGCATCTGGCCACTGTCTTTGCAAAGGAGTCTGCACATGTCTTCGCAAGTGAAATTACTTACAAGAAAAGCATGTAAAATCTGTTGATTATCTCATAAATTTGTACTCTCCCTTTATCCCCCCACCTAAGTCAGGGAGATACACAGATAGATTTAAACTGGGGAGCCTTATATACTTCTCTTTCAAGTTCTGAGTTTTCTGTCTAGTTGGAAGTACTCTCCAAGTTGCTCCCTATTTCAGTCTGCTACTTAATCATATTACTTTGTTGAGAAAATGCTAATATTTAGTGCATCTCCTTGCACTAAAAATCCTCACTCTAATGTCTGAGTGTTTTACAAATAATATCAGCAATGGAAGTTCACACACCACATGAAGTCTCTCATTTCAAGAAAAAATTCTTCTCAGGATAACTGAGACGAGAGCATAAAAGACTGAGCAAGCAAAGGAAAAAGGAGTATTGTCAATGCTTTTTCTCAATTACAATCAAAGTCCAGCTTTAGCTCACCTCCCCTATTGTTAATCTTTGGTCAATCTCTGAGTCCTTTCTCCCCCTGCAGACTTTTTCTTTCTTAACTCTCACATCTTTGCCTCCCTTAAGTCTTAACACTTTATAGCTAGAAGCTTTTTCTTCATGGCCTCTCCCCATGATATCACTCCACCTGACTCCCACACTGGCTTCTGACTTCCTTCCACAATCACTCTTGAAATCTTTTTTCTTGTCTTCAAGGTCCTATTCCTGCCTATTTCTCTCTCATCTCTCTCTTATTTTGATGCCCATGTGTGTCTTATATTCTTTCAAGCCAGAAGCACGACTTTCACTAGCTCAGCTGTGAAATCTGTGCTGAAATATCATACGCACATCCCCTACATTTCAGCTTCTGAGATTCAGTAGAGAACACAAAAAAAAAAAAAAAAAAAAGAAAAAACCATGCAACCTTCAACATTGCTATAATCAAACTTCAGATAAAAACAGGTAGTAACTGGCTTTACCTTAATAAAATTGAATATAGCTCCTGGCAGTATTTTAACTTCAACATAACAAACCACTTAAAAGTATGGATGACAAAGACTAGGGGTCTGAAATATACTATTGTTTGTCAGTATGCAGACCTCCCTCTCATGCAAGCTTAATGATGTATCACACTTCCCACAACAGCACTTTCTGAAACTGTTTCCTGAAATTAATGAAAATGGGCCAATGCCATGCTCATTGTTCCCATGGGATCTTTAAAAAACCAAAGGCTTAACAAAACATGTCCCTATCCTCTGGATCTGTTCAGGTGGTCTTCGCCCTGGATTTATTGTCTTGCCCAACCAGAAAAAAACACACAAAACCATTCACTGAAGCTGCAGAAAAATCACATATCTTTACAGAAAGTAATAGGGGAACCCCCAGCATTAAAGTAACAGGGTGTGAAAAAGATTAAACAGAAAATATGGGCATTTTTTTAACATATTTGAAGAGGACACATTACTAAAAGTAGTTCGTCTAAAAAGAATAAATAATTTTAATTTCCTGTTCAAGATCTGGGAGAAGACGGTGGAGCTAATTAAAATTCAGTTTTTGAAATTCCAGCCTGTAAATGATCTAATTTGAAATTCAAGTGCCTCATACGAAGCTTCCCAAAATCTCCATGGACAGTGAGGATGTACTATCAACCCCTGATGGAAATTCCACTGAAAACAAATGTTCTGTCCAAGACGTTGAAGATACCTTGACTTTGTTGAAGTCAGCAACAAAGTACTCACGAACTTCTCAAGGGCCACAATTTCAAATTGAATTTTTGTAATAAATGTGACCCTGAAGATAAGCAAGTTGTTAGAATTTTGCACTGATCATACTATATATATTTCATATATATAAATATATATATATATATTCTCAGGTAAGTGTATACACAAATTTCTCTCAGCACTTGAAGAGCTAAAAAAATATACAGGGGAAGTAGAAAGGTGGTACATGAAATACAATCTAAAAACCTCATATCTCTATGTTTGTTTTACTATATTGTTTCAAACCTCAATAATAAATTGTGGAAAAACAATTCAGACAGTTAAAATTCTTATTTTCCATTTATTCTATCTTTTTCCTTTTTTAGCCCCCTAAAAGCTGCCTTCCTTTGGAAAGGACATTGAGGCCTTGCTGAAAAGCACTGTGTACTATTTTACTTTTTTCAGCAAAAACTTGAAAACACATACCAATAAATCTTAAAAGCTCTCCTCATAGAAAGTTTGACCATTTTAAATGGAATAAAAAGGTTTTAAACAAACCCATGAATATTGACCAGCTCTCCTTGTAGTGCAGAAGGGCCAATATGCTGCCTTGTTTGGTTCTAATACAGCTCTGCCCAAAATGCAGGAGTAACACAGGAAGGTGATAAGGGATTGCACAGTCTAAAAGAAAGAGTGATGAAGTCCACTTTCTTATATTTCAGTATTTCATCTCTATCCAAGCAGTGGATGGCCAAATAAGAGCCTTAAGCATGCTACTGTCCTGGCAAGACAAACTCACTTCCCAGGGCAGTAGGAAGGTACACCTCACTCCAGCAATCTGACTTTGAGGGAGTATTGCTCAGACCTTTCTGCAGCTGTGCATGATGTGTGTGCTGCAGTGTGTTTCCTCAGGCACCTGTGTCATAGGTTAGCAAGCATAGTCCCGGAAGGGACGTCCTTGCTAAGGGGTGCTTACAGTTTCCTCTGGGAACTGATAGAACCTATCAGCTGGCCAGTTTGAATATGGACAATTCTCTAAGCCACTTAAAGTTGTGATCACCTCTGTGATCCACATTTAAGAATAGGCAAACTCCCCCTCCAAGCTCTCTCTCGTTTCCGGCGCTGGCACAGGTGGCTGCGGGCCCCGTGTGGGGGCCAGCGGGCCCGGCCAGGCCCTGCTTGGGCCAGGCCGGGCCGGGCCACGGCCATCCTGAAGCCATGGACCTGTTCCAGCCATGGAACCCCCCCCACTGCCTTGCCGTGGGCAGCCGGAGCGGCTCGGCTCTCCCCCCTCTCCACTGCGATAAGAAAAATTCAACATCCCAGCTGCAAAGCTGCAAGGCCGAGGTGAGATTAACCCTTTTTACTGCTGTGAAGAGCTGAAAACCTGAGGGAAGAGAGAGAGGAGATGCTTAAAGCTGAAATTCTCTTGTGAAGCTATGATATATCAGAGTATCCTGTTGTAATTTCATGAAGATATGGGGGGTGGAGTGTTCAACTCGTGAGCAAAAGCACCTGCGTTGAGATAGGCAGATGCTGACGCAGCTGTAATTTCATGAGAAGTTTGGACAGGGAGAGATGAACCAGATGAGGACTTTTGCTCCAAACGGGAAAGGAGAAAACCTCAGTCCGTAGAGATGAACCAGATGAGGACTTTTGCTCCAAATGGGAAAGGAGAAAACCTCAGTTCCTAGAGATGCTCCCAGAGATAGTCCTAACGATGAAGATGATGAAGACCCTTTGCTCCCAGGGAAGGAGAAGGGCCTCTGTTTTTGTTTCTGAACGGCTCAACCTTAAAATTATACCCCAAAAAACTTCAAGAGTGGACCCTCGAAAGCAGTTGCGGGAAAAGCTGCAAGTCGGGGGAAAGGACTCACACGCAGGCAGAGAGACTCCTCTTCCTAAATGGACTGAACAATATTTGGAAGTGGGCGGCTGGCTCGTTGTGATACTGTTTTCATAGCATGAGCAAGAAGAGACTTCTCTTTCTAAATGGACTGAACAAGGTTATTATGGAAGTGGTAAACAGACTGAACATCTTAAGGGTTGTCTTTTCACATTGTCAGTGGGAGAAGGGAGGAAGGTGGGGGGAGGAGGAGAGTTCTGAAGGTGGTATAATTTTTTTTTCCTCTTTTAGGTCTGTTAATAAACTTCTTTATATTCTTTCAAGTTTGGTGCCTGTTTTGCATTTCTCCTAATTCTTATCTCACAGCAGATAAACAGTAATGAGTATTTTGGACCAAACCACTACACTAAATTGGGGTTTCTGCCCGGTTACAAACCGAACCCGCGACAAAATGGTGGAGAATGCGGGCAATTGATGAGAACTGTGAGATAATGATTAATTAGGAGGAATACTGGGCAAAGCAAGTATTAAGTCATAAGTTAAGTAGCATGATAGTGAGAAACTTATATTGCAGTTGTATTGAACTATCTAGGAGTGGAATATGGTAGAAGTTGAATGTAATTTTGATAATAATTCTTAAATGTGTCTTCACAGAGGTGAGGGGTGGAGAATGTCATAGGTTAGCAAGCATAGTCCCGGAAGGGACGTCCTTGCTAAGGGGTGCTTACAGTTTCCTCTGGGAACTGATAGAACCTATCAGCTGGCCAGTTTGAATATGGACAATTCTCTAAGCCACTTAAAGTTGTGATCACCTCTGTGATCCACATTTAAGAATAGGCAAACTCCCCCTCCAAGCTCTCTCTCGTTTCCGGCGCTGGCACAGGTGGCTGCAGGCCCCGAGTGGGGGCCAGCGGGCCCGGCCAGGCCCTGCTTGGGCCAGGCCAGGCCGGGCCACGGCCATCCTGAAGCCATGGACCTGTTCCAGCCATGGAACCCCCCCCACTGCCTTGCCGTGGGCAGCCGGAGCGGCTCGGCTCTCCCCCCTCTCCACTGCGATAAGAAAAATTCAACATCCCAGCTGCAAAGCTGCAAGGCCGAGGTGAGATTAACCCTTTTTACTGCTGTGAAGAGCTGAAAACCTGAGGGAAGAGAGAGAGGAGATGCTTAAAGCTGAAATTCTCTTGTGAAGCTATGATATATCAGAGTATCCTGCTGTAATTTCATGAAGATATGGGGGGTGGAGTGTTCAACTCGTGAGCAAAAGCACCTGCGTTGAGATAGGCAGATGCTGACGCAGCTGTAATTTCATGAGAAGTTTGGACAGGGAGAGATGAACCAGATGAGGACTTTTGCTCCAAACGGGAAAGGAGAAAACCTCAGTCCGTAGAGATGAACCAGATGAGGACTTTTGCTCCAAATGGGAAAGGAGAAAACCTCAGTTCCTAGAGATGCTCCCAGAGATAGTCCTAACGATGAAGATGATGAAGACCCTTTGCTCCCAGGGAAGGAGAAGGGCCTCTGTTTTTGTTTCTGAACGGCTCAACCTTAAAATTATACCCCAAAAAACTTCAAGAGTGGACCCTCGAAAGCAGTTGCGGGAAAAGCTGCAAGTCGGGGGAAAGGACTCACACGCAGGCAGAGAGACTCCTCTTCCTAAATGGACTGAACGATATTTGGAAGTGGGCGGCTGTCTCGTTGTGATACTGTTTTCATAGCATGAGCAAGAAGAGACTTCTCTTTCTAAATGGACTGAACAAGGTTATTATGGAAGTGGTAAACAGACTGAACATCTTAAGGGTTGTCTTTTCACATTGTCAGTGGGAGAAGGGAGGAAGGTGGGGGGAGGAGGAGAGTTCTGAAGGTGGTATAATTTTTTTTTTCCTCTTTTAGGTCTGTTAATAAACTTCTTTATATTCTTTCAAGTTTGGTGCCTGTTTTGCATTTCTCCTAATTCTTATCTCACAGCAGATAAATAGTAATGAGTATTTTGGACCAAACCACTACACTAAATTGGTGTTTCTGCCCGGTTACAAACCGAACCCGCGACAACCTGGAGAAGGAAGCAGACTGGACCCTTCATAAATATTGCTCTCCTGTGCCCAACGCATGAAGCAGGAAGCAACTTCCAGAAGACAGCCTGGTTCCAAGCTGTCCCTCCAGTCATCATCTGGCTGGCACAGCCAGTTGAACCTGGGAGCTGGGACAGCTCTGGGGTCCCACACTGTGTACATAGGTCCACCTCATTCCCTCTACGAACGCTACCCTTAAAAATGGGAAATATTTATATGTGATGAGGCCATTTATCTTCAAGGGCAGACTCAGAGAACTGCTTTCTGGAAATTAAAGTACTTGTAGGAATTAACAACTTTTGCTGCAACTGAACTCTAGTGGGATGGAAACGTGAGCCTGAGAAAATTTTAGATGTCACTACCAGTCCCTTGTGTCGTCATTCTTTCAGTCATTCATTGACATACTCTCTCAAGAAAATGTACTTGCAGGAATAATTGGACTGTGTCTTACACTCAAATTCAATACAACTTTTCCTTCAGTTGCTTTTTGTGATTCATGATGAGGAAAGATTGAAAAAAAGTTAAGAACACAGAAAATTTCTTTCTGTTTCAGAATTGAAAAGACTAATACCTTAAAATGATCTTCTGCAGAACTTCATGAAAATCAGATTTCAGTTGTCCTTGACAGGAAGACAGGATCAGAAATGTTCAGAGTAGCAATTTATAATAAACTTCTTTGGAAACAAATGTGACAGTAGCAATTTTAATGAAAAGGAGAAAGGCTAGAAAACTCAGGTTATGTTTTCAAAGTCTCTGAAGTCTCCAAATGAGATATTTGCTGCCTCAATAAGAAATGCAAGATCTCCTCTTAACAAAGAAAATGTAACAAGTAAAAAATTATGATATACCTGACAGAAACCAGTAGGCAAAATCACGAACTGCTTATGCAGAGAACTTATCCTGCTGCCCAATGCAACTAGTTTGCCATCACATATTTCTTTGTCTAGTTCCATATTTTTATATTTGTTGTTGTTTTATTTTTCTTATTTCCCCCCTCGAACTTTAGTTCTTATGGACAGAGATGTTCACTTCCATTCCTGTATAATTAGTGTCCTGTATAACTGGTGTAATTAGGGACATGGTATAGCTTTGCAGATTTTAAATGCTCCCAACAGAACGAAAGAGAACCTATATGAATTACATAGCCTGGAAGTTATAGTCTTGATGTTTCATGAAATGAAGAGACTCTGTGCTGATTTCATTACTCCTGTTGCAAAGCTTTCAACCTCTGTGGGATGTGTTCATCTCATATTATTGCTGCTATTGCTAATATTCTTCTTTTACTCACAGTCATTACTATTGTTGTTGTTGTTAATGCTGTCATTATTATGCGCATATTCAATATTATTGATGTTATTTGTCCCAAATCAGTGACCAAAATAGTGAGCTTTAGAGACTTCTTGAAAAAGGTAGTCAAAAAATTTTTAAAAATTAACTAGAAAAAAACCAAAAAAGGATGAAAAATTCAGCTAGTGGCTCAGTCCTATTAATGCCTTCATTTCTATGAATTGTGATTCTCTGGACAAAAGATGTGGTACTATATTGGTGTCTTATTGGTCCAAAAAGAGAACAGAGATGAAAATGAGGGATAGGATGGAATATGAACCAGAAAATCATATACAAAATGATAAAAAAGCCAACCAAGCTTTACATAGCTATGGCTGACTTTGTTTTACCTCTGATACTCCCTTGAAACTAATGAAAAATAATCCTCTTTGATGAGATACAGTTTCATAATTTGTAGAGACCACAACCCTCTATAAGGGTAGATTCTGCTAAGGATGTTCCCAAAACATAACTCAGGTTTTGTCCAGTTGAACATTTAATTGTATAAAGAGTAAGTAAAAGACCTCCTATGCTTACCAGATATTGTTAGCATTTTTGCTTCCCACTATTAGGAAATATGAATTCAAAAACATTAATAAAATCAAGAAAAGGAAAAGCAATAGCAATTGCAATTGTTACTGAGAAAGTAAATATTTATCTCAGAGAGTGATTCCTATTTTGATGATCTCTGTAATGACACAGCTATTGCTTTAAAAAGTGGTAACAAATGTCTTTAAAAAACTTAAACTGACAATGCATAAATACTTTAATAAGCACTTCTGCAGTACAGAACTGAGTAGAATCAGAGTACAGCATAAAGAAAACACTGCACAGGAGGTCTGATCAAGATATCTACAGTGGATTGACATTGACTGGACATCAAGTGCCCACCAAAGCCGTTCTATCAGTCCCCTTCCCAGTGGGACAGGAGAGAGAAATTACAATGAAAGGTTCATGGATGGAATTAAGGATGGGGAGAGGTCACTCCTCACTCCCCAATTACCATCATGGGCAAAACAGATGTGACTTGATGAAATTTATTATCAATCAATTCAGTAGGATGACAAGAAACAAAAACTAAAAATACCTTCTCCTCACCATTCCCTTCTTCTGGGTTTCCTTCAACTTCACTCTCAATTTGTCTACCTTGTCTGCCCCAGTGGCACAGAGGGATGGAAAAGCGGATTGCAGTCAGTTCCTCACACATCGTCTTTGCTGCACTTTCCTCCCCTCAGGGGAGGACTCCTCACTCTCTTCCTCTGCTCCAGTGTGGGTTCCTTCCCATGGGAGACAGTCCTCCATGAATTTCCCCAGTGTGATTTCTTCCCACTGGCTGCAGTTTTTCACAAACTGCTCCATCATGGGTCCCTTCCACAGGGTCATAAGTCCTTCCAGCAAACCTTCTCCAGTGTGAACTTCTCTCTACATGGATCCACAGGTCCTGCCAGGAGTCTGCTCAAGCACAAGCTTCCATGGGGTCACAACCTCCTTTGGGCATCCACCTGCTATGGTAGGGTGGGTCCTCCACAGGCTGCAGGTGGATCCCTGCTCTCTGTGGACTTCCATGGGCTGCAGGGATACAGCCAGACTCACCATGGTCTGCACCATGGCCTGCAGGGGAATCTCAGCTCCAGGACTTGGAGCCCCTCCTCCCTCTACTTCCTCATTGACCTTGGTGTCTGCGGGGATATTTCTCTCATATATTCTCACTCCTCTCTTCTGGCTGCTCCTTTTTATTACAAGTTTTTCCCCCCCTTTCTTATCTTTTTCCCCCATTTGTTATTCCAGAGGTGTTACCAGTGTTGCTTGGCTTTGGCCAAAAGTGGGTTTGTCTTGGAGCCCACTGGCATCGACTCTGTTGGACATGGGGAAAACTTGTGACAGCTCCTCACAGAAGCCACATCTTAGTCCCCACTGCTACCAAAACCTTGCCATGAAAACCCAATGCAATATCTCTGAGATGAATGCATGAAAACAGCATAGCCACTGATAGTTCTTGCTTGAAAAATGGTGAACTGTTTTCCAAGAAGAAAAAGAAAAGCTAATAATTTCTTTTCAAGTGCTTGATTATATAGAGCTGGCAGAGATGGTACAAAGTCAAAAGTAATGTCTTTTTTGAAGAGCTAAAACTTATCACATTCATTCCTCATAGCTTTGCCTGGTTCTATGGATGCACAATCAAAATCACCTACACTGCCTGACAAAATTCCCACAATCAGTCCTCATTCCTTTCAGCCTTATGGGAAAATTTTGGCATTAAATCATATAAATAATGAATGAAGAAATCATTGAAGCAAGAGTGGTTGGCAAGGAAGCAAATAAATGAATCCCACCCTGAGTGTTTTATTACCAAAACAAAAAGCAGAAAAGATCTTGAAAAAGAAAAATGCTTCATCTAGCACTTGACATCAGAGGATTGTTACCTTTGATTTTAAATTTTAACATTTAACTCCTTTGAATTGCATTTTTTAAATAGTTTTGTTAAGGCACATGTGTGTAAGCCAAAAAGCTCTCCACTGGCCTGTGTCTTGCTCAAGTAATTAATTGCCTACCCACTGATAGATCTTCTTTCTCCAAGCTTTGTCTGACCACTGCCCCTCTGCCTTCCCACTCTTTCCACACACATTTTTTGTCTACAGTCACTTGTTTCCATCCTGTCAAGTGCTGCTCACCAAACTTTATACCTTTGCCAGCATGGTGTAATGTTACTTGCTACACTCCCTCACATATTGTTCCTTTGTCACCTTTGAAGCACACTGCCAACAACACATTATGAGTAATAAAGATCAGAATATACTCTTGCATGTCTCAGTTGCCACCTCTTGGTTCATTTCACTATCATGTTACAAAAACAATAAATTAAAACCAACAAAAAAACCACAAATCCCCAAAACCTAGAACTAGACATATTCTTCTCTTTTCTATTTCTTTTTTTTCTGAGACTTCTGAAACAGAAAAGTAATTTATCAACCCTTGGAGTAATTCTTACAGGTCAAAGAAAAATCAATGAAAACTGTGTCCATCAGAGGAAGCCATATGTGTCATGTATATATATATATTCCTATGAACAATTGTTTCTGCACAAATTAAAGATAAATGAATAGTGGGTTATCCCATAATAATTTTTTTTTTCACTGAGTTACTGTAATTCATGTTAATATTTAATGATCGTTTCCCTCATGTCTGGTAAACAAAGAAAACTCTCTTGTGCTGCCCACAATTTGCCTGTGCTTCCAGAGTAGAGTGAAAAAAAACCATGCAGTGGTACTCAGTTCCTGTATCAGTGGCTGATTTAACTAAAAGGATTAACACAATATTTAAAGTTCTGAAGAAGGCAGACAGTGTAGCAACTTAACCTTTCTACTTAGAAATACAGAGGTGAGGAAAAACATCTCTTATTCTAGGGAATAGAGAAACAATAAAAGAAACACCATCTATTCCCAAGCTGCACTTGACTTCCATTAGAAAAGCTGAAAGTTGAGAAACATATATCATCTATCAATACCTCTAAAAAGACATTGCATCTGCCTACCTTTCCATACTAATGTATTAGTACAGGAATAACTCAAGTTAGAGATAATAGCTTTAAGAATTTCCAGTAAATCAGCTTTTAACCAAGATCTGTAATATCTTAGAGAAGGTTCCTTTTTTTTTAATGAAAAAATTTTCATTTTCTAACCAAAGAAAAAAGTACAGTAAAAAAAATTTGCAAAATTGCTCTAAATTCACACCAAGTATAACTGTATATTTGTGATTATAAACAATTAAATTTGTAAAAATTAGTTGTCCTTTTTTCCCTGCAAATTATGGAAAATAAGAAAATATGAAGTAATTTTTAACCGTCCTGTGTACTCCATAAAGCATATAACACTACCAATCTTCATGAGGTATATTTTGTCTTCCAAATGATAAATAAATTGTGTATGCTCAATATTTACAATGCACCATAGCCTTGCACACTAAATTTCCTTGCATATTCACCACTAATATCACTCCACAGTGCTGAATAGTTGACCAATGAATGAAGGACCTTATGTTCTATAATCCTTAGTTTGGTAATAATGAATATCTGTGACAAACTCTGAAAGTGAAATTCACTGTTAGTGAATTATTGAGAGCCTCTATTTCAATGGATGGTTAAAGAGGCATTCATAGCAGTCAGCGTGTGAAGCTCAAAGCCGCAAAATGTGGCAGAGAAAACATCAAGTGTTTCAGAAAACATCAGGGTTTTTGTTCAATGGAGATTGAAGAAGCCAAGATCTCACATCTTCCTGTATATTTACTGTGATATAGCCAAATTTAAAAACTCCTACATAGAAAATCTTTCTTGCCTTTTCTCTTGCACCTTAATTTTTGACAATTTCAGGGCTTAAACTTCTCATCAAATGCTACCAATCCTCTGGAGTGCATCAAAATGCTGAACAGTGAGTGTTGATATTACCCCTTTAATTTTGCACTGCAGAACTTCTTCTCATCAGAAAAGATATTTCTATTATTTAGAAGAAGTTTTATACTGAGTCCAGCTGGGAAGGCCTGCCAGCTAAGGTGGGGAAAAAATAAAAGTGCACTAACATATATCATGTTTCATGGTGAGATGAAATGCAAGTTTGGAAACAGATTTGACATTTGAGATTTCCCTGTGTTGGAAAGGCAGAATTTGTTGCAGACATGAAAATGCTCAGCATGTGCATCTGGAGGAAGCTGTGCACAGTTCTCCAAAGCACCCCTGGCAGCTGATAATGGAGAGCTGTTGGCAGTGTTTAGAGAGGCAGATGCTTACCTGTGCTCCTACAGTGTGCAGTCTTGGCTTGATGACAAGGTGAGAAGAAGGACAAGCCATCACAGAGTGGGGGCAATTGGCAGCTGGTACCCTGCTGGGGAAGGGTAAACGGGTCACCTAGGGCTTCTTACTCATCTGTAGCAGAGTCATCAATCCATGACAGAAATATGCACTTTTCAGGAGATAAAGCAATTCCTTATACAGGAGAATGGACAAAAATTTAAAAAGTTGATAATTTAATGAGAATTATACAAATTGTTTGCAGCTTGGCATGTGATATATTGCAGACCAAAAAATATCATCTCTACCATAAAATTGCATCCAGGCTTATCTGTGTACTAAATAAATGCAGGACTTGTTGAGGCAAGTGGCAGGTGTTGCACTGGCAGCGTTCAATGTCAACTGGATGCTACTGAAACTCCGTAGAGGGCACTCCCCTACAAAGTGCTTCTTCATATCTTTCTCTTGTTCAAGCTGCAGGGCAGGTTGTCGTATTTCCCCATCTTATGAAAACAGATTATAGTTCGTGAGTTGTTCATCATGACTCACTGATACTGTGGAAAGTCAAAACCAGGAAAATGTACAGTAAGCCAGAAAACAAAGAATCTATTTACACACGAAAAAACCCCAAACAAACAACAAGAAAAAAAAAAATTAGAACACCTGAACCCTTTCCTCTCAGCAGTGTTATTTCATGTTATCTTGCTGTGGTTGGGTGTGTTTCCATCAAAGGTACCACAGCAGATCATGATATTCTGAAGTTGAAAGATCAGTGACAAAGAACATACAGGGCATACAAGCATATTTATTTCATGCTTAGTCAGCTAATTTTTTCAGGAGTTCATTGTCAAATTTAATAGTGGCAAAAAGGTTTTTAAAATGTTTGTAAAAACTCAGAGTACTAAATACTGAAGTATTTTATGATTTAAATTTATTTGAAACTGAATGATAGTGGAAACATAAGGCCAGAGGAACACATGAGGTATCACTTTTCTTGTCCTTGGCTGAAGATGAAACCACTTCAGGCACTGGTATTCAATATGCATTTAAATCTGAGAATGGCCAAGCATGGATAGTGAGACAGATGTCATTTGAGTAAATGAACAAAAAGCCAGGGATGCACAGGTTATATAATATGTGACACCAGAAAGATCATTCATTTGTCATATCTGTAAGATTGTTTCATACCCTCATCACTGGAAAAGGGAGTCCAGGTGTTTTGATCAAAAGACTAGAGTCTTTAGGCATGTCATAAACATTTGTGAAGTCCAAAAATTTGATTCATCTGTTAAGTTTTGCTGAAAATAATTTTCATCAAAAGATGCTTACTCCCTAATTTGCTCTTAGTAAGTAAACTTTTACTGAAAATCAGCATACTTTCCAGGCTAAGCAGTGTTTTCAGTCATATTCATTGATAATTATGTATTCTGATATCTTAAAACATTCTGACAGCATTGATATTGACCAGTGGTTTAAAGAATTATAGAGGTTTTTCTCCTAACAGAATTAAAACGTGATGTCTGATGAATCATATAGTAAACGCCTGCATTTTGTGTAGTCATCTGGCTAAAGTGTCTAAAAATAGGTGAAATTTACCCCCTCGTGAGATGAAGCACCTTGCCATTAATGACAGTAAGAACAAAATTTCTAGATGTAAAATTCAATTATTCCTCTTTGTATAATGGTTGTGGACATCCTGAAGCAGCACTATAGCTGTTACAACAATTCACATAAACTTATGATTGGACTGGTGTGGGCAATATTTACTCCTGTCAGTTAACACATAAAAGCTTGCTCAGACTTACAGTCAGAATAACCCGGATCTGTGTGACTTCACAAAAGCTGAAAGATGGCACTTCAATGAAAAACACAGTCCATTACAGGAAATGTTAATGATAATCGAAAACTACAAGTCTTATAATTTATTGGACATCTACTTTAGATTTCCCAAGCGATCCTCAGAGGTTTTTTTCCATTTAGTCAATGTCTTTCTATATCCATTAGAATTTTTTTACCTTTCCATGGTAATAACTCTCTGAATGATTCAAAGCTAGCTTTGATCAAAATGATGAGGTATTCATCACTTGTGAAAAAGACTTAACCCCATAATAATACCTAACACAGAACCAAAAAAGTACTGAATCTGAGAAAGTTGTTCTACAGACTTCTGCCTCATTTTCACTTAATCAGTTTTGATCAGCTTCTTCCTCTTCCACTGCTTTGAAAGAAAGCTTAGACTGCAATGTTGCAAAGGCTGCATCTAGAATTGTACCTAGGACTGTCTAATGGGATTGCAGCAAACAGACAAATGTGGAAGGGTGTCTTTCTTGTTTATGTTCCAGAAAAACTCATGCTATTATGAGAAAAGGCTTAGAAGAGGAATATATATTTTCTTACCTTGAATAAGTGCAAATATATTCCTGTGCTTGGGAAGATCAACCTAGACACTCATACCAAAGAAGGAATAAAAAATAATCCAAAGCATAATGTGTGTAAAGTATTTCTAAAAGGGAGATATTTGCACTCTACCAGTTATACTATTCTTAATTTGGCATAGCTGTTTTCTTATAATCATTTTCTCAACCTCTCAGTGCTCAGTCCACAGACGTGTAAGTGTTTTCTGGACAGTTTTGGAATTTTGAAGTGGGCATATTGGTGTCAATCATCTCTTCTAAAAAAGATGGCTTTTTTAGTAACTTCAAAATTCACCATTTCTTCATTAAACATATTCCTTGTAATGACCAACACTTCTCTAAATTGCATTCTCCTATCATAAGTTTTGAGAAGAAAAAATAAAAGGAAAATAAACACACACATTATTAACAATCATGGAAAAGGAGTATCAAGTTTCACTGAAGAATTGTTCCTTTTCATACTTACAGTAATATCTTAGCAAGTGAAATCTTCTCAAACCCCCTTTAATGCTTTTTCAGATACTTTTTACTGATCTGTAATATTTCATATTAGTTCTTTCAAGCTTGTAGAGCTCAGGTAGTCTCCAAAGTATAGGTAAATGTCACAGTCATCTCAGATTCCTGATGCCCCTAAACCTCTTGTTTAGATTCAGCACAAGTCTGGGTGTATGACAACCATGAGTTTTGAAGTGACATAGCTATTTAATATCTTTACTATTTTGCACAAATTTCACATTCTGTTTCAATTTACCTTCTAATATGCAAAGTGAAAAGTGTCAGTATTTTTGAGGATCATTCATGTATCCGAAACATAAGGGTAGATATGTATGCAGTGCCTTCACACAAGCTGGCCTTTCTTGGTAATTACTGCACTGTGTTTGATCTCAATATCATATACCTCTTGTCTTACACCACTGGCTATGACATAAAACAGGACTACTGTGGCTTGGCTTTTCACTGCCACACATGAAATCCCACTATAATTAATTAGTGTTGTTATAGCAACACCTTTTATGACATTGCTTGACACTCAAGGGAGGGAGTGACACAGGGGTGAACTGTATGAGAAATCATGTTGAAAATTTCATTCTTGAACTCCCTGACTACTTTTTTTTCTTTTTTTTTTTTCTTTTTTTGCTAGAATAATTTTCCTCCTCAAATTAGTTCCCTGCTGTATTGAAGCCATTGAGCAGTCAAATCTCAGTGTTAATCTTATATTGGTCTTGCTCTTGTGAATCCTGAGGGGAACATGATAAAATTTGCTGTCAAAAAGTACAAATGCAGGACGTCTTTTATTTCAAAGTAGCTGGTTTTTATTATTTTTGTTTACAGTGATTACACTCAGGAAAGAAAGTTCTGGCTGTATTTCACTGTCACTAATGGATACCATTCACTTACATGTACAGTATTAAAGATGTTTTCTTTGCAAATAAAGCTTCTGTCCTAGCAAAAGTTCTCCACCATGCATCAGTTGCTGCTATGGAAAACTTTTTAACTCTCATTAATTACTAGGAAGTAACTAAAACTTTGAATACAATTAAAAAAAAAAAGAAAGGAAAAAAGGGGAAAAAATTAAAGGACAGACTTCATACCAAGTTTGATAAAGGAGGTCCCATCCTTTTATTCAGGAATGATACACACCACTGAGCTGCTGCTTTCACTGTCAAACAGAGCTTCATGTGAAGGAACATTCTCCAACCACCATGATTCTGCATGGTTATTACTGGGGTGAAAAAAGCCCTGAACATATATGTGTGAATGATCTCTTCGATGTTGTTAAAGCCTCAGCAGTGACTCAGCTATAGGAGCAGTTCTGTTGGGACACAACAGGCTCCTGTCACCACAACTCAGGCGAGTTGCCCAAAAATTTACTGCTAGCACAGCAGTTTATGCACTGCTAGAATGGGCAGTTCCCATACTGTCCCCTTCCCTGTTTCCTTTCCCACATCCCACCAGAGACACACAATTTATCAGCTTGTTCTTTCTTTCCTCCTGGAGCCAACACACTCAGGCAGCAGATATTGCCAGTTCTTTGATCAAGACCAGTAATTCGGCTGTTGCTCATCCTCTCTGAAAAGGAATGGTTAGGAGCTCCGGCTGCTGCTTCTGCAGCATGGAGCCCTCTGGGTTTCATTCTGTGATGCTTTTGTGCCATTAGCAAGACAATATAGCAAAATGAGAGTTGAAAGACATCCTAATATTACATTTAATATTTTAAATATTTATCTTTTAATATTTTAAATATTTATCTTATTTTATAAAGGATAAGGTTAAAGAAGTACACATCCCATAGTTTACAGTGTAGAAGCAAACACCCATAAGTTCCTAAGTGATTTTTGAAACTAATTCCCCATGTCATAAAAATCTTAAAAAAGACGAAGATGCCACTTCAATGCTTAAGAGAGAGCAAAAGTAAGCTTGTTTCTTCAGAGAAATCAACTGTGAGGCCAGGAAAGTCTAATCCAAAATGCTAGAGTCCTTGAAAACAAGGATTCACACGCACAGTAACTGCTAGTCTATAGATTCTTTTATTCCTTCTTCCTGGACAAATAAATCCAGGTCTGAATTTTGGCATGGCTTCTACAAAGAAAAGGATAAGGTGATCTTCCCACTTGCTGTGTTATCTAGTGGTGTAAGTCTGCTTCACTAAGATGAGAAATGGAAATACAAAGTCTGTCAGGGACAATGGGGAACAAAGCAGCCTGTTGAAATTTCTGATCAGTATATAAAAACTAAAAGTTTCTTTCACTTCCACCAGTGCTTCAAAGGAAAGTGTTAAATAACAAGACAGCTTGAAAGATATCAGTTCTGTGTCTTCTGTATTATGCATATTCTGAGATTGTTTCAAAAGTCAGCTCCAGAGGGATTTAGGCAGAGGAATACCTAATTTCTGCATCCCAAGAAAACTCAAATGCTGAACTTAAATGAGTGAGGATTTAGGAACCTCTGGGTATGTATTTATAGTGTCCAGAAAACTTTGCATTTGAGTAACATGCCTACAGAGATTGTTCAGGGCTTTTCTGTACCACACTCTTCCTTACAGGTATCTGCAGAGTAAGTCCCACTTCAGATTACTCAGTCCTTTTTTTAATATGGCCCTTAGGCAGTTCTGAAAATTTCATGTTATATGTCAAAAGCTGACAAGGAAAAAAAAAAGAATTGAGTGGAAGTGGAAAGGCAAACTAACAAAACTGTTTAGCAAAAATGTCTCATTACACTTTTGTTCTACCTTCCACAATTTCCTGAAAATGAAATTATTATAAGGACTGAGATCCTGATTAAATTCGGTATGCAAATAAACACAGCATCAGATAGTTACTTTTCTGTACCTACATTGCATTCACCAGTGTGTTGTCACCCTAAGTACTGACAAAGATGTGTGCTGGAAACCTCAATTAACAAACTATAGCTCTATTACAATAATACCATATAACTACATTCGTGCTCTAGTCTGAGCTTTCTTTTTCTGGTGGAAAAATAAATATACGGTGATACAAGCAGCCATTTTTTGCTGTATAGTTCATAAATGGAACTAGATCCACTACTTTTTCCTTCGGCTGTGTTAAAATGTCGCAATTAAAATGAGCCTTATTTAATATTCTGTTGAGACTACATAACATAGGATATGTCAGTGGCAAATATTCTTTTGAATGCCTCTAAATACTAAAGTGGAAAGTCACTACCATGCCTGTGATCCCTTGAAATGTGTGAATAAGTACATAGGAGAGTACATAGTACAGATAACAAGAAATGGCAAACATGATGATAGATGTTGTAACTCAGCAGGGCAATTTTCTTACTTTTCCAACAATTGATATAAATTATTATGGATTTAAGAAAAAATGTAAGCTTGGCAAACCACTACAACACAGAAATATGTATATCACTGTTTTAAGCTAAAAGAAAAACCCACAGCCAACCAACCAAACCAAACTAAACTAAAAATACCCCCATGAAAACAGAAGTAGTTCTGAGCTTGAAATCTGTCAATAAAGCAAAGATAGCACACATCTGAGAGGAAAAAAATCTGTAATTTCTTTAGAGTGCATTTTAAGCTATCTTTTAACTCTTAATTTTAGTTTTTTCTTCAAAAGAATCTTCATGTATACATTACTGAAAAAAAGCAAACTGGCAGGATATTTTATACAATTTCTTCCTTGAACTTACAAGTATCTATTTCAACAAAATAAATAAAGCATCAAGAGTTAAAGCTTTCTACATAAAGATGAGCTTGTCTGTTCCTGCATTCAAATGTACGTTATGCACTGTATCTCCCTCTGCAAGCACAACCTTCGTTTTCCAAGACCCAACTGTATGATGTTGGCTTTTATAATGTGTGGCAAATAATATCAATAACTCATAACAATAAGCAGTAAAGAAACAAGATTTTATGTGACATAGGTATTTCAAGTTTGAAAATGAGTGATGTTGCTTTTAATGAGATAAAGAAAGATCTTCCATTGCTTGTCTTTAGAACACATCATTAAGAATATACAGGGGATTAAGGTCACCTGCAGCTGACTGATTCCATCCCCATGACTTCCTCTAACGCCAAGAAAAGATGGTCACCTCTGCAGAGAACATTGAAGTGTTCTCAATACCTAAGCCTTTTCATCCTTGGTCTCCACAGCATTAGTATGGTCCACCTCTCTCATGACTTCTGCTGTGGGAAGAGCGCTCTCAAGATTTCTCAAATGTTCCTACTCTTTTCCATTTTGGGCCCTTTTCCACTGTGGATTCTGAAGCTGAAACAACATTCTGATCCCAATTCAGCAAGTCCACAGTTGTTCTGTTCCTGTTCTCCCTAATTATAACATCTTTCAAATTTCTTGGAAGAGCAGTATCCTTTCCTCATTCTGTATAATTTCTTTGGTGGCAAAGAAGGAAATGAATGTCAGTATAACGATTAAATAAACATACAACTAGATTAAACATATGGAGAGAGAAATCCCACTTCCTTTGTAAGGTTATTAAAAAGTACTGAAAATAGTATGTGAATTTCGATATTCTTGTTTTCTTCTCATAACTCAGATAGAAAGCTTTTCAAACTTCAAGGAGGATTAAATGAGGTATATGCCCAAAAAAAAATGTACAAGGATTTGATTTCATTTGGTGAGTACCTGAGAGATTTTGAAAGGGCTGAATTCACACCATGAATAATCCTATTCAATTAGTACCTGAAATCAAGTGCAAATATACCTGAATATTCATATTCCCACACTATTCTGTTACTTACTAGCACAAACTGAACAGACTTCATCAGGTTGTAAAACTTGGGACTACTCTCTGAGGCAGTTGCCTGTAAAGCAGGATATGTGCACTCTCTGGGGTGTGCAAGATAATCCACTGGGGTGTAGGAACAAAGGCGGTTTTGTACCAATAATAAGTCAAATGAATTAAAATTTTAAAACCAATGTTTATTTCATCCTTTGCATCTTTATTGTAACTGATTTTAACTTATATTTTTCCATATGTTTTATAATGTACATAATATATTGGTGATGGGTCCATTTTGGAACTCGCCAGAACCAGCTCAGTCATACAATGGAAGAGATCCATGTCTCACCTCAAAGAGGCCACTTCTGAGGCTCACCTTCCTGCTGCCAAAACTAACTGGGTAAACCTAAGACACATGTATATAATTTATAAATAAGCAAATATACATGTACTGTGAATGCATGCTCAAATTTTTTTTTTTACTGCTAGGAGTGTGCAGTCAAAAAATTGTGAGACAACTGCTCTACAGTTGCTAGTTATACTGTTTTCACACACTGCCTGGTCGTCCTGAAGCTTGAGCTGACCATTCTTATCTCTGTATAGGTGACGTAGGTACCTCTCTGAAGCCTTCATCTATTTCTCAGTCAGGCAAATTAAGCTAAAAAGTGTTCTAAAGGACCCTATTTCTTTTCATTGCCCACAAATGCATCTGCAGGATGATTAATTCAGATGTTGACAGCTGCATAGTAGAAGTCTAAAGCTGTGTTAGAAGGAGCCCTTCTGCTTGAATCAACCTGGAACATATTCTTTATGCAGAAACTCTGATTCTTCTACACATGTTAAGAGAGATAAGCACTTTCTGATGCTGTCATTTGTGACACAGAGTATTCAGACCGACTTTCAAGAATTTGTAGTGAATAAAATTTCTCTGAGGGAAGTCTTACAAGTTCCTTCCTTCAGATTAATTTAGTTTAATTAAATGAATCCCCTAACAAGGTTGGTCCTTAGTGGGTCACTGCTTTTTTCTACTTTTTTCATTACAAACATTTTAGTAGTAAAAAAAGGACAGGTGCACTGAGTAAAAAAGAAGGAAATAATTAATTTTTTTATTAATCTAGTAATTTTAAATGCCTTATTCACAAAGGACTAATCAGCATAAGCTCTGTCTCTACCAGACATCTGTGGTCAAGAAATTAATGAAAAAAACCCACCAGGATTTACTGAATAGTATTGATTCACTACAATTCTAAAACAGTTTACATATTATCAGAGAAGTAGCAGTACAAGGGCACAGTTACATGATTATTGCTGATATTTTTCTCTACATACTAAATGGGCACAGACAGGCGTATGAGTAGAATACATTTCAGTTCATGATAACATCATGTTCCCTTTTCATAAAAATATATATCTTTAATATTAGCTCTGCAGAATACTTTATATTTATTTGGTTTTGGGGTTTTTTTTGTTTTTTTTTTTTTTGTAGTAGCTGATCTCTGGCTTCTGAAAAGACTTGTTAGGAGTGGTAAGTTGTTCTGTAGAGGAATGAAAATCGTAATTTGTTTCTTTGGCTTTATTTGCTTAGTATTTGTATTTCCTACCCACTTTCTCTCTTTGAGGAATTAAAAGAATATAACTGGAGACTTTCCTATATTGCCTGTTTTTTCCATTGTCCTTCAAATTGTAATTAGAAATATGGGGTATTCTAGGGATTCAGAGAAAAGCATGCTGAGCTGATTTAGCATTCATGGCAAACACTTGATTTCTTACATTTAAAACAGCTTTTTGTTTTAGCAGTCTGATGTAAGAAGCTATCTCTGTCACCACTGGCTGTTCAGTAGCATGTCTATGTCCAATGAGCCAAACCATCAAAACTATAAATGCTCTGTCATATAAAGAGTAACTAGTTTTAAGAGAAATCATGATAAAATATTGTCCTAAAGGTAGACCATTTACTGAGATCGGGAAAAAATGCCTGAAGCATGAGACTGAAGATTATTATTACACAATAAAAGTAACACCTCTCTCCAGGGGAAATATTTTTATACAGCTATAGCTCAGAAAAGTCACCACCTCATTTATTACAATTTTCTCTTTCTTTCTTTTAAAATGAATGGTGTAAATCTTTCCTGAACAATTCTCTTAAACAGACTTGGTTAAATTATTCATTATGAGTAATATTAGTTGTCAATTTAGACTTTTTTTTATTCACAAACTTCTGCAAGCTGATCTGGAAATGAAATCTTGGCCTCAGTGAAGTCAGTGGGAGATTTTCTATGAACTTCAAAAAGGCCAATCTTCATCTTTTATATTTATGATATGTTCAAATTAAAAAATCATGTTGATGTATGTGAGACTTTGAGAAGGTACAGAGTTTCAATCTAACCCTCTCTTAGAGGGGGTTTTAATGTGGTTTTTCTTTAAAAAAATTCCTGAATTATATTAGTTTGATTACTCAAAAGTAATGAAAATGTAAGGAATGACTCATCCAGACAAGTCTTCAGCCCACTATCACACAAACATATTCAAGCAGAAGGAGATAAAATACTAGAGAAAAATACGTTAAAAGCTTTGTGCAGGTTAAAACCAACTCTCCAGAGTTTAGTGTTGATGCTTAAATTGCTATTGTGAATTTATCACAATTCTCTAAATTTTAGCAGACAGCAAGAAAAGGTCAATTTTAAAAGCAAAGATCATCAGTAAAAGGAATGTGATCATTAACAGCAAACAAGAGCTAATGATTTTAATGCACCATTATCTAGCATGGAAAAAACCAAAAAAACAAACCACACAATTATTAGAAAGAAAGAAACATCACAGCCCAAAACAGAGGGGATTACCAACACATTAGAGAACCTGATGTAAGCTAGACTATGCATGACATACAGTTTTAACTTCATGTCCTCTGAGACAAGAAAAAGCAAAGAGGAGAGTAGGCAAGAGATCATCTCAGGGTGTCAGAGAAGAGCAATGGTAATTCTCCTTAAGGAGACCACCACATATGAATACAAACTTAAAGTTATCTGGAATCAGTTCAGAACTTTTGACATACAGGATACTTCTAGTAATAATAACAGCAATCCTCCCCCCCACCCCACAAAGAAAACCCAAACGAGCAGCTTCCTTCTAAGTGGATGTGCAAAATTTCAGTTGGTGAATACTACAGCGTAAAAAGACAGTTTTAATTTTCTAAAAGATCTCTAACTTAATCCTTTTAATCAGTTTTCTTAGCACATTATATGTCAGCAATAGTCATATGAGCCATCTCAAGTATTGTTTCACTAATTTATCCTTTACAAAGCATCCCAAGCCCTTGGGTTTTTGTGTTTCTTTCCATGCTGCAGTAAAAATACACAGTCTGAACTATCACACTGAATTAATGTAAATGGAAGAATTATGCCTTTTCATCATGAATGCTTATCATGAGCAATATTTCTAATTAGACAGATTAGTAAAATTAATAGTTTTTTTTTAATTTTGTAAGCATTCATTTGCAGATTATTTTATTTTTATTTAAAAAAACCCAAAACAACAACAAAATAATCCATCTGCAACTAGTGATATTCTTTATAAAGATAGATATAAATCCAGAAAAATACGTAATTTCTCATGTAAAATTCTTTCTTTAAGGTCAAAGGCCATATTAAAAGAACTTGCGAATGGTGAGTTCAAAATTAAGGAAGCCACAGAAAAAAATACTTTTGTTTTTCTTTTCCCTTAAATGGTGACATAATACTGAAGCAAATAAAATACTTCTGCCATTTGATGTTTAAGGAATGGATGACTAATGAATCTGTTCTTCCCGTTAGGTTGTATTAGATAAGGGCAGATTCAGTACCACAGTATTTGGCAAAGAAATGCTGTTTGTGAAAAGGAAGCCAGTCCACCTTTGGACTTCAGGCTGTAACTGGGTCTGTGATCCAACTGAGGATCCCTTGAACCTGAACATCTTGAGTTCTGCTGAAGTGACATTTTTCAACATTCAGCAGAAGGAGAAACTTATTAATGACAGAAATCTTAAGAGAAATCTGGTGGTTGCTCAAAATAAATCTCAGTATAATCTTGAAAATCTCATATTTGATGATGGAAGCATTTGGGGCATGCTACTTAAATGAGCATAAGTTCATTCAGCCTGTTTAGCTGCCACTTTTCAATTTAGCCATATGGGAGGTTTCCAGTTGAGACATTTAATAGCCCTAACAACTTGCTGTTCTAGAGAAATTTGATTACAGTGAATACAGGTCTGGCATGCTGCTTACATAGCTGGCACGGATATGAAACATAGGAAAGCTGTCAGAGGCTGAACTTTTCATCTTGGCTTATCACCTGACAACCATCAGGATTACATAAGTGGATACTGTTTTACTTCTATGGTCCTACTTCACTGTTGTTTTAGACACAAAATACTCCGCATTCAGAAGTGAAAATTAAGTACTTGGCTTTGAAGATGATGGTTCATTTACCACTATCATATGAAAAAATAACACGGTGTATATTTTATCATGACATCGTATGCACTTATGGAAAAGCTGGAGGAAATACTTTGGACTAAAAAAAAAAAAGAAAAAAAATAATAAAACAAACCTGGCTTCACACAGAAATTTTCAAGAAGATTTGAGTATTTTGTTTAACTATTTTGCATATCATAATTTTTAATAATTCTGGCTTTGTGTTGCTTCATATTTTCAGTAGTGACTATCGAGTTACCTCATACAGTAATTAAAAAGGCTCAGCATCTTCCAGGTAGGAACAAATTATTTGGTCTTCCCTTCGTGAGCCTAATCATAAAGCGAGAAAGGTAGATTTCCTTCCTGTCTTTAAGGTATGAACTAATGTATTTACTAAGTTATTTTAATTTTCACATTAATAGTTTTCAATTCATTCTTTTAATTGACCTTTTGCTACTTTATCTTCTTCAGACTTACATTGTTTGCAATATTCTGGCATTGTTTATGGTTCTAACAGTCAGACTCAATTAACAGAAAATCAGAAGTAAACAGGGAAACACAAAGACATAAAGCTTAGCCTTAATCTGTAGATCTCTGTAGTAATTTATTAAGTGACAGTTCTAAAACAATTGACAGCATGATCAGTTCTGATACTGACAGTTCCAGTGTCATCAAACAGCCACATTCTTCTCCATTGTCATTTTTAATTATTATTTGGATGTTACAAAGAGAAAGTGACAAAGTTCTGTGGCATTTTAGGAACAGCTGCTTCTTGCATCCTTCTCCCTTCACTTTCGTGTTGGGGTTTTTTGCCTTTTCTTTTTTTTTTTTTTTTTTTTTTACATTGTCTATTTATTTCTCCTTAATATTTTGTCATACTCTTTCAACTGTAAGATCAAATATTTTCTTGCTCAGGTCAAAAAATATCCTTTTATTCATTATCCATTAAATAAAACCACCGAAACAGCAACACCCCATTCAAAATCAGAAGTGGATTTCTTGTTTTAGGACAAAGAATGATCTAGAAATAACTTTATAATTGAAATTCATGTCATCCAACTTTAGCTGAGAACAAGCTAAGAGACTAAGTTGGCTGTGTAGGGCTTCTTCATAGTCAGCAATAAACAGGCATCTCTAGAGGGCATATCATCCCATCACCTTAAATGTCTTGTAATGTCTGTTAATTGCTGTATCCTAGAGGCTTTTTCCCAAAAACTAAAGAAGCTCCTGCCAATGGTGCCATTCACTAATTTTACTCAAGATATGATTCCTTCAAAAAATTATTGACAAGTTTAGAGAAAAAGAAATAAATGGCAGACAACAGGAAATGCATTTTTAAGGACTAGGGGAGTAGTTTTCTGTTGATTTTTAAATGCACTCTAATTTTCTGATTATTATTGTGAGAAAAAAATGCTCAAAGAAAACTGGCACTTAATACTTTAAGAAAGTGATTTTATAAGATTTCTTCACATCATTCCCGGTTTTGCAAAAGAAATGCTTTCTGCAAACAAGAACAACCAAGCGTATGAGAAAATGAGCCTATTCTTGATTGGTTCATTTATTTATTTACATGCTCCTTTCCCCTTCTGACACCTACATACATTTAACCTTACAGAGACACCCAGGGCAAAACAGGAAAGAATTAGGCATTTCCAGTGTTTAATTAAAATGGAAAAACACTTCCAGTACAGAGTGCAAAACATCTAATATAGTTGTCTATACATCTGGCCTGAGGAAATGTAGCTAAACATAAATTATTCCATTGTATCAAAGAGGTTTTCATTTAGATGCAAGTGAGGGCCATGAGGGGCTATATTATTGCTGTAGTTCCTAAGACATCACTAAAAGCAGAATAAAATTATGTTGGCAAACTGTGGATTAGGGATGGGTGAGCCAGTTTAAGAAAACAATTTGTATCTACCCTGGAGAAAGAAACCCTAGAGGAAGTTTATTAAGGCTGCAGCATTTAGGGGACTTATATATGCATTTTTCTCCTTATTTAGTATGCTTTCCAGCAAGATAAAAAAAAATCTTTTCCTCTCTCATGAGGGAAAGAAACAAATTTTGTCTAATTAATTTGTTAATTAATGTTTCTTATTGAAAACATCATATTCCTGGTCATGCATCATTTTATATTTTATATCATTATTTTTATCTAAGAGAAAAAGAAAGTAATTCTACTGGGGCCAACAATATGAAATGTTAATAAATATTGCTTTGAGAACACTTACAAAGAAAGGAGGAAAGTGAAATAAGTTGTTCTGTCTCGTTATGTGTACAAAAGGGTCCAGTAATTATGTGAACTACTATAATTAAGGCATTGTTTTGTAACTGACTGAATATCTTAATTTCTGAAAAAATAGTGGAATCCTATTAAATAGTGAAAGATAGTAAAGGCAAGTAGAGAATCTTGAGATATTTTCTGCATATTTTTGCAGCACCATCACTGTCATGTAACACTTAGGTAACACTGAAATTTTGAGGAATACCTCGTTTCTCTCCATATCACAGCCTCAGAAAAATGCAGCTGTCTAGACCATTGTAATCATCACCACTTGAATTACTCTCCTCCCCCTTAAAAAACCCAGTAGCGAACGATGTCGGAAGTCCCAGGCAATGGGATTTCATTGGCCTTTAGTCAGAACCCCACACTGTCCAAAGTTTTTATACATTTTAAATTACTTTGAAAGTAAAAATTAGATCTATGTTTTTTAAAGTTTGAAAGTGCCAGAATGCATAGGTCTTCTCTACTCAGACATTCTGAAAAAAGCCTGCTGTGATGTCATGCCTGAAATTGTTTAAGAACCTAGGGAAGAAAGAATGGGTGCTGTAATTGTGGAAGCTCTAATGAATGAGGTAAGTGAGAAGTAAAAAAAGGATTGTGTTGAAAACATATGTGGTAAAATCTACAGGGACATTACATGCAAAAGTCTTCAGGGAATTGCCAGGTCTGGTATCAAAATTTATATATGACCTATTGCAGGTAAAAGTTATAGACACTCTGACACAACTACTCTGCTGTGAAGAGTCCATGATTCAGGATGTAAATTTAAAGGGCTTTACTGATCATAGCAGCAGGCTTTTGCAACAGAAACAGGAAAAGGCACAATCTACTTTTTTTGAAGGCAGAGCTTGATCAATCTACACAATAAGCTATGTGATGCTGTTACCTGTTTTACCAGGGCCCTGGGGCTGATGACTCATATTGACTTTTCTAGACATTTACTTAGTCTTACTTAGAAAATACAGTCACACACTCAGTTCCTCTTTGTGATTTACTGGAGAACTGGACACTTAGTGAGTGTTTATCTGCTTTGATCGTTCACTACATCACAGCAAAAGGATTTTAAAGTGTTAGCTTTTTAGTTGATGCAGAAAGGCAAAAAAAATCCAATGCAGCTCTTTTAAGTAACAATTAAGTAAAGACCTCAAAAGAGGTTGACAGGATAATATTGAAAAAGTTAAACCTATCTTGAAATAATCACTCAAATACAGAATATCACAAATATATGGAGTCGTAAAGCTCTCATTGTACAAGGAGTCTAGGATAAGCATTACCCTAACGCTGCATGCGTCTTCCAAATATGATCTTTATCTTCTTTTACACCCCTCTGTTAACTTCCAGCTTGAATAATCATTAGCAGTAAGTTAAGGGGATAGGAAGGTCCAAATGACACAAAGGAATTCCTCCAGGAATGAGGGCACCAGGAGCTACAGGAAAGACCTTCCCTCACAGGACACTCAGCATTGCAGATCACATTACACCTACTGATAGTATGGTGTAGCTGCTGTGAGACACGGGCTCTTTTTTGTATAAACATGCAGTATGGAAACCTGTAAAATAAAAAACACAAACAAAAACAACAAAAAGACCCCCCATCAAACAAACAAAGCCATCAAAAAACCAAAACCAACCAACCAAAAAAACCCATCACAAAACAAAGCAAAAAACCCAACAACAAAAAAACAAACAAAAAAAACCAAATAAAAAAACCCCATCAAACCCCCCACCATAAAACAAACAAAACCAACCAAAATACCACAACAACAGCAACAAAAACCAACCCCTAAAAAAAAACCAAACCAAACCAGAGTAAGACTGAACATAAGCTTGAATGAGTCTGTACAGTATTCTACTGTGGCTAGAATCTCTCACCTTACCATCTGTTTTTCTTTTCCTTTCCTACCTTCTTATATTATGGCACTTTATTCATACAGCAGCACAGTCATAGAGAAGTGGCAAAATATTCCCAAAACATTGCTCCAAATAGGCAAAAGAGATTAATTTAGTTTTCCTTTGAGATACCATGAGACTGAAAAAACTAAGGACTGTACTACACAGTCCTCCTAAAAATAATTTTTTTTAAAGGCTCACTTGAACTCTCTAGAGAGGCATGGGAAGAACAAACCTAAGCCATGGCTGTGGAGATCTCTGAGGTCTGTAGAGATTACAGTGAAATCAAGCAGATGTGTTATAAATCTTCTGAAGTTAGGAACTGTTCTGGTAATTTATGCTTTTTTTCAGTTTATTTCTAAACATCTGCATCTTCTTTCCATTTTGAATACCTCTGCCTTCTTCAGACACATAGAAATTTGCTTCTAAAAGAAGAAAAGCCTCAAGTCAGTCACAGATTATGAATGTAGAAGGAAGAAATTTTGGTTGGTAATACAGCAGTTTGAAATTCAGCTTTCCTCTCATTAGAAATTGAAACAAGTAGGAAAATGTTGAAATCTACCATTATAGGGTGATGACTGCATCAGGCTGCTTGGTCGTTAGCCTTGGAAATATGGATGCAGTAGTCCTTGAGATCCTGACAGTTGGGACATAACTGTTCCTACGTTTCAGGAGTACAATGCCAACAACAGAATAATATTCACAACAGCTTCTATGGGCTTCATGAGACTAGCCTATGTGACTGGCTGACTTGGAAGGCTGAGTTTTGCTGGACTTGGCAAGCTGGTGACAAACAACAGAAATTTACTTGGCAGGAACTGCTTGTAGATGTACATTGGTTGGATATTTGGCTGTAGCTGTTTGGTCATTGTCTAATGCCCTGATTTTCTCAAACTGTGGCAAAACCATACTTCTTCCTTTGACACTAATTCACATACTTCATGATTATTTACTTGCAAAGTCTTTCTTCTTCTTGAGGGTAGAGGATTCTACTTCTCATGCCCGTTTCCATAGACAAGGCAGGGTAAATCTAGGAGGGCTGGTGACAGCTGAGGCCCAGTCTGTTACAATTGGATTTATCCCAGATGCCTTTCATTTTGAATAAATGAGACTAATGGGTTTATGAATAAAGCCAGCTCCATTGTGACAATTCTCCAACAGCCACAAACAAACAGGGAAATGAGGAAAAGGTTTCTGCAATTTCTGGAGATGGGAGCACCTCCTCTATGAAAGCAGGACCTGCCATTCACTCTTCCATAATTACTATCTGCACTGTAGTGTTATTGACGTTAGGAAAGCCATTGCTTGCCCCTGAAATCTGAAGGAACTGAAGTATAAAACTCTTGAATGTCTGTTATGTAACTTAAAAAAAAAAAAAAAAAGAATATAATTTAAAAAACTAGCAAATTTCAGATTAGTTCATTTAACCTCAATATATGTCAAATATGTAGAAATTATAGATAGCTGTACAATTAGTAGAGGAGTACAAAATAAAACAGAAGTATGGACATGAAGAGGAGTGAACAAAAAAGCTATCTTTCAGGAGGAAATTATGTTTCAGAAATTTATTAGAATTATCTTAAAGTACTCAAGAAGCATGATGATGTTATTTATGTGGATTTAGTGTACTTGGATTTTCAAAAGCTTTCAAGAGATCTTTTATAATAAGCTTTTAAAGAAATTAAGCTGTCTCAAAATAAAAGGAAAAATCCTCTCATGCACTAAGCAATGGTTAAGGGAGAGAAAATAAATTATAAGAATAAGCTGTTATTTCATCAATGAAGGGTGACAGCCAGTGTCAGGTATCTGTGCTGCTATTTGCATTGTTCAGAATATTTTAAATGGTAGGGATAGTAAAGGAACAGACTTTGCTGATTGTAAAAAATTTGCATGAGGAAAAATGTATTTCTGATTGAAAAGTTACAACTGGACATCACAATGCTTACTGACTATGTTGTTAGAAGGCAGAATAAATTGCATATCTGTAAAATCAATGCAGCAGTTATGAAGAGAAGATCAAGGCTCACATAAATTTAGTGCTACTTATTTACCATTTGAAATCAAAAGTTCCCAAAGATAACTAATAAAGTTGGGTCAGAGATGTTTGAGTATCTGATGCAGACATTTTAGGATGTGATAATGATGCCTTTTCCTGGTCTTAAAATCAAGAGTCAAACACGGTTAGAAGGGGAAAAGGGATTTTACCTTGGTATTTATTTTAAGGATCCTTAGGTGCACTATGTCCAGGTCGAATGCACCTCAATGCACACGCAGTGCACACCCCACAAAGATCTGATGTAACATTATAGGTCTTACTAATTAGCATATCTAGCAAAAATTCCCCAATGAGAGGCTCGAATGAGCCTCCCTCCCCAAGGAACCTTCCCCTGGATGGTTCTATCTTAATTTACAGAATGTGTTCTGGGGAGGACCTTGGGGTCTGGGGCCTTCTGATCCCTACCTATGAAGCTTCTAAATGTTTAGTCTCCTAGCTTGACAAACAAGTCCAAGAATGTAGGCAAAAAGCACTAGAAATACAGAAGTTGTAAAAAGGTATAAAAGGAGTATAAAAGAAAAGGCAAAAAATCATCATGGTATCAATAATGGTGCTTCCCTGGAGCAGAGAGAAATAATATGATATAAACAATTGTGAAGAAAAAGTATGAGAAACTAAGATGCACATGGATAAAAGGAGCATTAGGAAGTCCTTTGAAAGTGAGAGATTCTAGAGGAAACTCCTACTATGTGAGGAAAACAGAAAATAAACACTATAACCCTCAGTATTTATTTGTCATCAGCAAAGGTTGTGGAGACTGAAAGTAAAAATGAATTTTAAAAGGGATTAGACAAATCAATGAGGCATAGGACAATAAATGCCTTTTAAAGACAATGATATGGATACAATTCTCAAGCTAGGCAGACCTTAACAGATAATTGTTGGAAGCTGAGAAGGTATGCCAGAGAGAGATTATATATTATCTAGGTTTTAATTTAGGATAAAAATGGAACTGCCAACTAATTTAGCAGAGTGGGATTTATATTCTAATGTAATAAGGTGTCTAAAAGAACTCCTCCTTTATTTTCATTTTTGCATCCAGAATATCACTGCAAAAATCACACTATATAAATCATGTCTGTCCCTCTGTTTGAAATAATAAATGTGAACTCCTGACCAAAATAAAAGCTTTAAATCTGTGGTTTATAGGCAAAATAAGTAGATGAAGATGTAACATATTAAAGTGAGACCTAGACATACCCACTTTGGTTATATTTTCATATGCTTTGTTTGGAGTAAGAAAACTACTGCTGTCATAAATTTTATATGCAATGTGTTAAAACTGTATGGTTGAGACATACATGAGACAGTGTTTATGGAACCACAGTATTTATGGCATTTTTATTTTCAATTACACCACTGCTCCATTATGAGTTCATAGTTTAAAACTACCTTTTGACAAGAAGGAAACCTTCAAGAAATTAATTCCTTACAGCAATACTACATTTTCAGATTTTACTTAGGTCCGGATACTTTTCTACAAATTTTATAATTAATGTGAAAAACTGTCTGTAGGAAAAAAAACCCACAATATTTATTTTATATTTGGCAGAAATAATAAATTAATATAATAGATGAATTACTTTCTGAAATATTAATTAATTTCTTAGGTTTTAAGAACTATGTCAACATAATAAATAGTATTTTTATCACAGTCTTCCAGTAAAAATTCTTCTTTTCTCTAAGGTTATTTCTAAGTTAAAAATTTCCAGTTGTGAGTCTTGGCAGTTTGATTAATTATATACAATTAATCCCATATTATCATAATAATAATTATATGTATATATCTATGTATAATTATACTTGTAAATATGTATTATAATAATGATATATTTTAGTAACTACATATGTGATTACATGTTATAAATGTATTAAAGAAATCTCTTTCCTTCCAAGAAAATTTAAAAAGTGAACTTGGGATCACACTTGATTTTTATTTTTATTTGCTTAAGATATATAGCAGATGTGGGGTTTTGATATTAAATAGTTCAGCTCCTCCTAAACAACTTCTGAAGAATATAATACCAGCAGAAGCACGGTTTTAATTTGTGTTCTCTGCAAGATGATACTGAACTTTGAGGTCATTTTGATATGTTGATGCATTTCAGATACTTACTGACAAAGTGCCATCATCTAAAGTGTTTTGCATTTACTTGAAAAATACTATGTTCTTAGAGAACTAATTTAGAGACAGGCTCACTTTTCCAACAGAGATCTACCTAAAATAGGTTTCTTGAAAATTCATATTTAGAGGACAAGGATAAAACATCTCATTATTTGTGGTGCAATACAATACTCAGGATATACGCACACTCTTTTATGAAGAACATTTATATAACTAGTCAAAAGAACTTCAAAAACTTAGGCAATGTGATTTTCTCTCAGATGGCTTCAGAGGTGGATGTCTGAACATCACTACACTCTGATGTGCATAGAATGAATTTTTCTGTAATAACTGAGACCTAAAGGGGCTCCATACTGCATCCCAACATACAGCAGAGCTCATGTTCTTCAAAGTAGGAGTCCTGTTCCTCAGAGAAGACTTGAAAGTTAGGTGTGGAACTAGGACAGACCTACCTTCAGAAATGCCAGTGAAGGTAGTTCAAGTCATGAACACTAATACACTTGGAAAATCAGGTCATTTCTTCCTGTTTTTACAGCTGAAAGCTTGTAGATGGCAAAAGGAAAACATGGTGGAAGTTGGGCTAACAGCTTTCTTCTTCAGGGACAAGAGATGGCAAGAGGGCGTATGATCAGCAGTACATCTCTACAGAAGACCTGGCCTTAAATGGTTTCCTTGTCTTCAGAGAGCCCATGAAGATCATCGCCCTTGCCTACATTTATACTGTGGTTTTTAAGGCAACATCCCTTGTCTCTTTGTATTCCTGATGAGTATTCATTTTAGTTTTGTTTTAGCCAATATATATTTATATTTATGAGGACGTTATTTTTTCACAGAAATTTCAATATACAGTAAAAGGATGTTTTGAACATCAACAAGAGTCCCTGTGACTCTTTTCAGTGCATACATATATTTTCAGCTCCAAGTTGATAACATGGCAATTTTTGCAGGACTGATTTTAATTTAAGGAAGAGCATTTTTGACAATGAGATTATTATTTTAAGTTCATTTTTAAGTGAGGAATTAAACCAATTTTCTTATCTGCACTTGCCAACAAACACACTCACATACATGTGTATATATATATTTACAGACGTACAGATATTCATGTAGGTATGTGGAAGTAAAAACTGACAAAAATAATGTATACAATATGTAATCTGTTCCCTATATAATTGTAGTGTCCCAAATGAAATATTTGTTCCTTTACATTATACTTTTTATAATGCAAGGATATCTGGATTTTTAACTGCAGCTCAATGTATAGTTGTCATAGAACTCATCATTATGATGAACTTTCTTTGTGAGTGAAATAATGTTTTCCAAAATACACTTCAATCACTGTTTTGTGAGAGATGAAAACATAAGCCAAATATAGCTTATTTTCATCTTACTTCCCCTAATGTAAACTAGTAGATTAATTTAAATCATAAGCCCCAACTCAGACTTGGTGCCTTCACTGTATTTTAAGTGTGATCATTTCCTAGGTAATTAAAAAGACACACTCAACCCATATTGTCATGTATGACAGCTAAGAAAACCATTAGGAATTCAAGATGAAGGGTGTAATTTTCACCTCAGTTTCAGCTTAGAAGTTAGGGAATGAGAGGAAAACATACGTGAAAATACAGTTATGCTAAGTATCTTACATCTCATTAGCTCAGATGCAAAAGCTATGTAAGGGTTGTAAGAGAGAGCTATTTTCACATTTGTTTTTTAGTTTTCTGAACATTTTTTTGTTTGCAGTTTCTGTCAGACTTTTCTGATATCAATATACTCCATTTAATATTGTTTCCTTTTTATTTAAATGCTTTCATGACAAGTTTAAAAGGTAGGTATTTTTACAGCTATGTGAAATGTGCATAAATGTTTTGTAAAAGCCATAAATAAACTACTTGTAAAGGATGCATATTTTTTTCCTTAATTAATCATTAATTGTCTCATAATATTTGATGATCTTGCTGCTTAAGAGACACTGTGCAAACAGTGGAGCCCAGAGACTATAAAAACTCTATTAGTGTTCATTACCACAGTGCATCTCCTAGAAGTCTAAAGAAGACATCTGGATTAAAGCTAGGAAATGCCTCAATGCAGATCACAAATCAGACCAGCAGAGCAGTTTTTGTGAATTCTCATGTACACAAAATATCTATTATATTAATATTGGAATGCATTTAAGGCAACATAACTTCAAACCCATCCTTCAATGACTCATTTAGGAAAGAAAAAGGAAAATGAAAAAATGCAAACTTTTTAAATCACTTTAATATAACCTGGGACAACAAAATACTATGCTATAGCCAGCACTGACACTGTGGAGCAGAATTAGTGATGTTTGTCTTCCTTAATTGTTCATTCTCATACTTAAAACCATTTATAATTCTCTTAAATTTAACTTTAAAGTTATATGGTTTACAATGATTGGTGATGAGGGATTATTGTTGAATTCCCATTATTTTCAGTCTTAGAAAGTGAATGTACAGGAAATCTGAACTTCCTTTTATTATATTTTTTTAGCCAGAAAAATTACTGGTGTAGTACCTTGCATACACTAGGGAGGCATGTTTGTTTCTCAAGCTGACTATAACAATTTACTCTAACACATCTTAAAAACCTCTAAATTTTTAGGACCTTCTGGTCCTAAAAAAACCCACCACCATCCATGATGATTAAAAAGACCAGACTATGAAAATAAACACTTATTTGGCTTTTTTGTGTCACAATGGTTGGTGGTGGAGGGCACATTTTTCAGAGAAATATAACCTGTTTGGCAGCAACAAAAACACCTTTTAACACTTAAATCTGGAAAAGGCTAATTCTGATAAAAGCTAACCATTTTATGGAAAAACTACATTAGCAGTACAATTGCTAAGTGCTTTGGCTTCTGAGAGCATGATTACAGCAACTGAAGACATTAAGCAAAGAAACCCAAACTGTGAACTACTGAAGCATAGGCTGCAAAACAGAAGTACTTACTTTTTTCCCTCTTTTTCTCACTGCTTGTGTATTTCCCGGTGTGTGTACTACACACTTCCTTAAGGCACTGTTAAAGCTGCTTCAGGGATAACGTTTGTGGGCCACGAGTTCCTATGTTAAATTTACTATGCAAACTCAGTTTGTAAGGCATGAGGCACCTTCACCATAGATTTCAAAATGAATTAGCATAATAAATACAGTATAGGCTTTAAATCTGCCTTTTAGGTGAATATGATAGATGTGTAAGCCATTTCTACAGTAAGTCTACTCTGAATAATTAGAACTGCGCAAGAGATCAAATTTGAGGTCATAGAAGGACATATAATAGCTAAAGGTAATGTATAAAGAAAATACGTCTATATCCTTTAGTCATTTTACACATTAAAATTTTTAATAATACATTGTTCATGATTTAGGTTTATAATTGCAATCAGTTCCTTGGAAATCTATAAAAACTTTACCGTTGACTTAAATGCAGCCAGGTTTTCATTCTAAGCATTCTATCTTATGACATTTTGTTTGGAGCTTTTCCCAGTGTTTGGAGGATCCATCTGGTGATTACACAGAAGGATTAAATTTTAATCTGATATTCTTCTATGATTCTTCATAAGAAACAATGCAAGATACAGAGAAATAGCATCAAGGGTCATCTTGATGTTTAGTTTCCTAAGGAAGGTAGTTTTGTATTATCATCCAAGTTTTCTGAATTCAGGATCATTTCAGTATTTTGCAATTTCATAAAAAAAAAACACCCCACAAACAAACAAACAAAAAACCCCAGCCCACCCAAACTCACAATTATAAGGATTTATAAGGAGCTAAATGAAAATCAGCAGGCAAATACAGGTAAGTTAAGGTCTTGAATATTGATCATGCTGGAAAAACTGACACAGTATGAGGATATACCCAGATATCAACATTCATGCTATCTCAACCTTCACATATAAATAGAAAAGCAGCTTTACACTTTTCCTTTGCTTTATCTATTGTTTGGGTTTAGCTCAAGAACACATTGAGAATTTTCACTGTGAAAAGCTATATCTGCATTTTCATTCTGTAACTAGTTAAACTATGAGATTTTGTGGTTTTTTCACTCTACTTCATTTTAGGATTCCACCAGAATATATGACAGGGTTTGTAAAATACAACTTTTGCCTGTCTAGTCTAGGCCAGTCTTGACATGTAGACAATGTAGGAAGAAGAGGAATCCTCACATTTAACCCAGAAGCCTTAAAGAGACAGGGTAAATTACCCTTTGGTGATATCCAGCTCCCTATTGCCTATAAATAATTCTGACATTAATTCCATCTTGAGTATATAATGTGAAGGCAGATGTTCAATAAAAGTTTTCAAATTTGTAAAAGGATTTGATGTCCAAACCTCCTGTGAAAACAACAGAAGAAATCATTTAATCTGACAATATAAACCGTAAACTTGATCTATGTCTTAAATACCCAAATATCTTCTGACACCTACAGTCTAACTTTCCCAGTATTGCCTTTTCTTGATCTCCATTTAATTTTTATTTACAGCCAATGAATAGTCTTTGTCTTACCCCTCACTAGAGAAATAAATTTCATTTTGTTAGAATATTAAATTACAGGCTGAGGTACATTTTCAAAATGCAGTATTGACTGAGATATTTGAAATTCACACCACTGATTAGTTATGCAATTCAGATTTTGCTTTTGGCAATTGAGCATTCAGGCTGAAGGTATCTTTCATGAATTTTATCACTAGTAAAGCTTGATCTCTGCAATACTGGTAGGAAGTAAGCACAAAGTAGTCACGAAAACAACTGAAGTGAACCCACTTAAGAAGAGGAATTAATATGCTTGCAAATGGTTTACACTCTTCTCCCACCTTTATTTGGTACAAACAAAAGGGAGTATCTGAAGGTGAGTTATACATTATTTATTGCATTAAGAATGAAGCACAAAGAAGTACATGAAGTGTGCTAGAGGAAATTTTCAGTGGCACAGGGGAAGTCACACTCCCACCTTTTTATTTTCCATGGCAATCTGGAGCTAAAAATCAGTGAAAGGTTTTTGGAAAGCTTCCCTAAAACACATAAGCTGTTCATGTTTCTGAAGTAGGAAAAAACCCACATTAAATAGCTATGTTTGTCAGATAAACTTTTGTTTGCTTCTTTGACAGTGATTGATAATAGTGAGCAGTTTTGTCCTATTCAGTGTCATCAGCATTATTTATATTACAGTGACAGTATTATGCCTTTCTAGGTACACAACAGAATATCAGTTTCTCAAAGCACACAGCATCTTACAAGCTGGAAAAAAACTGACACTTGAACAGCTTGAACTCAGATGGTGAATGAAAATGCTGGAAAAGATTTTTGGTCCACTATGGATTAAATTTGGGACCTCAGCAGTGGAAAATCCTGGTTCTTTTTTCTTAGCTACAGGAGCCAGGCAACTAAGGAGAAAACAATCTATTACTTCTCCTAACACAATATGTTTCAGCAGAACAGCAATTTTCTTGCTACCTTTTTCCTACCTCAAGGTAATAGACAAGTCTTATGTTTTCTTCAGTTCCCAACTTGAAAAAAAGTTTAAAAAATGCTTTTCAGTATCTTTCAACCTGGCCTCAGCCTTCTTGTCATTCAGTTCCCGCTTTATGTATCTTTCTGAAATACTTTTGTGGTAATCTGTATGGAGAGATGTCGTGTTAAGGACTATTATCAATGGAGTTGCCAATTTGTCCTCAAGTGTGAACACTCTTGAATGGTGATAGAAGGGAGGCCTGTTTTAGTTTACCTTGTGACTTTAACACAAACTGTTTTCCTGTTGTATGTCGGCCAGAAAATTTCATGCAATGACATTTCTAGCAGAGTCAACTTCACCATTTCATGCTGACAAGTTAGGTGTGTCAAGAGATGCTCTTCTGATTCTGTTTGAATGACTTACAGAGTCCCACCGAAACTAGATGGAAGTCCCCATTCTCCCAATGAGTTGTAATATTTGAGTAAATCAGCTCTTTGAGCCGTTTTAGTGAAAATTGAAATAATTTATCTGATGTAACCTGATTTACACTGGAGAACTATGGAAGCACTCAGGCTCCACTGGGAAAGTGGTGACTTGTGAATGAAGTATTAATTTCACAAATGACTCAAGTTTGAATGGAAGATCTCATCTAATTATGTCTTTACTCGTCTGTTCAACATAAGGGCTTAACACATTTAGGGAAAGGAAAAGTAGCACATTTACACTAGGAAAAAGGAAATAAAAGTTACATATAGCACAGGTTCTGCAACATATAAGGTATGTACTTTGTGTCATAATGTTACAAAATTCAAAAACTACTTTTTTCACCCCTGAAAATAATTAGATTTCTGACATAATTAGAAGAATGCTACTTAGTTACTTGAAATTATAGACTAAGTGTGGAAAGAAAGGAGAGTAATTTTGTGGTTGGCAAGGATAGATGAAAGTGGGAGATATGAAACAACATGTACATTCTGCTTTGGTGAACAATACAAATACATCAGCAATTTCAAAGAACACCAAAGGAAGTAAAAAGGTGAGAAGCAACATACAGATCCAGTTCCAGCAAGGAAATACAGAAATAACCTAAAACTTTGGAGGAAGAACTTACAAAACCAAGTATAGATTATGGTAGTCTACTAACAGTCCAAGTGTAATTTTTGTGGGGAAGTAGATACTAGTGAAATCAACTGGAAAATAAAATCATAAAAAGGCACTTCTGAAGTTCACACACATTGTCAAACTACTACAGGTAAACAAGTACCATGCATCACATAAACCATGACATTTCTTCATGTGTGTGCATTTTTAGTCCTTGAAAAACATAATGCATTTTCATGTCATTTATACTCTTTCAATTGTGCTACAGCTAGCTGAATTACTTTACATTTTTTTCAGGCTTACAGCATATACATAAGCAATTCCTGCACTGCAGTTGGTGATCAGTAACTTCAAAAGCCAAAATGATGCGACTATGGATCCACAGTCTATAAAGACAGGAAAGAAAAACAGTAGAGGGAAGGAAAAGTAAAATAAATAACAGAAGAATTATGTAAGGGAAAAAAAAACAACCTTTCTTTTACTAACCTCTTCCTTAAAATTTTTTATTCTGTTTGCAATAAACCAAAGCCACTGACATAGCCATTTACCTTGTTAAAATTTACTGGTACATGAATCTGAAGAGGAAGGCTGATTCCACTTTCAGCTTAGAGCTTCAGCTGAGGAAGATATCCCTTTAATTGCTCAGTGGTGTTTGTCATATAAAAGCAACTTTCCAGGACTGAAGCACAGATGTATACAGATATGCTTGCAGATACGTTGAAACATTTTGCTTGCTTTAAAGAACATACACAATTGTTTATCTTGAATCTGATGACATGAGACCTACTGTGAAGGCCACTGGGTGCTTTTCAGAAGTTATATTGTTTTTCACTTTTAAAGGGCTGTAAACTGACAAAGTCAACTATAGAAATTTACCAAAAATCAGTAAGCAGAAGGTGACATGAAAAGATTTTGTATAAAAGAGAAGAGCTGACATCTCTCATGGACTTTGAAAATAACTTTTGTAACTCTTTCAAAGCATTTATAATGTTTAGAACATTATTCTGAGCTGTGGTATTCTTTTCTGTTAGTTAATACAACATGTGTCATTGAACTATAGCATATAAAGGTGGGGGTTTGGTTGATTTTCCTCTTTTGTTGTGTTGTTGTTTGTTTCTTTGTTTGTTTGCTGGTTTGTTTGAAAACCCTAAAAGCTTTTGCATTTCAGCAAAGCACTGTTGATCTACAGAGGAGCAAAAGAAGGCAGGCATTATCCATGGTATTAAACAAGGTTGAGCCAGTTAATTTTATTTGCAGAAAAGTCTAAGCAAACATTTTTCTCTGATACTTAGATGGCAGAAAGATGTGCATTTGCAAGTACAGTGTTGTGCAGAGAGGTACAGCTCAATTATTTAGGTTGACCCTTCAATACATGAATGGACAGCTGTTGCTAAATGGACACTGTACAATTGATGAGGATGGATTAATTATGGCTTAGACTTACCTCTTTCCCCACTGACTATAAAAAGCATCTAGACAATTTGTTCACATGTAGATATCTGCAGTGGGAGCATCTAAAGTGAGCTGGGATGCAAAGAAATTATTTAATTTTTTAGATGTGTATGCACCACTCATTCTTTTCATAGATCTGTCCTAGAACCAGCAGACACTTAACCACTTGATTGCAATATGTTACACAGAATCACAGATGTACTCATGGACAGCATGTTGTTCACCAGGATCCCCAGGTCCTTCTCCACAGAGCTGCTTTCCAACAGGTCAGACCCCAGCCCGTGCTGGTGCGTGGGGTTGTTCCTCCCCAGGTGCAAGACCCTGCACTTGCCTTTGTTGAACTTCAGAGAGTTCTTCTGTGCTCATCTCTCCAGCCTGTAGAGATCCTTCTGAAGGGCCACACAGCACTCTGGGGTATCGGCCATTCCTCCCAGCTTTGTGTCATCAACAAACTTGATGAGATGGCATCTGTAAGAGTCTGATAATTAGGGAAAGTCTTCAAAAAGTGCTTCATCATTATGTCTGCTTATCATAATCACTCTTGGACACCTGAAAACTAGGTGCGGGATGGACTGTGAGTAGGCGGCCTTGAGGCCCATAAAAAGGAAAGCAAAACTGGTGCAAAATGTGGAGGGGAAAACGAGGAGCAGAATCCCTGACCTCTTACTATTAAATAAAAATATATCAATTTTTTGGCATCAATATTATTCTCGTTTGGTTTTATCTCTTTTTTTGGGAGTATTTTGAACCTTTAAAGTTCTTTCTGTTCTATTCACAGAGAGTTAGTTCTCCTTACTCCTCTGTGGTTAAACCAGTTCATAACGGCATCTACCCCTTTATCCAAGTCATTGATGGATAAGTTAAACAGTACTGGACCCAAAACTCAGACTTGGGGTACACAACTAGTGACAGGCATTTAACTAGATCCTGTGCCACTGACTGCAACCCTCTGGGATCTGCTGCTCAGCCAGTTCTCAATTGGTTCAGACTATTTTGTGTGTATCTTATATTTTGAAGAAATAGAGCTACTTAAAATATTTTCTCCTTCAGATTTTTGACTGCTTGCTGAGAACCAATCTTTTAAAAGCTTCCATTTAATAACTACTGACTGGAAAGAAAAGAATCTATGACAAGGAACTAAAAAAAATAGAATACAATAAAGAGTTTTGACATAAGCTGGATAAAAGAGCATTTAGTAAAAGGATGCAAGGTAAAGGTTCATTTTTGATTTCCAAACTGTCACAAAAGATAAACAAGAAGATGTCATACGGGGCCAATGGAACTGTTTCCAAGGTGAAATCCACAGAGACAATGATGAAGTTGCTTGAATTCCTTCATCAGCTATTTTCTGCTTGTTCTGAAACATCCAAAAGTTATTTCCCTCCAATTGTTCTCCACAGATGTAATATTTGTTAGATTCTGGTCTAGTTTGCAGGTCACTACTCTCATTATACAAAAGCAATACATGCCCATATATCTTCCCAGAAAATGATTCTAAAACTGAGGGATGGGGTTTTTTTTTTTGGTTTGGTTTTTTGGTTTGGTTTGGTTTGGTTTTTGGGGTTTTTTGTTTGTTTGTTTGGGTTTTTTCTCAATATTCACTTTTTTTTGCTTTAGGTTTCATAGAATCACAGAATCATTCAGCTTGGAAGAGGCCTTCAAGATCATCTAATCCACTGTCATCCTAGCACCACCATGATCACCCCTAAACCATATCCTCCAAGTGCCACATCCAGATGCCTCTTGAACACTTCCAGAGGCAGTGACTCCATTATCTTTCTGGGCAATTTATTCGAATGCCTCAACACTCTTTCAGTGATTTTTTTTTCCCTAGTATTTAATCTGAACTTCGTCTGATCCTCTTCTTCTCCAAACTTAACAACCCCAGTTCTCTCAGCTACTCCTCATAAGACTTGTTCTCCCGCTCCTTCACCAGCTTCATTGGCCTTCTCTGGACTCATTCCAGCACCTCACTGTTCTTTTTGAACTGGAGTCCAAAACTGAACACAGTGCTCTCTACCTGTGGCCTCACCAGTGCTGAGCACAGAGGGACAATCACTTTCTTTGTCCTGCTGGCCACACTCCTCTTGATACAAGCCAGGATGTCATTGACCCTCCTGGCCACCTGGGCACAGTGCAGACTCATGTACAGCCAGCTGCGAACCAGCAACCCCAAGCTCCTTTCTGCGGAGCAGCTCTCAAGATACTCTTCCACAAGCCTGGAGTGTTGCATGGCGTTGTTGAAATCCAAGTGCAGGACCTGACACTTGACCTAACTGAACATCATGCAGTTGTCCTCAGCCCACTGATCCAGTCTGTCTGGATCTCTCTGTAGAGCCTTCCTATCGTCAAGCAGACCAAAGTTTGTTTGCATTAACAAACTAAGCTTAAATTGTGCCAGATTCTCTTTAGCACCTGCTTTTACTTTTCACTGTACTCACTGTGACCCTCAGCTGGTGTCATCCTTTCTTCAAATGTCTTGACATCTGCCTGTAAAACATTAGTACAATGATCATTATTGAGATGTCATTTTGTGTAATTGCTATATTTATATAATTGTTTCATATAAGCCAAATGTGGGGTTTGTGTAGTTTATTTTTTTTTCCAAAGAAAAATACAACTGCAGTATAACAAGTACTCTGCTGGCAAATTTTGACATTTTTGTAAAGAGAATCTTCCCATTCCTACACTGTGCAGGTCAGAGACTGTTCAACATCTCGACAATTCCAGCACAGTTTGTTTGCTCAGCTCACAGACCACAAGACTCCTGATCACTTAGACTGGACTTTTGCACAGAGATATACTTTCCTTTCCTCATGACATCATTTGGAATTGTGTATGTTTTGTTTCTCTAAATAACAATCTCAAAGCCTCAGAAGCTGTATACATAAAATATCAACATTGTCTCAGTTGGCTAGACATTGCACACACATGACTTTTTATGTCTACAAATGAATTTTTCTTTTTTTTCCTTTCACCCTCCATAGTCTTTGAAATATGATAAGTCAATTATAGGATACTTACAGATATATTTGGACATTAATAATATAAACACTTAAAAGTCATAATTCCCTAAAACAGCTGGGGGTTTTTTCTCATTAATTATGTTCCAGTATACCTTTATTTATTTTATGTAAGTAACCATATATTTAGAGAATAGTTCAATCTGTTGAAGTCAAGAAAATACATTACACCCCCATTTTTTGTACCTTGGAATACACTACTAAATCCTCTATGGGACAAGGGGAAAAGGCAGGTGTCCAGAAGGACAGGTATCCCAGCAGGTATCTGCAGATCACATAGACTGTGATGATAAATACTCACATGTCTAAAGAAAAGGATAGTTAATTAAGAAATAAAGATAACATTTTGAAGGTTATACCCTTGAGGATTTATCAGCCCTCTTACATTCTTGCATGTTTTGAGAAAGCAACACTTTAGTTTGTCTATCATTCCATTTAAATTTAAGTGTCATTTGAGTGCTACTGACCTTAGCTTCTGGCTCAAGCTGATGGCCTCACATTCCTGAAGTTTAATGCATAAACTATAAAAAAGTAATGTTAAACAACAGATTACAATAGTACACTTTATCTGGGAAGGTATTTAATAGTTTCTGAAAACAAGTACTATAGCCACATCCTGACATCCAAGATAATTCATCTGACCTTTCCTAAAGGAGCTCAGAGTAATTCAAATATTGAGTTGAGTTGTAGATGAATTGTTCAGCTAATTAGAGACCTTATCTAGAAGTAGGAAAAGATTTACTTTATATGTTCTTGCTGTAGACAATGCCCTCATACTTCTGGTGAATGCTTGGCCTACAACACATGGGTCTATCTGCTGTATGTGTGTGTGGTAAGTTGTGTGTGGCAACCAGCAGCCAAACACCCACCATGCATTTTGCTTATTATGCTCTCTCAGGGGACAGGAAGAAAGTAGAAGGATGGTGAGATGATTTGAGGACCACAGTAATGAGAGCATAGAAGGGAAAGCAAAGCAAAAAAGGGAAATTTACTTACTTCTTCCCATCAGTAGGCAGACGTACAACCACTTCCTGAGAAGCAGGGCCTCAGCACGTGTAATGGTTACTTGAGAAGACAAATGGCATAACCATGAACATGTCCCCTCCTTCCTCTTTTCTCTGAGCTTTTATTGTTAGACATAAACGTCATATAACATGTAATATCCCTTCGGCTTTTTTGGATCAGCTGTCACTATATCACTTCCTGGCCTCTTGAGCTCACCAGCAAATTAGGATTTAGCAAGGGAACAGGGCAGAAAGATGGAAATCTTGGTGCTGTGCAAAGGATGTTTAGCAATAACAAAAACACTTGTAATTTAGCCACAAATGCAAAGCACAACACCATATGGGCTGTGATGGAAAAAAGTTAACTCCATTTCAGCCAGACCCTGTAGAATATGCAATCATTTGAAGATGTAAAAGAGAAGGGACCCTAGCCAAAATTTCTTGGTTGCCTGCAGAAGGGATCATGAGATCTGCTAAAACAGGAAATCTGGTCAGGTGAATTCTATCTTATAGCATGACAAAGCCTTCTACAGTCTACAGAATAGCTCAGTACTTTACAGTTATGAACATCCAGCATCTACTTTGGGAACAATAATGAGAATATCTGGCTATGCTTTAGCTTGTGGAAACATATGAAAGGGTGCTTAATGCCTCTTATTTATACACCCAGGAGTGTGGCTTTCACTGTCACTCTTATCTTTTTAAGGACTGCCCTTGCCTGATCCATTTTTAAAAGGGTTGTCAACCATTTGATCATGAAGTTAAAGGAAACATCATGCTAGCCATTCAGCCACCTTTTGTGCAACTGCCTACAGAACTGGAGGTGTTGCATACACGATTCAGTGCCTTAGTACCTCCCTTGCTAGCAATAAAAGACATCTGACCTGGTTTTCACCCTTTTATATATGTTTTTATGACTTATGCTGTTTCCCTTGAGATCATGGTCTGGTGGATTAACTTTAGAGGAGGGTAATGCTCAGGACAGTCTCAACAGAACAGCATTGGGGGCATGAGGAGTGTGGAAATAGGATGAGAAAAGGACAAGGAGATTGCTTATCAGCTACTGTCTGGGACAAAACTCAATTTGGAGAAAATAAATTCAATTTATTGCCATGTAAAATAGATTTGTATAGTGAGAAGCAAAAATACAAACATTAAAATGACACTTTTCATCCCCCTTTTCCCAAGCTCAGCTTCACTCCTTCTCTCCCTATGCTTCCAATCCCCACACTTAGTGGACCAGGAGGGGGTGGGGCTGTAACCATTAGGTGACACTTCCTCTCCAGTGCTCCTTTATCCTCCAACCTCCTTTTTGCTCCTATCTCCACATGAGCTGAACTTCTTCAGAAAATATCCACCTGCAGGGTCTTCAATGGGCTGCAGGGGAATCTCTGCTCCAGTGGCTGGTACACTTCCTTCTCTCATCTTGGTGTTTCCTCTGCTCTTTCTCACTCTCTTTTGTTCTCTCCACCTGCCTCCACCTTGCATTTTCTGCCATTTCTTAAGTATGTTTTCCCCAAAAAGGCATCATCTTGGCTGAAGGGCTCAGATGTGTCCTGCAGTGGGTTGGTTGGAACTGGCAGGAAGCTGCAGGACACAGCCCACCCCTGTAGCTCCTGCTGCCAACATCTGAGCACCTGAGCCAAATCACAGGGTAAAAGTGAAATTATGGTCTCCAGAACTAGGTAAGGTAATTTAGTCCTCCCACCTGTTCAGGTCAAGAGATCAGGGAAAGAATCGATCATATTTAGTCAGCCTATGGGACACTTCTGGACAGCAGCAATCTCTGCTAGTGGTTTCAACTTAATATCCAGTAGGCCTCCACTTCTACTTTCAGTTTTTGCTAATATTGTTTTGACATTATGTATATTCATATGTAGGATACGATAAATAATGATATTTCACTGTTAAAATTGCTTACTTCAAAACAAGTTGGGGACATAAGGTTCAGACTTTAGGTACCAGTGTTCTCTCTTCTCCTGTGGTTTCCCTTCTTTTTCTGAGGTGGCATCAAGAAGTGGATGGGATGCCAACCATCTAACTGTAAGTTTATGTTAAGTCAGTGTCTAACAAACTGACATTCAGTGGTACTGTTGCACTCTCAGTCTTAAATGCAAAACAAATCTCATTAACAATGCAACACATAAAAGCCATTATACAAGAAAACATTATATTCTTATCATTTTCAGTGTTCTGATGTTTAGTTTCAGATAAGGGTGAGAAACATTATGGAAGCTGTCAGCATTTTTAAGTCACTAGTTGGAGGAATACGATGAAAATGATTGGGTGTCTCATGTTCATGTGGATAGTTCCTTCTTTCTTCAAAGTTTTATTGAGACCATTATTATATTTTCTATTATACTTTACGCCTTGATCTTTTTTTACTGATCTGAAATTCCACAAAGTACATGTAAGACACTTAATCTTTGTCCTTGTTTTTTTTCCCCAAAACGGCTTTTAATTTTGCATAGCTATCATTAACTGATTGCTGTTGAGTTGCTGATAGCCCTGGAGCTTCTAGGATTATCCTGAACCAACACCTTGATGCACTCATATTCAAGGAGTTTGCTGCTCTCCCAGCTTAGTTTTCCTTTATGTTGCATCTCACTGACAATTCAGAAATAATTTGCTCTTACACAGCATGAAAACTTTATCATTTTATATTTACCATTTTTAGCAATGCATGTAACACCACACATGTAAAACAAACTAGGTAATAGTCACCTACTCATTAAGAAATTCTTGTTGCAGCTAATCCAGCTAAGCTAAAGGTCTAACTCACACGACAAATCTGGATAAAGCCAGCCAATACATGATCAGAGATCTGTGTTGTAGCTTAGTAAAAAATCTGTGGTCCATTACTAGCAAAAGTGATCCTATATTTTCTAGGAAACATGGCTATGTTCAAGAGATTTAAACTGTGCATCACATTAATACTCATGGAAGAAAATAAAGCCACATCAGATTTTGTCTCTAAAGGGAGCTGAATTGATAGATCTTTGTAGTAACAGGAATATAAAGGTATGGAAATTATTTTCGTAAGAAGAAAAAATTATTTACACATCAAAAGACTAAGAGTAGGACATGACTTCAGCACTGGAAACTGTGCATGTTCCTCGTAAATAAACTGAAGATAAAGATAGTTAGCAATCATACACATGCTTCTATGATTGCTGCAAAAATATCGTCTGATCTGTCAGCATTAGACATTGTGGTAGTGTGATCAATGCCAACAACATATGCAGGTGAGAGCTTTAATAAGGTATTAGAAGCAAAATATAAGCATCTCTTTTACTACGAGAAATGTTAAACGTTGTCTATAAAGAAGATAAGAATTTTTTAGTATTTGTCATGAAATGTATATAAATCTCCATCTTAAAATAATAATTGAAACTGTGGCCTATAGAAATCAACAAGATAAATTTATTTCCAGGGAGAAAAGTTGGTATTGACCACTTCATAACACATCTTAGTAAGCAAAGCAAATCTGAAGCAATACTTTTAGGGTATAGAATTTACCAGAATGGCAACACAGCAAAAAAGAGAGTTTTGTCTGCTTCATAAATTAATTATATACATGAGAAAATATCTCAGGGATGCAGTAGGCCAGTTAGCCCATAGCTGGTATGAGCAACCATTAATATAAATAATTCACAATTGAACATTGTTAACAAAATAAAAAGAATACTAGCCTTTTTTTATTTGAAACTCCCTGTGTATTATGGAGGAAGATGAGGAAACCTGAGAAAGATGTCCTTAGATATAAAAATGAAATCTTATCAAGGAGCAGCAGCTGGAAAACAACAGGTAGAGACAATGAAGTCACAATTAAAGAACTGGAAAACTGACAAAACTTGACAAGAACAAAAAGTGGACAAAAATTGGAAGTGTGAACAATGTGTACCAAGAAGTGCTGCAGTACACTGTCTCCAAGCTCTCAACATTCCCAGGATGTTTGGTGAGTAGACCAGGTATCTTAGGTATCCCTGCCTGTTTTTCCAAAAACGGTAGATACATAAAGCAAAGGTTTTTGTTAGACAGTTGTTTTCTTGGGTTTTGACTGTTCATCTAACCAATTCAGAGACATGTATCATGCAAAATACACTATGTATGAAAGACAAATAATCCAACAGTAATAATCTACAGGTATTAAAGCCACAGAAGGAAAACTAGAGTGGAACTATGGAAATACATTCAGAGTTGAAATAAAAATTTGAGGTATTCAGACAAAGGAATTACAGGCAAGCTGAGTGAAAGGATAGGAAAAGATGATCTAAACATACAAGTTATCATGTCAACTTTTTTAAATTATTATTATTATTTTAATTTAAAATTTAAACTACCTGTTGCTTCAATTAACTCCCTTTTAAGTCAGTCTGTCAATCAATTGGTCTAACTATATATCTAATTATTTTAGTAGACATTATTTCGTCTACTGATTTATGTGAATAGCCACACTACACAAAGCCCAAGAAAGAACTTGACTCTTTGGACTCCCTGTGTTGAAGAACACTGATCACAGTGGTGCTCCAGCTATAGTCTGTAACAAACAGAAATCGAGCTTCAGTGAGACTGGAAAATAACGTAAAGGACATTCGCTATGATTTCCAGCAAAAGCCAGAAAATTTATTTAAGCTGGAAAAAGCTCCATTCTTCAGCACAGAGGGTTACAATGCAGCTCAGTAATATCTGATAATGCATTTCTTGTGCTATTAAAATAACTGTTTTGAAACTTATTTTTCCTAAATCGGACTTCTAAAAGATAGTCACTCTGCATTTCATTTGTAATCATTAAAATAATTCAGACAAGACATTCTTTGAAGGAATTTGTTTGTGTTTGCTAACTAGAAATGAAGCCTAGAATTATTAAATGAGAATTACACATCAGGTTTTGAGGTGTCCACTGTTGCTGCTTGCTCCGAGGTCGCCCTTCCCCCTCCCTGAGACTGGTCAAACAAGCCAGGACGTGTCCCTGCCATGTGCTCTGAACTCCTTTGTTCCAAGCGGGCAAAACCGAAAGGAACTCAGACGCTGGAGCAGTGTCTGATTGGCCGGTCACCCCGGGTCTGCCTCCAGTCCTCCCTTTTCCTTTCTCCGGAATAAAAGAGGGACCTCAGAGCGGGCCCGCTCTCTTTGGCTCTGCACCCCTTCTAAAAAGAGCGTCTGTGTGTCTCTGTCTCTTATTGAAAGCAGGACTACAGCATAACCCAAGAGCTGTATTTCTCCCTCTTTGCTTCCACTGGTGGTATTAGCTTTGCAGCTACCCTTTGCCGTCATTGCTGAAGTGCCAGGTTGCTTGTGCCATCCCTCTAGACGACTCAGGCTTCCTGAGGCACTGAGAGCGAGCGCTAGCTGGTAAAAAGCTGTGAGTATTTCCACCGTCCACAGTTCATTTCACCCACATACTGGAAGCAAGTATATAACACAAATGTATTTAGCAAATCTGCTGTGCAGTAACAAAATGCAATAAGGCAATCTTTATACAGAATTGGACAGAAGGCAGAATGGAAATCTATCCCTTTCCTTGTCCATTTCATATTCGATGATATTCAATTTGACATAATTTTCTAATGAATAATGCCTGTAACATTCAGGATGGGATTAATCTCACCTAATTTACTATATCTGAGTTTGTCATGCTAGGCCTCTGGACTGTATCCACCCTAGTCGCTGGCTAGAGATAGTATGGTACACTTCATGTAAATGTATATGTTCACTTACGATGATGTGCCTAAAAATTCCCATTACTCTGTATGAGCTATTAAATGAGATCATAGTGGCAACTTGGAGATGCGTTATCTGCAGGCATCTAAATCTATTTTAAGAATTCCAAACTCAGCTCCAATTAGATTTTATTTACTTATGAATTACTGAACTCATTTTGTAAGATTTGACCAAACAAGAAGAAACTACTCTTATTAAAAAAACAACCCCAAACAACAAAAAACAACCCTAAAACCTCCCAAAACCAACAGTGAAATATTTGTCATATAATCTCCACTTGTCTTTAATCATTTGAAAGTGTTCTCATTGAAGATACAGAGAAATCTTTCTTGACTTCGGGAGGATTATTTGGCCCAAGTTATTATAGACAGATTGAAAATTCTTCAATGAGAAAAGATGAAACCATAAATCCAAGTGAAAGATCTGTGTACAGAATAAAATGACACAAAAGCAGCTCATTAGACTGACTTTCCTCCTAGTTTTCATGCTGTTTGTCAAGTGAAATGTAAGGCAAAAATTACTCAGTTCTGTTTGCACTTGCTTGCCAAAATGTAGACAGTTCGTTAAAGGAACAGCTGTTGTTGCGGTAGACAAGCTGGTCTGTAGAAATTAATTATGATTATTAAGAATAGTCCTGAACTGGGTCACAGATGAAATTACATAAGTTCCATTTTAGACAGTGATCAGAAAAGTCTTTTTTTCTTGTAAAATCAAGGAGCCTCCTCAGTTTTATGAAAACCTCAGTGATGTTTTTACATGATGGAGCTGTTTAAGAGATGGTGTTTTATGGTTTATGTGGTAGGGGGCAGGTTTTGATCTGTATTGTCAATGTAGGAGGGAGTTCAAATGCTTTTCAAAGCAGAATGAAATTTCAGGTTGTTTCAGGAAAAAATTCTGGGTGCAGCCCAGTATACTTCCAATCATGTACAGGAAAATAATTTTGACAAAATATCTTTGGAAAGTGCTGAGTACAGCAAACAAAAATTATGCATTCTCAGGAGTATTCTTATTTTGGTTGGGACAGGTAACAACTGTGTTGCTATGTCCAAGTTAGTTACTGGGTTTTATGTGTATATATATATATATATATATGTCCACATAGATTTCTAAATCTGTATAGATTTGGGCAGTTTGTATAAATCTTGACACAGAAAAGATTTCTAAGTTTTAAGAAGACAGAACCATTTCAAACTTCAATACTCATATTAACATAGAGATATCAAGAGGATTTCTTTGTGAATTGATAACTGAATAAATACTAATATCAGGTTTTAACACACTTTCTGGCCTGTAACAATTTGGAAATTACTTCTGTAAAACTAGTTCTATCATTACCTGATTTTATTAGCTCTTGCTTCAGAGTGATCACCATCAACCTAAGAGGTCAAGTCTTGACACAAACTTTAAAGAGACCAAACAATGGTTTTATCTTCCTAAAATTACCAGGCACAAAAAAAAAAAAAAAAAAAAAAAAAAAAAAAAGTGACATTAGCTGGAATTTACTAGTAGGATCATTTCAAGACATTAGAGTAGGAGAAAATATCCTTTATATTAGACAAAAGGGAAAAAACACAAAACATTTCCCTCTAACTTTACTTTTCCGTCTCAGATTTCAGGTTTCCTGAGTGCCTCTTCCTTTACTGTTCTTTCTTATTTCTTCCTCTCTAGTTTTCCTATTCTTGTAATTTGTCAGTTTGGAGTAGGCTCTGATAGTTTTTTCCCACTAATTCAGTTTAACAAAATAAACTAAAATTAATAAACCTTGCTAAATAGGAAACCTTGTGAAAGATTCTCTTGTAACCTTTAAGGTGATGGAAGTGTCTACTGCTCTCAAATTGCCCTGTTTTAATGATCAGGCAGTTCTACATATTTTCTCAAACCAGCTTCAGTTGCATAGTTTCTGAGAACTTTTAAGAAGTGCTTCAAGAAATGTGATGAGCATTTAGGATATGTGGATACTTTTTTCTTTGGCCCCTTACTCAGATGAATCCTTCTGTACACATTTGGTAGAAATTCCTCTGCCTCCCAGACAGCTGTATTGCTTTTCTTAATCTTACAAAACTTCTTTATTTTTCTTTTAATTTGGGTTAAGATTTTTTTTTTCCTCAGTAAAGAATAGATTCAGGTCAAAGAAATCACAGCTTAGTGGTCAGAGAGTTGATTCATTTGAATATTAACTTTCATTGACAGGCTCTCTAAAACTGTCTGTACTGGACATGTTCTTACCTGGTACAGAAACATGGTAATTTCTTTTAGGCTATATAATCAATAGTTACAACTCTTGCAGAAATGTCTGAGTGTTTCCAAACAAAAGAGTGTTTCCAGAGATTTTATGAGCTCTAAAAGTTGCTTCAGATTCATTAACAGTGATAAAAAATATAATTCAACACTGTATTGTACAGTGAAACACAAAAACCAGTTTTATGTCGTATATTCACAAGCAAAGAGAAACTTGCATTGAAATAGACCGTCAGGAAGCTTAAACTTCATTTCAGTTTTTTGGCCACAAGATATCACCTTCCTCTGTTAAGACCACTGTCTTCCAGCTTGTACAGTATGCAATATATTTGGGTTGGTTGGTTTATGGTTTGATGAGAAGTGGGGGATAACTTTTAGTTTAATACATAATCCACATCTCTAAATAAACTGCTGTAAAATTTGATGTCACTAAGATCTTGCTGTGGGTAGACAGATAATGCACAGTATTCCTCAAAGAAATATTCTCTAACAGACTGACAGCTTTATCAAAGGACACAAACAAGAAGAGTAAAAACATTTGCTTGAATATAATTTCATATATGTTCTCAAGGTAAGGCAAAAAATGGTTTCATCTATATTTGTACAATGGAATATGAAAATAGTGATAGAGCAATAATGCATTTCAGCTTAACACTAAAAAACATGCTGAAATGACTAGTTACTCTGGCAAAACAGACTCACTTATCCATGGATATACTTAGAAATCATTAACTAAACTATTCAAATGTTCACAGGGTTTTCTAAACTGTGGGCTGGATGACTGCACAAATAACAGTCACACATTGCCATTTTGTGACATTTCTTCTGTGTCTTTAAATCCCCCTGAAGTAATAGCAAATCTTCTCTGTATGTTTGAGATAGTTACAAGTTAATTCAACCTTCCTTAGGTGAAACAAAGGGAATTGTTTAACTGATAATGTCAGCAGAAAGTGAGAATAGCAACAGAAAAGGGCTCTATCTATATCTATATATCTGTACCTATCTATCTATGTATATATCTGTTGCACCTAAGGATGCATCAGGATGAATCAGGCAACGGCTCAAGATCCAAGTGGAAACCAGTAATGAGACAGTCATGGGGCACATTTTAGTTAAATTTACAGTCTCTCAGATCTGCCTGAGATATTTTTATCATTTTTCAGTTGAAAGCTAATTAGGACCACTGAGTTCAATGAAGCTGCTCTTGATCTACAACAATGCAACTCTAGAATAGAAGTTCTGAGTTTGTATTAGAAATGTTTTTTAAAAATCCTCAATCCACATTGACACATTTGTCACATGGAGTTTCACAACTTGAATGGATTAAACAGGGGAAGAAAGGAGTCCTGTTCTCCTTCACTGAAAGGGGAGTTACAGTGACCAGCTGAAGGCAAATACATAGGGTTCCAATTAACCTACATTGAGAAATAAAGTTTTTATACCTCACTTGAATATCTAAAAATTTTTGACACCACGTAGCCTAGTCAGAGGTCTATGTCACTTGACAGAAAAAGGAAGTGGTGTAGCACAGTTCCTGTATTCAGATTCCAACAGGATCTCCCACCCCTGATTAATTCCATGCACTTCTTTAAATCTCAGCTGCTCCATAAGCAGTAGATATTTCATGTGTGTATGTTAACCTGAAATAGCTGCTGCAAAATATATTCACTTAGCGAGGATTTCAAGTGTCTTGTTAATTGGCCACTGTGTGTATACAGAATCACTGCTATCAGAAATAAATGCAAGGCTCTTAACTGTGGACATTAAAAACTGCTTCTTTGTTGTTAACTGGAAAAACATACAAATATACAACTTATAAATACCTCAAATTTAAAAGTCTTAAGAAAAAACCTCTAAATAATAGTTAGAATTTCAGCTTCACTGAAATTCACTTGAGAAGGAAAGTGAGTAAGTAGCCATCTTAGAAAGAACTGTGATGGTTGTAAAATAAAAAACTGTGTACTGGGACCAATAAAAAAAATCAAAGTAATCAACTAAGTTCATAAAACAATAGAATCACAGAATATGCTGACTTGGGAGAGATGCATCAGCATCATGAATTCCAACTCCTGGTCCTGCACAAGACACCCCAAGAGTCACACCATGTGCCTGAGAGCATTGTGCAAACACTTCTTGACCCAGACAGGCTTGGTGCTGTGACCACTTTCCTGGGGAGCTTGTTTCAGTGCCCAACCACTCTCTGGGTAAAAAACTTTCTCCTGATATCCAGCCTAAATCTCCCCTGACTCAACTTCATTCTGTTTCCTTGACTCCTATCACTGACCACAAGAGTGAAGAGATGGGTACCTTCCCCTCCGCTTCCCATCATGAGGATTTTGAAGACAGCAATGAGATCTCCCTTCAGACTCCTCTAGGCTGTGATCTGTCAAACACTGCCAAACACCACACATAGCTCAATTCCAAAACAGAAGAATCTAACATGAATATCCAGAAATCCATATAGAATCATAGATATGCTGGGTGAATTTCCTAAAAATGTAACTACGTGCACAACTTCACTCACTGGACTTGTTTGTAGAAGGGTTCTCAAGTGTTCCATATTTGACTAGGTAGATATGAAAGAATGATGTCAGCAGGATTTGCAAATCCAACTCATTAAGTTCAGCAGAACTTGTGGTCCTTGGCTTGTTGCCTCAGAACATGTAATTAATCTGGCCCCTATTTGTGCTTTTTGAGGGAAAGATGCCTAACTTTCTAACTATGTCTAAAAAATTCGTGAGTACAATACCTAAAATGGGGACAGATTCTTGAATTTTCTCCTATGCACTGTTGTGACAATGTAACAGTCATGAAAAAAGGCCCTTTGCTCCTTTATCATGACTTATCCAGAAACATATAATAGGAAGAACAAAAATAATTGGATTTACTTTCCCACCTTTTATTTTTGGTTTTGGATCCTTCTTATCCCTACCTGATATACAGTTCTTTGAGGAGTGCATGTGCTTGATATTGATTAGTGCTCATCATAGGCAACACTAATCTGCTTAGAAGATCACAAAGCCAGAAGAGAACCTGAGCACAAGAGGCAATCCAGGCCTGACTGAAAAAGTATGTGCAACTAAAACTGGGACAGATGAGAGAGTGAACAAAAGAAGAATTTTGTATATCTTTTGATGCCCCTCTACAAATTCCTCATACTTTATGTCAATGCCGTAATGTTTTAGGTTCTTGCTGATTGTTGTTGAAATAATTAAATACCATTAGCATATTATATTATTTTCAAAATAATATATTATAATTATTAATTATAAAATAAAATAACTTTAATAACATTTGGTCTACATTTGTCATCAGGAGACAGTTAAAATGTATTTTCTGCTGGATAATTGATATGTAGAGAAGTTAGGCACAGTCCTTCTCTGGAACACAGGAAATCCAAAGCATGAAATCTTTTTTGTGAAACTTGTCTTGCTTATATCAGGACAGAATATGAAACTCTTGCAACCAATGTAAATGCCAAATCTCAATATTCTTATCATCACGAGGATATCCAATCTCAGTGTTGTCCATTAGGTTATCTATGGGCTGGGGAGGAGGGAATGAAAAGCTCTTAATCTCTCTTGCAACCATAGCACTGAATTAAAAATAGGAGCCTTGTGATAGGAAACCAATCAAGCATAAGCAAATATAACCCTGTAACTCTGCAATTGTAGTGTTTTCTCAGTCATGCTTGAGCCCTGTAGCAACCTGGTGGGATTACATCTTCATATTTACTTTTGTTTTTTCTTAATTCAATGAAAATGATACTGAAAATTATACTGAAAATGAAGAAGGGGAAGTTCAATGTGTTTCAGCACAGTTTTCCTCCTAGGTGGGCTAGAGAAATGGTCCTCTATTCATGTTCCCTTTGGCTCAATAACTGTTTGGCTCCATAATTGATTGCTTAGGGGTAACAAAGGAAAATAGAACATTTGCTTTTTTACCTTATTACATTTTTCACAGTGTCTGCTTTAATCAGAATCCCAAACAGGTTTCTGCTTCACACAACAGGTTGTTACCAGATTATCAAATCCACTCAGGTCCCTTTCTTTTCAATGTCCGGGTGGAAATGCTTTCCTTCTGCAGCTTTCTTCTTTGACATTCCTAATGTATGCTTGTGGCCATCTTCAGTCCCTCTAGTGTCTGTAGCGTGATTCAGCACAGGAGCTGAAGCTGACTCAGACTGACAACACTTGATTGATGATACATGGTTAAGTACACAGAAGCTGCTTGATGGAAATTACTTTAATGAGTGATTTGAATATGCCTGGTGCTGGTAGACTTCATAAATGTGAGATAGTGAACCTCTTGAATCAAGACAAATTAAACAGAGTTGGTGGCTGAGGTAGTATAAGGAAAAACAGCTGATTTAGCTCGTACTGAACCATGTGCTTTTATTATTTGTAGCTGTTCTGGTAATATTTTTGCCCCATCTTCTTGCATAACACAAATGAGAAGGCAGATAAGGAAAAATGGTGGATATATCTAAATATGGATATAGAGACTGAGTCTTCTATGCTCTGGCTGTCCTTTTTCATCAGCCTTGTCTTTAGATCTCCTATGTTCCTTATCACAATTCACCTTAAAGCCCTCCAGCCAGTAAAAAAAAATAACAGTAATAGTTCCAGCAGCAATTTACCTTGTAAATAAGTTCAAATTAAAACCCCGATCCTCAAATTGGCAGCACGTTGTGAGCTAATGAACCAACACAGAGCCCCACTGTTTTTAGATAGAATAACATTCAGGCCCCAGTTTTAAATAGTTTGCCTGTGGGCAAACTGTTATAACCATATGGAGCTCCACTGACTTCACATAGGGTAAAACTGAGAGGCCAATCCTGCACGGCATTGTTATAGAATACTGACAATCCCAACTGCAAAATCCCACGTCCAGATTCGTCCCACTAAGCTTTAGGGATCTGAAACTTTAGATTTATGAGTAGCCTCTTCTTAGGCTATAACAGATCTCCAGGGAAGAAGTAAGACCTGAGGTCCCCAGTGATTATAGGACAAGACAACAGCCCCACAGATCCTAAACCAAAAGCAAAAATTTAAATGAAACAAATTCAGACTCTGCTTTATAAACTTCTTCAGGAGAGCAAACATAATTTGACTTGTTTGTGTGATGCACTTGATGAACTTTTGAATGGAATAAATGCATATGGATACAAATGCCTGGATTTCCAGAACACTGATAGTAGCCACTCTGACTAGGGTTATTCTTTTACGGCAAAAATTTCTCAAAACTCTATTTCTGTGAGCATAGGTATAAACATTTCACTGATATTGTTAATTTCATCATCATAATTATTTTTTGCAAATACAGAAAGTACCTTAGCCCACTGAAATCTAAACACTATTTATTCAAGTTACCATGGTGACAATTGTAAAACACATAAAAATCAAAATTTATTTTGATCTAAATAGCCTGTGTGTTGCAATATAAGAAAACAGCAAAGCGTCCATAACTACTTCTTTCCTCCTTTTGACAATACAGAAAACCCTGCTGTGATGAGAAGATTTTCACAGAGAAATGCAGCATTTTCTGATTAGAAAGTATCTTTTTTTGTTTACACAAAACTCTGCCAACAACAATAATTTTCAAGAGGGTCTTTTGTTTGTTTGTTTGAAAAAAAGAGGGAGAAACAAAATGTAATTAATGTGCCTCTAATGAAAAGACAGTGTGGATCAAAGTGACTGGACCAAATAACCAACTGGATGAGACACATTCATGAGTACACTTCAGCCATCAAAGTAAAAGAAAAATTAAGAAAGATTCCTCCCCTACGGTGTTCTGTATAGCATGTGAAATAGTCCTCCTGATTTAGGAAGATATAATTTATTTCACATAAATACATAATTGAGATGGGGAGAATCTTTTAAGAGTGAGGGACATATGCTGACATTATTTCATTTGATTCTTGGTATTGCATAGATCACTTGGAAAGGAAAAGGTATATTTTTAATAGGGAACATACATTGCTCACAGTCTATCTTGAGCCCAAATTTTAAAGTAATAAAAAAGTTTTAAACTGTACTATTTTTTCAGCAGCCACTGTCCCACACAATATAAATAACTTCTTGTAATAGCATAGTTCTTGGAGTTAAACTGCCAGGAAAGACAGCATTACTGGATGAGGGCCAGTAGAGAGGAGGAACACCTCCAGATGGATAGACCAGGCTTTTGTCTGATTCCCAGATATCTCCTTGGGTATCAGGGGATGCATAAGCTCTTTCAAAACTCTTTCAGTCAAAACCTAATAAACACAGATTGAAAAATGTATACAGTATAGTATATACCCCACAGAATGCATCAGAGGTGTGTAAGCACATAACATCAGCCTTTCACCCCAAAATGCTGGTGAGGAACAGCTAGAAGCAAATAGACAAATTATTTATTCTAAAATCTGTGGGTTTGGTTTGGGGATTTTTCATATACATTAATTCTTCTGAAAGCCATACTCTTTCTGGATGTTATTGTTTGTAGGCCATATGTTCACAGTGTTAGGGAGTCCCAGAAGGATCTGTCAGTCTCAGTGCGGACAGTCTTCAGCAAATTACAAAGGTCAGTGCATTAGGTCTGATTCACAGCACAAAGACCATTTTACAGCAGTTTTGCTACTTTAAAAATCTTTAAGGGAAATTAATATAATTAACCCAAACTCAACTGCCCTTCTCTACTGCCAAGAATTTGCAAAATATACCAAAAAAGTTAAATCTATGATGGAAAAAATTCATCAAATCAGTAGACAGAGGAGGTATAATGAAATCCAGCCTTAAAAAGAAAAAAATACGAGCAAGCAGTTTTAAGTTAGTTAAAAGAAAAACTTTTTCCTGTCCTATTTCTGTTCATATGAAACTGGTAGAATATTCAGATTTATAAATAGAAGAGGATCTACACTAATAATTTTTTTTTTACTCTTAATTGTGGTTTTCTTGAATTTAGGTTATCTACAACATATAATTGAAGATTGTTGTAAGGAAGCAATTTATCTCACAAACACCTGCCATTTCTAAATTTTCATGAGTTATGGTGACCGGTGAACCCCTTGAATGAATTACTGCCTTAAAACCACCTCTCTATTTCAAGGAACAACCTTACAAATGCAGAAACCTCTGCTTCGTGGCAACTGTGGTAGCATTTGAAATGTCTGTGTCTCTGGGCACTTTAAACTAATATTTCATTAGTTGTTAAAACAGGGTAAAGTCTATGCTCTCTATCGATTGCCAAATAAATTGTTGTGAGACACTATTTTTCCCCTCTAGTACACCACTTTTTCTTGTTTGCTTGTTTTCTGCTTCTGCTTCTGGAACACATACAAGGGGTTTGCTTTATCAGAGATGAATAATATTATTGCTATATATCATTTTGCTTTTTAATTTTTTTTTTTATTTGCAGTTGTTTTTCCCATGTATTGGAATTTGATTTTTAATGCTGCCTTTAGTTGGGTCATTAGCCAATCTTGGCTAGATATAACTCTACTTAACAATAAACCCAAAGGTAAGAATTTTAGAAATACAACTGCTATGTTAATATTCATAAAAGGTAGTTTGTTGAATTACAAGTTAGTAATAACAGCATGCTGAAGAGTTGTGGAAACATCCCAAATTCTCATTGCATCCTGGTGTTCATAACCTTTCTTCCCAGATAAAGGTTATTCATGATACTACATCAGTCATTCGCATGGTAAATGAGATGGACTTCCAAGGGTGAACAACACTCTGGGCAGTAAAAACTGGATCTGCAGCATTTTTTTTTTTCTATTCTTCAGCTCAGTTTCATTAATTGCTGCAGAGATCAATCTCCTTTACCTAGTGCATTTCTAATCACATTTGTGCTGGATGAGAATTCATTAGGATCTGTAAATTGCACAGAAAAAGCTCTGAGACTTAGCCACTGCTACTTTTATATTAAGCAACTTTAAAAGCAGTTCATACACATTATTTCTACTTTCCTTTAGATATAGGTAACCCAAGACAGAAATCTGGTACAAAGAAATGACGGTTTCATCTTTCTAAAACTCAGGGGATTGTTCACAGAGACAGGAACATGTTTGATGAATTTAGCTTTCATTTTGCTAAAGAGTTACTTACGAATAGCTCTCACTTTGAAATATATGAACAATTTATAAAAATGTAATGTGCGTATGTTTTAGTATAAGAGAAGTCCTGAACCATTCAATTTACTGACATCCATGACAATGTGTTATATATTCTTGACTTGATGAACACAACTTTCATGGCTATGGATATAGAAGGAAGAGAAAGTTAATTAATTGTGGTAAGTGCTTACTCTTAAAGAGACACATTATTGTGAAATTTTGGTTTCTAATAAGTATTCTTAAAAGCATATAAATGTTCATAAACATAAGATATCCTTTATATAAAGAATATCTCATAAAACATTCTGAATTGCAGTCAAAAAATACCCTAAACTCTATGAGTTCCCACATATATCACGGTATTTGTTCTATAATATAAACTTGAATATTTTTTAATGTAGACAATTCTGTATATACATACTCATGTATATGGATATACATACATATATATATGTAGTTATATCTGTACTGGGTCTGGCTGGAATGGAGTTATTTTTTTTCTTAAAAGTTCATTGCCATGGCATTTTGCATGAAAGTTTCACTGATCAGAAAACTAATTGTGAGAAATTCCCTAAGTTTATTCTGACTGATTAAAGCATAATTATTCCTGTCTCTTCTCTTAGGACTGGTGTGGTTTTTATTACACAGGAGATCCTCCCATATCAGAAAAGTACTTTCAAGTGGGTGATGGTAGTGGAAGATTTGACTATTAGATATAGACATATGGGTTTGTAATATATCAGAAAACTGGATGGTAATTTGCCTGCTGAGTGCAAATGCAGCGAACTTCACAAGATCTTCAGAAGAGAAGTTGGGGATCATTCTCTGTGCTCCTTATTGTTAATGATATAGGGGGGTGTAAGAAAAACATTCTGGAGGCTACACTTGGACTCCAACCCAGGAGATGAACATCCTTGAACTCCACCATAGGGTTCTGTGAAATAATTCTAATCCCACGTGAGGCCCAGGAGGCAGAGAGGAAGAATCAAATGTCTCAATGCATGAATGAGATTCTGCTAAAGAGATGAGGTATTTAGGATGTTAGGAAGGGAAACAACCTACACAGGGAGAAAAACTTTCCCCTTAATCAAAGTGGAACAAGGCTGGTGGCATTGAAAACCAAAAGATAACAGAGGAATATTTGAAATAAAACCCAGCCAGACAGCTAGGTGTGTTGGGTGATTTCCATACCTGATATTTTTTAATGTGTAACGAGGACTGCCTGACGTTCAGCACAGAGTTTTGCAGGAACCCAAGTGTGAAGCTGTACAAGCGGAAGCCAAAATGTGTAAGACATCATCACAAACTGCAGCTATGCCAGAGTACTGTCAGGTCACCAATGTAACTCACAGGTATGGACAGGGCTCTGAGGGGAATCCTAGGAGCTACAGCATGTGAATCTGGCTTCTTTCCTGAGTACCCATCTGGAAGAGTCAGTAATAAACGTTACAATCACTGAAATAATGAAAACGTGGATAAACATAGTCTAGAATCAGAAAGGATTCTGAAATAGGAAATCATCCCCCAAAACCCTGCTGTTATTTGAGGAGGTTTGGAAGAGTAAATGGATAGGAGAGATAGGATGGTGACAATATATTTGGAATTTGAAAAATTCTCTATATAAAGCTCAGTAACAAAAATAAGTTAATAAGTTGTAACAGGAAAAGCTGTTTTCTGGTTTGTAATGAGGTTAAAAAGGGCGAAGCAAGTTCACCTTCTGGGTGAAAAAGGATCACCAATATATTCTCTATAAATCATGTGAGGATTAGTATCGTTCAACATTTTCATCAATGAGTAGAACTCTGCATTGAAACCTTCAAGTTTTCCGGTGACACCAAATCCTTGAGTTTAAATGTAAATAAATGTAGGATGATATGTCATGGGAAAAGATTTCTAAATCACATCTGCTGAACTCTGAATTGGAGGTCTCAACCTAGAATAGACATATTAAAGTTGCTGTTTTCTAGAAACATCAGCTCACTTTGCAATCGAAGAATTCTAAAAAAATTCTTAAGCACCATCACAAAGGGATGGAAAACAGAATAGAAGATGTTATCTTAGAAAATACTAGAATCATTTAGATTGAAACAGACCTCTGAGATCACTGAGTCTAACCATTAACCCAAGACTGCCAAGACCTCCACTAATCTGTGTCCTTAAGTATCAAATCTACACATCTTTTAAATACTTCCAAAACTGAAAACAGTTCTCGAGGTGCCAGGTGCAGCCTCATCAGTGCTGAGTACAATCACAGTGCTGAGGGACAACCACTTCCATAGTCCTGCTGTCCACTCCTTTTCTGATCTAGGCCAGGATGCCATTGGGCCTCTTGGCCACCTGGGCACAGCTGGCTCAAGTTCAGCTGGTGTTGACCAGCACCCCCAGGTCCTTTTCTACCAGACAGGTTTCCAGCCACTCTGCCCCCAGCCTGTAGCACTGCCTGGGGTTGCTGTGACACAAGTGCAGGCCCCAGCACTTGGCCTTATTGAACCTCATACCACTGACTTCTGTCTATCTATCCAGACTATCCAGGTCCCTGTGGAGAGACTTCCTGACCTCCAGCAGATCAACACTCCTGCCTAACTTGTTGTCATCTGTGAACTTACTCAGGGTACACTCAGTTGCCTCATCCAAATCACTGATAAAGATATTTAACAGACTTGGCTCTAGTACTGAGCCCTGGAGAACACCACTTGTGACTGGGCACCAAATGGATTTAACTCCATTCTTCACCACTCCTTGTGACGGACCATGCAGGCAGTTTTTATGCAGTGAACAGTCACCTGCCCAAACCATGAGCAGCCAGTTTTTCCAGGAGAAGGTGTCAAAGGCTTTACTGAAGTCTAGAGAGACAATTTTCACAGACTTTCCCATATCCACTAAATGTGTTACTCTGCCATAGAAGGAGATCATGCTGGTCAAGCAGGACCAGCCTTTCATAAACCTCTTTCTGTCTGTACCTGATCCTCTCATTGTCCTTTACATGCCACATGATGGCACTGAAGATGATCTGCTCCTTTAGAAAATCTTGGAGTGTGTACATCTTGGCTACTGTGCAGCTGTGTTTTCTCCACATTTCAAAGAAGACAGAGTGGTGTTAAGGCACAAAAAAGGGCAACAACAATTATGGAGCTGGAAGAGAAGGAATACTACCTTTTAAAATACCTTTTTTTCAATGAAAAGAGTAAGCCTGAATGTATCCTAGGTTGGTACATCCCTAGAAGGCTGACTCCTTAGTCATTTGATAAGAGAAGTGTTTAAGGCAAAGGCATATTTAAGACATTTACTATTTCAAGTAAATTTTAGGATATATTGTTTGGGAATTTAAGTTCAATTCAGGACCATGTCTTTGGGGCCAGAAGCATGAAAACCGAGTATTATGTCCAGCAAAACTGAGTTAATTTTCAAATTCAGAAACCAAGGGCTTGAATTACTTGCCTAAACATGAGCAAGGTATGGTCCTTGCACCACTAACACTTTTAGAGTGTCTGATACATCTGCACAGGGACTGTGCATGTAACACCACATCCTCTGGAGGAGCAGAGGGAGGCCAAAACAGATAAATCAGTGCATTTTACAGTTATGTACAGGAAACTAAACTGCACACACTATATCCTATATGCAATTAAAAAAAGAAAAACAACAAACCAACAACAACAAAAAAAAAAACCAGACAAAAGAAAAACAACCTGAAAAATACAGTAGGAAATAACATTAGGAGGCTAAATATTATGTCTGTGGTTTCACTTATGTAATAGCAGCTTTCTCAGTGCTTAGTGATATTGGAATGGTGATGGATTTTGCTGAAACAGATAAATGCAAGTTCTACTCAACACAAATATGTAGATAACTATCTACAGGTTCTCTTGTAGCATCTAAACTTTAGGTAATATCCACTTCTGCCCTTGGAATTTCTTGCTGGCTGCTGGTCTAAGGCTTTATACAATGAAGTATAATTTACCTGATAATTAGCTGACAAATAAAAATAGATAATATCTTGAGCAGTGTCAAAGTTACTTTGAATGTGCAGTTCACCTATTTCTACTGAAGAAATTCAAATGCAATATCTCAGTTTACTCTAGTAATATAGCTTCTAGTCACTATTTCACTTTAAAATGTTACTTTGTCTCCCTTGAAAAATAAGACAATTGAATATGCGTTAAAATTGAATTAAAAATTATGATAGTAATAAAAGTCAGATATAGCTAGGTAAGAAACCTCTCTTAACTACCAAATAGTTGAGTCCACATTGGAGTTCTCTGTTATGTAACATTGTTCCACAAATTTTTCTTAAATGTTGGCAGAGTGCATCTGCATAATTCAGACTGAGGATTCATCTCCTCTCTAGGCAACTGAGGGGGAGGGAAAAAGGGGAAAGAAAAGAAAATAAAAAGGCAAGACATTGGGACAATACCTGAATCTTTGTAAAATGCTGTGGATTGTGTTGATTATGTTTTCCTTCTAAAAAATTACACACAAGAAAAGAAAGGTGGAAAACTTCCTCACTGACTGAATGCGATGAAGGTTTTGATACTACTTGTGCTGAATGTTTTGATTTTTATTTCCAGTTTTGTTTTCAGTTAGACTACTCTTTGTTAAAGCACAATAAAACAAATTTTCAACACTTAGAAAGAATCACGCAGGTGTGAAATATTTTTCCTATGATTTAGATCTTTATTTCATGGAATATTCAAGTCTATTTCAAATTCAGAATGAAACCAAACATTGATATTCTTCAGTAACAGAATCCATACCCTACTCCTCCCCGGTTTAGCTAAGGAGATTTAAATAAGGATGTGAGGAAATGTAAACTTATTAAAACATTGATGAGGAAAAATCTCAAAAATATTTATTGAATCAGTGATAGTAAGAATACGTTTAACACTTCTCATGCATTTCATAAATTTTATTTAGTGGTTTGATGCTAAGAAGTCTCATAACTTTACATGTTTTTTTGATATTGTTTGGATAACTATATTTTATGTATATTTTAGAATTCACTTCAGGGGACTATAACTGACTTCATTTGGGGAACTAAAAGAACCGACAAAGAATTTAGATAACCAGGATTCACCTATCAGTTCAGGACACCTGCTACATACAAGTAATAAAATTTATTTTTGCATGAAGATCTAGTAGTCTTCCATCATTTTTCTGAATGAGAATGATTATTATTTTGTAAGAATAATAAAATATTTATTAAATGAAACTGTAACACATTTAATAATTAAACCCAGCCATTTTGATTGCTCATTTCCCAATTAAATTATTCAATTTACTATCACAAAATACTAGTAAAGAAGGGAAATTGGCAATTTGTTTTCAAATTGATACATCTCTACCTATTAAGACAAAAAAGAGATGAATGATGTTTGCATGGATGTACACTGGTGTCACCCATAGTTTTTCTGAAGTAAATTTAAAACTTTTGGTTTGTTTAGAAATTTATAAACTGACAAACTAAGAGGTAACCTTTAAATTAATGTGGAGAATGAATGAACTTCTGAGTAGAACACTTTGAGATTGGTGGATTATTTGTCTCCCACTAAAGGTTTTGTTACTGGCTATAGTACAAAATAAAACTCCTACGGTGGTTCCCATGTTACTGCACCCAGTAGCACTAAACCTGAGTACTATAATTCTTGGAGAAGAGGTAAAAGGGGTTCTTAGATGAATAGAGACAAATTTTGATCCCAAATGGGAAAAAGTCACCCATAAGATTTGCACAAAACATAATGTGTTCCTCCCAGATATTTCTATCACTGCATATCTCATCATTCACGTATAATTCTCAGTTTTTCAGTCTTATTTAATTTTGAAACCAGTTGTGATCAATTCTACAACTAGACTAGAAGGTGCAAAGCCAGCATTTCCATGTTTATTATAAGTGTTGTATCAAAAAAGATTAACTTGTTGTTTATCAGTTTCAACTACAGCTGGACTGAAGAAAAACACAAAGGACTATTAACATTTTGCTACCCTGGGAACATGTGCTGATACAGGGAATGCTGAATCATTTTCCAATGTCTCTCTTCTCTTCTTTATAATGTTTATTTTCCACAAATAATTTTTGAGAATTTCTGCAAACAAAGAGAAATGAGAAATTCCAGATACACTAAAAACACATTTTAGGGGAGGATAATTGTTTTTCAGTTTTATTCTTTCTTAGACTTTTGGAACTGTGATTCCTAAGTTTTATTGCTTTTCAGTTTGCAAGTGTGTCTTTTGTGTTGACAACAGATGCATTGTAGCTTCTGCAAAGGATTCATGGCAAAAATAATTATTTTTACATATTGTGTTACTGCCTTGGGGTTTCTTTATGAACTTTTCAAGTGGCACACCATTTTTAGAAATAAGAATTTTGCCTTCTATAAAACTTGTTAGGGTGTGGACTTTTGTATTACTGGTCATTTATGAAAAAGTAAATTATGGACTCTCCTTAAGATTGTATGGCACATAATACAAAACCGAACGTGATGGTTACTAATTAGTTAAAATTCTGTATATGAGTGACTGTTTCTCACTTTAGAATATTCTAGGTGCAGAAGAGTGAACCAGGCATAAATAAAGGGGAGAAGTAAAGCAAAGAAACTGAAAATTACAGCATAGATAATGAAATATATGGTAGGTTATTTGTTAACTGGGGCAGAATATGCAGCTCCACACAAGGCAAAAGGCCACATCTAAATGGCAAAAGGACACCTTACCTAACCTAATAATAATATCCAAGGCCATTTAGAGTGATTGCATAGGCCTCATTCATCTTGCCATTGAATAATGTATTGGAACAGCTTTGCAATATTTTTAGTAATTGATGAGTATGTGGTTTCCTTATCCATATTTTAGCATTAGATGACCAATCATTGTCTTCTGGTCAATTAGTCAATGAATCTTTCCATAATTTTTGTTTCTCAGTGCTAGTGATTTCCTGCTATAAAATGTGACTCAATGTAAAGAATTTTACAACATTTGTAATATTTGTATTTCAGCTGCTAATCTGATGAAAATATCCAGTAAATAATTCACTAGTTTGTGTAAAAATCAAGTGATATTTGAAATTAAGGAAGAAAGAAAGGTACAGGGGTAAAGTTTCATTAACTTTTAATACTTTGGGGATTTTTGGTTATAACTGGAATCAGTCAAACACCATGACATAGGGATTATTTAGAAAAGGTATAGCTCTCTGATAGAGTGAACAGTAGCTCACTTTCACTTTCCTCAATAAATTCTGGATTTCAGGAGCCTTTGACTCAGTCTCTTTTCTGTACTAAGCCGCACAAATATTGGTAAAAGGATTTTAAAAATGGTTTGTTGTGGTTGTTCAACAAGATACAGTGGTTTTAAGTGAGAACACTATACAGTTATAGATGTCTGAAAAGGATGTAAAGACATTTGACTTTATAATGCAGGCAAACACACAACTTGATGTAGCGATTCAACACCATACATGCAGGTGTTTAAAACACGGAAAGTATGTGAAAACTGATTTTTGATGGACTAAAAAAATAACACAAAATATTACAGATTTTTTAATTTTTGTAAAAAAAACCCCACATGGTAGGCCATAACCATTTTCTCCACAAAGGAAGAAATAGCTATCACATCATTAAAAGAAGAAAACTATCTGTTTTATCTAGGCATCAGCTCTTTTCTCTCATCTCAGAAGGCTACTCAACAATAAATTTCGGTTCTATTTCTTACCCTGATTGTCTCACCTTTCTGAAACATAGATACCAGATGTCCTCCTTCCAGCTAGGTCAGATCATTTCTATTCTTTCAGACAGTGGCTTTGGTGTGGAGGAAAGGTAACAACCATGCTGTATCAGACACTAGAACTTTCAATCACTTTTTCCTGACTTCCTTAAATACTTCTCCTAACTCCCCTTAGAATGTCAGTGTTTTTTGGGGTCTTTTCTCCCTCTCTGATAACAGATTCTGTAGAGGTCACATGAAATCAGCAGCAACTAATTTATTGAACTCTTCCCCATTACTGTCTCAGTAGTTTATTAATTAAAAAGTGTCTCCTGAACCTGTATGGACAAAAAATATCTTTTTCCTTGGGAAAGAAATTGCACACTACTGCCTATAAATAATCCTATTTCTCCAAAATTATGTTTTCTGGTTATACTCAAAAAAACTTTATCAGCCAAGAAGACAGTAGAAGTGGCCCTGGAATAATTGTCATAGTAAATCTATTACCATCTGTCTTCATTACATTAACATATAAGACTAGCTGGTGATGTGCCAGTTTCTTTCTGAGGCTGTTCCAGCTTTCTTCCTTGTTCAAAGGATCTACAAATTTTGTTTTGAATGTAGATGCAAGTACTTAACTTGCATGTGATTGATATTGCTGGAAAAGAATTCCTTGTTACTCATAGCTGAAATATTTTTCTACATGGGCACAGAGGAGGAAAGCATTTTTCCATACCTTGCTATGTAGAGGTGACACACATGCTTCAGCTGTTACTGTCCTGATGATTCACTTTATTCCAAAGGTTAATACAGCTTCTGAATGTCATTGACTCTATAGCATGCATGAATTTATGATAAAATTACAGGTCAATATATTATGCATTTCCATTTTTTACTTTATGTAGAATTCAGTGATAAAAGATGAACTAGTTAGGACACTAATTAATAGAAGGTATTATATTATATTATACAAATTAATGGAATTTCTTTTCTTGAACTTAATTTTCATTGAAAAAAGTACTGCTCAAATATCATGACAGTGTGTCAGCTGTTAACAGAGGACAACTCTATGAAGACCCTGAAGTGACCCTCATGAAACAAATTCAAAAAAGCCCCTGAAGTTCACACGCTCTTTGCTGTTACTTAGGTAATTTCCCCACATGAAGCACACATGCCCACGTGCAGGTTTTACTTGAGAGGCCAATTAGCTTCTTAGCATCACTGTCTCATCAGATTAAGCCCAAGCAACACAAAAAAATCTCTGGGCAAATTAAAAAACTACTGGATTACATCAGTATGCAGAAAAATCTCTGGTACTTCAACACAAAACTAAATTTGTAGTATTCATCCATATTTACTTATGCCAAAAGCACTATTCAACTAATGATAATCTTAAATATAGAAAACAGTCTTGAAATATTTATGTGGTGCTCATATTTTTTATCAATAATATAATATATACTTGTTTTGTTCAGGACCATGCTTTGGCCCAGGCAGAACTTCTAATTAATATTTTTATGTAGCAATCCCATAATCAAGTATATGCAAACAAAATTCCAGATTATACAGCTGTATATCATTCAGAAACACTGTAAGTCGTGGTCTTGGCTCTGTTGTGGGGCATAAGCTCCTCAATATTTTTATTACCAAAACTTCTTAACTAGTAGTAGGAAGTGATTTTTATTTGACATTATTTTAAGTGCTCTATAACCTTTTCCGAAGAGGATTTGCTTGTGTTTGGTTGAATTGAGGTCTGTACTTTACATGATGGCACAGTACTTCAGTCAATTACTTTATTGTTAAAGTCAATAGATCTTTACTGACTTGAAGTTGGATGTTTGCCCTTCTGTTACAGATTTCAGATTCTCTGCAATGTGAAAATAATTATAGAATGTATTAATGATTCAGTTCAAAGCATGGAAAAACACTTTGCTTATATGTTCACACAAGAAATCTTTGGAAAAACTTTTGTACTCAAAGTAAAACTTGAATATTTTCAGTTTTTGCCAGTTGTACTTTTTCTGGTATATCATCTATTATTCTGTAGAAAAAAAGAACAGCTTCTGAAATTGCAAATATATTCTCTGTGTTCCCACTTACACTTTTCTGAGTGTGCCTGTGCTCAGGCCTACATAAACATGCACACATCATCCTAAAAACATATGAGAAGAAAATTGTAAGCAAACCACTACAATTTTAGTTTGTAATAATATACCTGGACAGGACTAATATTTTGCAAAAGGAGACAGAAGTTTTGTTTCTTTTGTGAACCTCTGTTCTGTATTATTGTAGGTGGAGCTTTGTTGTGGGTTCAGCTTAGTGGGAAAAAGGCCAAATTCCCATCCAGCTGCTCCCTCACTCTCCTCAATTGGACAGGGCAAAAAAGAAGGATGAAAAGCTTGTGGGTTAAGATAATGACAGATTACTAACCAGCTACCATCACAGGCAAAACAGACCAGACTTGCAAAAATTTAGGCTAATTTATTGCCAATGAAAATAGATTTAAGTAGTGTGATAACAAAAAACCAAAACTGACAGTAACACCTTTCATCACACCTTTCCTTGACTCAACTCCTTCAATCCCATCTCCTCTACCCCCCACAGAATGACACAAGAAGGAAGTTATGGTCACTGCTTACAGGTTTCTCTGCTGCGCCTTCCTTCTTGCATTTTTCCTCTGCTTTGGCATGGGCTGTTCCCATAATACACAGTTTTGGTATGGGTTTTCCAGCAGTTTCCATTAGGAAAAATCTGTTCCAGCTTGGTTTCCCACATGGACTATAGGGGAATCTCTGTTCTGTTTCCTGGAGCACCTCCTCTCCCTCGGCTTCTTGACAGTGGGAGAGAAGAAGAGCTCCTTCTCCCTCTGTTGTTCCATCCTCTCTCCATCCTGCATTTTCTGCCCTTATACATTCACTGAGGTGACACCAACTTGGCTGAGAATTGGTCTATTGGAGCCAGTTGGAACTAGCTGTGTCTGCCACAGTGCAGCCTCAGTCCCTCCTCACAGAGTCTGCTCCTCCAGCATGTCTGTGTCATCACCTTACTGGGGACAGGGGTCCTATGATGTCTTTCAGCTGGTAGATCTGTAGCCTGAGACATTTTATTTCCCAGTGATTAGCTGTTATGACACAATCTGACAAAAAATTTTTCATCTGATAGTCTGCCTATCATAGAGCTCCTGTCCTGTGTGTCAATGGCTATGCAAGACTTTCAATCAACCTTCATAATGGAATTGAGGGAATTTCAATTAGCTGAGAGACGGACTCTCATGTGTTTTCCCACCTCACTGACCTCTTTTTTTCCCTACCTTCTTGTAAGTAAAAGAAACATTAGTGTGAATCAACCCTACACATCTTCTGCCTACCTTTCCTCTGAGTTTAACTCAATTGTTATTCTTAATAGTCTGTCCAAGCAATACTAAATAAATGGCAGGAGAAGGATTATTAGAGAATTATTCCAAGTGTTCTTATTTAAAATTGTTCTGCTTCCTATCTTCTCACTTTATTTGATTGTCCCAACAACGTATAGCATCCTGTTGCATGTTCAAAATGCAATTAAAGCAATTTTAAAATTAGAGGCAATACACCCACAAATGCAGGAAAAACCTGTATGTCTTCAAGGTAGAAATGAGAGTATATGATAGTATGCCACCAAATACAAAAAACTGTTTATCGACAAGAACTTAGGACATTATCATTAGTCAAGTAATTAAGATTTTGAGAAAAGGACTAAGTGTAGTATCTATTTGCTTCTGTTCTGAGAGCTGCCAAGTTTGAATCATCCTTTAGGACATTCCCTTTAGTCTTGACCATGGAGGCAATTCAGAGTGTTTCTTGTGTTGTGACATTTGTTCTACTGAATAAATACACTCTTTTCACTTGGTGACAATAAGCTAACAGTAATTCTGTCTATGGCTACACTCTAAAGTGCATGTTTCAATATAGACAATATTACATCCTACCCATTTCTAATAATATAGGTCTAAGATTTCTGCAATAGAGATATCTGTTTGAAGAATACATTTGTTTTAGGAATGAAACAGCATACAAGAATCCTATGTTTAGTAAATTGGCATAAGAAAGTGATCATAGCAGTCTACAGAACCATTGTAATCTCCTGCACACAGATGACCTAAAAAAGATAACCTTGGTTGCATTTATTATATGAAGTGGTCAAGTGAATAAGAATCTGTCAAGAATTCTACCATGCTTCTTCAATCATTAAGAACAGTTGATTAATATTAGCATGATTTTGCAAATAATCCTGTTCGATTTCTTTTTAGTTTGCTGTTATGTCATGATGGGAGCTGACTATTACAGTAAGTAGTAATTTTGCTTCCCATCATAATTTAGCATAAATCTTATGATTACATACTTGGTTTCAATTATTAACCACAAAGGAAACTAAAAATATATTATTTATGATAATGGACATCAATCTGGATTTCAGGTGTGTTTTGCTTTTGGTAACTTTACTGTGATAGAAATTAAAAATATACCCTCTTTGGCCAAGTATTCAAATTCATGGAATGACTAAATTTGTCCTAAAAAACTGCATGCCAACTACTACAATTGAACAAATACACCAGGAAAACTGTTATTATTTTTTGTCAGTATAGTGGGAAAGCTATGGACAAATAAGAAGGTAAAGACTCATTTTGAAACTTTTAATGTATGTAAAACAAGAATATACCTAATCATATTGGCTAGCTGTTAGATGTTGTGTTACTGACTTGTACTTGTCTGAGTAAGACAAAAAGAAAGTTAGGGAAGTGAAATATAAATATGTAGAATAATGATTTTCAGTGAAAAGTCTACTAGACATTGGATAAGGCACTCAGCAAGACTAAGAAAAGGGGTCCGTTTAAGAGACACAAGAAAATCTGAGGGTGTATAGGATCATTGTGTTCATGCTTCTCTTATCCCAGTTTGCAGAACAATCTGAAAATTTTCATCACAAAGTGAATGAAGAAACCTGAGCACAGTAATGAATATGCTAACAGTATTAATATCATTATAGGTGTAGGAAGGTTATGACCCATTTGTAAACCTATTGAATAAAACATTGTACAGAAGTTACTAATCAAAATATTCTAATAGTATTATACACCTTCTATTTTTAGTTTGTTTAAGTGCAGATGGATCATGCATGCTCTGATTATACTTGGTGATAGATGCACAATTTCAGTTAAAGTTCCCTGACCTTGTTGTGCACACAAGTTATCCACAACCAGATTTACTCTGAATGAAAGGTGGGTGATATAGGGAGATAAACATAACTCAAGACTCGATCTTCTCTGCTAAAAAATATCACTAGCAGAGGAATCATCACCAAAAAAAAAAAAAAAAAAAAAAAATCCATCATAGCAGTTGCTATGTCTGGAGAAAGAAAGAATTTTAAAGTAAATGGGGTTTAGGTGATACAGGTGAAACTTATCTCCAGGGATGGAAAACTTATCCATAACAAGGTGCCCCCATGAAGCCCAGGCAAGCACACCCTTGGACCCTAGATACCCCATTATCTGGATTGGCACCGGAGCCAGAACTGGTGATCTTTCTTTTTTTCTCACTTTCTTATTCTCTTTCTCTCTTCCTCTCTAATTTCCTTCTCTCCCTTACCTTTCACCCTGCCCATTATTCAAAACCCACTGCCATGGGGTGCTTCTGCTAGAAGATAAGGGACTAACTTATACCGATTTCCATGCAATAATAAAAGTCTTTAAGGTTTTTTTTTGTGGGCCCTTTGACTTCGTTCATTCCTTTCAAACCACAAGCATCTGTGAATCTTGAGTGCTCCTTTCCCCTTAAGTGCAGTCTGTATTGATAGGAGCTTTGAAGGATTACTTGCTTCTCGTCCTACCACTTCCCTATCACATAGCTTAAAAGTTTCTTTCTCTCTTTCAAAACTGATTTGCATGTTTTTATTTTGTTTTGCCTCTGACAATCACTGCCCTTCATTATCCTGGTAGTACAAAAGTGAATGCAGTTGCCTTGTTGAGAGTTCATTACTGTTGATAGTGTTTAAACGTCACTTCATAAAAACATCATTAAATGTTTTGAAAACAACAAAAAAATAACCTCAAACCAAAATACAGTATCACCTGAAAGAATTCAGTGGAAGAGCAAGTCAGTTTTCTCTCTTGTAAAGTGTCAACAGGTGGTGATGGATAACAGCCTCACTCATGAGGGTTCAGCAACATGGATGTCAAACAGAGAATTGGAGCATAGCGACATTTAGGAAGATGGAAATGCAGAGAAGTAGGAGAAGAAATCAGATACTATCTAAGCACTTTTATTTACTAGTTAACCAGTGACAGAGAAGGGCAAGAGACAACTTTATTAGAGGGGGAAAAACAAAGAAAAAGTTGCTAGTTTTACAGGAACAAGAAGGCAAGCAGAACACATATTTATCCTTGTGCTTGCATGTGTTGGAAAAGTTGCATAATTATTTGAAGTATACATATCAAAATATACTTTTAAGTTAGTTTGAAGAGCAACCCCAGTGTAAATTTTCACCAATTTTACTCAGTATTGTGCAGTGTGTAGGCCACTTGTTTCCATTCAAAAGAGAACAGGAACCTTTTCTCCCTTATTTATGAAGACAGGAAAGTACAAGAACAATATTAATCTATTGGAAAAGCCCAAAGTTTTCACTCCTCTGTCCCTTCCACCCCCAACAGAAAGTAGAAGGACTCTGTAGCAGAGTGGAGGGCAAGATCATAAATCTTAGCAATGTCAGTGGCTCGTTATTGCTTTGCATTTATGTCCCAGTACCATCTAATTAGCTTGGTTTGTGATTTACTGACCTAGCTTCATTTGGCATTTTACATCATAGAGAAATAGAGGCCCCAGTGCTTTTCTGCAACTGGGGACAGCAGTCTGCCATCTACACGGGCTTTATTACCGAGAAAGGCAGAACCTTCCATGCATCAGAGGACATTATTAGAGAGGGTTGGTTATTTTAAAGCCATCTCCATTGTAACAGATATTATCACCTGTGAGACAAAAACAAAAAAAGGAAAGAAAGAAAGATAGAATTAAAAAACTAAATCAGCCAGTATTGCAGGTGGTGAAGCTTAGCTATTACGCTGTCCATGCACTCTTGTGGTTCATAAGTTACAGTCCAGTCTTTGCCCGTTTGCTTAAATGATGAAATCATAACAATGAAATCATAACAGCGAAATCATAACAGTGAGCTTTAAATCCATGGGAGTTTCCACATGAAAAAGAGCAATGTAAGGAAATATGTAAGAAGGATATAAACTATTAAGTAATCAGCAACCACGCTTTTTGTTTCTTTCATTTGCATCAGCTGTGGTCTCATCCTAGCAAAACCAATCATCACAGAATCACAGAATCAGTTGGCTTGGAAGGGAACCTTGATGAGCATCTAGGTCCAACTCTCTGCCATGGGAAGGGGAACCTTCAACCAGACCAGGTTGCTCAGAACCCCATCCAACCCGCCCTTAAACGCTTCCAGGGATGGGGCACCCAAAACCTCTCTGGGTAACCTTTTCCTGTGTCTTACCATCCTCACTGTAAAGAATTTTTTCCAAATATCTAATCTAAACCTATTCTCTTTCAGTTTGAACCCATTCCCCTTGTCCTGTCATTACATGCTTCTGCGAACAGTCTTTCTCCATCTTCCTGTTAGTTCCCTACAGGTGCTGGAACACTGCAATTAGGTCACCCCAAAGCCTTGTCTTTAACAGTCTGACAACCCCAATTCTCTCAGCCCTTTCTAATAGGAGAGGTGCTCCATCTATCTTTCTGCACAACAAAAAACATTGTCTTTCATTTTTGCCTAGACTAAATACATCTTCCAAGTCTCTTTAAAAGAGCTTATTTAAAAAATATTAATAGACAATAATATGAACAAATATTGAATAGATAAATATTATGTAAGTCTTAATAAATATTGGTATTCCAGGTGCATATGACCTCTTGTCATGGTATAGGAATGGTATTCTCCAATTTAGTATTCCCCCTGAAGCCACTCAAAATCATGCGCCACCCAGTCACTCTCTCACTCCCCCTTCCCCTCTGCAGCAAGTTGAGAGGAGAATTGAAGGCACAAAACAAAGATCATGGGCTGAGAGTAGGAACCATTACTGGAAAAAACAATATGATAAGAAAATGAACAGTAACAACAACAATATTAATGCCAGAGTGTACAAGAAAAGAAACTCTATTGCTCACTCTGTGGAAATATCCAGCAATACCCTACCACTCCTCTGCTACCCTACTCCAACCAGGAGGAGAGCCCTCCCCCTGACACCAGAAAATTATAACAGGTGATACAGAATAACCTCCATGTCCTGGCCATGCCCCTCCTGGCTACTACAAAAATTAGCTCTGGAAGTGGGACATCCCTTAAACCAAAGTTCCAGGTAAAGTGTTCTGAACATAAGTACTTCTCTGTAACAGGCCTTTAATCCTCTAAGATAAGAAATAGGCATTTACAAAAAAAAAAAAAGAAAGGAAGCCGGGTCACAATGGGATAGTTATGAAGAGTGTGATAAACAAGATGACAGAGTGCTGGGGGTAAAATTCTGACCCTTATTGAAGTCAGTGAAAAAGCTCTCATTAACTTCTGCAGATTGAGGATTTTCCCTCCAGCTGTTTAACCATTACAGTGTTTTGTAGTCATCATCACATCAGTGTATCATTTACAGAATAGGTCTTTTTGAAGCTAAACTAACTTGGGGGTGATGTGATCTATAGAATTAAGGGATTTTTGTTTTTAAGGTGTACACTGTATAAGAAAAAAATGCAGGCAAGGGATGTGTTTTGTTTGCAATTTTTTTGAGACCTATAAGAACAGAGAATGCACTGAAGGAAAGAGAAGATACATGTGTTTATCCTGTATTATATCCCTCTGAGAGAAAAAGACCAAAACCTGTTTCCTTCCTCTCTTACATGGTGATAATTGTCCATATGCTGTTCCCTTTTCACTGACATTGGTATCAGATGTCCTGATCTCCAGAAAGTCCTGACTGGGAGCTTCATCTACAGGCTGTAGGAACCTCAATTGCAGCGGTATGGTCACAGATTTCTCTACTCTGGAATGTAATAGAGAGGAGTTTTTCTACATCCTGGCCTTCCTTGCATGTGGAGTCAAGGTCTCATTTGAGTACATGTACAGGCCTTATTTTAATTGAAATTAAGACATCAGAAATAAATGGCTGGCTTGTAATCAAGTGGTGGCCAATGTCAGCTCAATAGAGGGTCATCATAGTGGCAGAGAGATGCTCTATTTAAGCAAGGGACAGTCTTTTTAATTTTGTTACACAGAAAATAAACTGTTTATATGAACTGTCATGCTGGCAAATGGAAATATTAGAAATATTTACTCTTAAACCATTCTCCTAAGGAAATTAGTACTATTCCTCTTTCTGTATCCTCTCACTTGCAAAAACCTTTTTTATGATTGGACAATTCCAAGAAAATTTCACAAAGGAGTAGAAATCTGAAAGAGATCATGTTTCAGTGAATTTTTGAGAAAAATTAGGAGATGGGTAAAAGATAGAGCATCTATTAATGTCTTCCCTAAGTGGATGTGCTGGGAATTGACCAGCTGTGCTCCTTGCTAGCCAGACACAACAGCTGTAGCTCTTAACCAGATGTGAATGTGCTTTTCAGTTTGCCCAATTAGCAGCAGACACAAAAAGAAAGCTCAGGATACTGTTTGAAGGTTTATGAGACATCATATGAAAAGAGATTGGACTATTGTAACACATGCCAGAGACATGAAATGGAAAGGAAAGCATTTTGGGTTTGGTGCAGCTAAGGAAGCCAGAGGAGACCACAATAAGTTTTCTTTCAAATGAACTAACAAGGGGTCTGTCAGTAGTGGAGAAAAAGTCTTTACAGAGACAGGACACAGATCCTCAAGGAAAAAGGTTTCACTGGTCATTATGAGAAAACTGCTCTGAATGATGGTAGCTGCCAGAGCTTGTTTAGATACTGTACAAGGCAAACCAAAAAAGATACATTTCCTTCAACCAGACTGTACATGTCAAATGGTTTGCAAATTTTTCCTACATCTGTTACTGGCAAATGTTATTCATAGATTTACAAGTGATTATCTCAAATGATAATTGCCTCAATATACATGATTGAGCGCTGACCACTTAGCCCTTATTGCAGGAAAGGGAGAGACATGGTTCAGTGTTTGTGCATCTTCATTCCATGGAATTTTTAATCAATGGTTCATTTTAGTGCGATCAGTTACCTCAGTTATTACCTGATAGTTCACTTTATCAGTGGGAATATAATGAGAGGTCTGTTGCTGATGCCTTAGATTGACTCTAATAGGTTGCAAACTAATGTGAAGATGACAGGGTACTGATGAAGACACAAGAAAAGTGAGGACAATGTTTACAAATAGTTGTAGTGAGACAAAATGAATCTTTAATGATCAATTTCAAATTAAAGTGCTAAAAGGCTGATTGTTAAATAGTACTGAAACATTCAAGGTAACTTTTTCTGGTAGACTAATAAAATAGCAGTTTTTTAGAATATTTTTTGTTTAATTTTATGATGAAAAAACCAGTGTGTTGGATAATTTATATGAAAGTAAAATCATGATAAGATTGGAAATCTATTAGATGCTGGTAGTAACAAATCCAGCTCTTTTTTATTACCGCTGTTACTATTTATGCTAGCTAAAAACTTATTTCAGGAATAAATTGTATACATGTTTTTTAATTTCCCTATCTACAGAAGGAACTATGCCTGCTGCAATTGTTAACTTATGAAGATATTTAACAATGTTTCTATTTCATCAACCAATAATTTTCAGACATCATAAAAAGTGAGCCTCTGTCTTCATCCTCTTACAATAAAAGGTTAAGAGGAAACATATGCAAAACAAAATGTAGCAGCCAGTTCCTTTGTACCACAGAGCATATTAAGGCATTTTCACATTGTTCACAAGATGTTCAGAAGATGTATATTTTTTCTAGTACAGACTAACTCTTAAGGATAACCTCCCATGAGGCTTTCCTATGAGCTTTTCAACTCAGACTGACAACATTTCATGCACATCTTAATCTTTTAATTACCAGATGTCATTTTATCCAACATAATAGTACATTTATATCAGGTAGTTTAAAATATCATGCAAATGTAAGGGTTGTTTCAATATATATAACAAAATTAGCTTCAAGGAGAATGACCATGTTATTGTCAAGACAACTTGTAGAGCACAGTTTGGAAAAAAATATTTTAACAGTACATTTAGTCTTAAAATAATTTTAAACAGAAGACTATAAAAGGGCAAAGAATGTACAAATATGCAGATAAATGAATACAAACTTAAAGTAAAATATTCAGGATATTATACTGATTCCTGTAGAAATTTATTTCTATGAATAAATTAAAGGGAATTCTTAAGTAATCTTCATGCCTCTCTTATGTGTATACAAGAATGTAAACAAATCTAAAACATGTAGGAGGTACTTTGAACTAAAAAGAAGCACAGTGGAAAATTAAGCTGAGAATGTTTAAAGCAGATGAGAATAAAACAGAAGAGGGTAGCATAGCTTTCTAAGGAAAAAGAAATTTAGAGGAAAACAAACAAACATCAAGTCTGAAAATATGATAAGTAAGAGTATGATCTTTCTGAGCTCATCATCCTATATTTCAAAAATCAGGCCTTCAGAAGTAGAGTTCTTCATAGCAAATATAGTGTGACCCGCTCTAATGCACTAAGAATGGAGCAATCCTTTTATCAGGTTGAGGGTCTAGTGGAAGGATAAGATTCTCTACTAGATGCTGTCCCTGCTAAACCAGATCAAAGGGCCAGAGTTGTCTAAAGGGATATGAATACCCCAGGTCCAAACTGACTCTCAGCACTTGTAAATGTCTTCCACAGCTCTCTTCTCAAACGCAGGTGCTGGAAGCTTGTCCAGAACGGCCTGAGATCCTTCAGAGAGGAGAGCAAGAGGCAAGATTTTGCCTCAGTAATGTGCTTCCCTCTTGGGGTTACAGTAACAAAAGGAGTCTTAAAGGCCATGTTTATGTCGGTAAATGAATGACAGCTTATCCCCTGTCTCTGCTTAGGAGTACTCCACACAGATGCCTCTAAGACAAGTCAGTGTTAAAGGGGCTAGTCTTAAGGATGAAGCACATAAACAGTCAGTGTCATTTTTCTCCTAGGCCAGGGATCAGTTTCTCTTTCTTATTTAGCAGCTAGAGGCATTTAACATTAGAAGCATGCCTGGATCGACAGTCTTATGCACTGCACTATGAATTGTTGCCTGGAATCACCATATGCATGCTAACTAATCCATCTGTGCAGATGTCCCAGATGAAGGCAAAAAAGTTGATCTTACTCTAAAAATCCAGTAGAGAAGCCGGCTTAGAGCTTGATCATAAGCTTATGCAAACCAAAGGTAAAACTTTTCAACTATGTATAGAGTAAAATATATGAGGTGCTTTTGTAGGTGAAAAAGTAGAAATTCCTTGTATCTAAAGAGCAGGATCATTATGCAGCAGCATAAGTATAAGCAGCAGCTGCAGACTCTTTAAAAGTAAACCCAGAAAGGAACGTACTTCAGGACTAACACAGAAATAAGTGAGTGCAAACTAAAAAGGAAGCTCAAGCAAACCCTATATGTCACACCTCTGTGGCTGAACCCTCAGGGCAGCTGGGCAATCAAGACATTTGCTCAAAATGGCTCCTTCCTGGAGACACCTACTGTCAAGGTGAAGATGACACTCAGGCAAGATTCTGCCTACTGTTGCCAAATCTGCCAATAACAGATGAGTAGTCCCGGAGTTTATCACTGAAAAGAGACTTGTTACACAAGCAAAGTGACCAAACAGTATTGGTGCCCAGGGATACTACTGAATTACAGACACAGTTAAGAGTCCAGGGAATTTAAGGAAGCTGCCTAGGAAAAACAGATGGGAAAAGTAATAAATAACCCCCCTGCAATAGTATTTATTTTTAATTTAAAGTCTGAAGTGCAAAATAAATAAATTAAATAAATAAAATAAAATTTTAAAAATCCAGCATTCTTTAGCGAAAGCATAGTGAATTTAATATATATTGTTTCATATATAAAAAGCCAGCTTATTAAATCTGTGACTATAGAAATAGTTTATAAAAAATTATGCTTATACTCAAATATTTATATTTTATTGTGAAGACCATTAAAAAATTAGCAACATAGGGATGAAATATTGTCTAATTTCCTTAATTCAAAGACTATTCCAGTGATGTTCTCAGGATGTCTGCAGATGGGTACTTTGGCATAAATTCTGAAACAGGGGAACAAAATCTTGTTATAAACTTCAATGATTATCTTATTGGTAATATAAAGTCATATTATATAAAACAATAGGACATTTTAATTATGAAGTAATTCTAATTTGTGCATGGGAAACATCTACTCTTCATTCATGGTATTCTATTAAAAATTAAGCTGTCTGATGTATAACTAAGCTGGTCTGTTGACCTCTGTCTGGCTCATTTCTCATTTGTGACTCTTCTAAAATGTCCCAGTTACTTAACCGTAACTAAAGTCAATCTGTTCTTGTATTTTCTATCATTTTTATTATGCTTTGCTAAGCTGCTAGCTGTATTGATGTAAAGTTATTTTTAAGGTTACTTTACACTAGGTAATATGCTGAGAGCTACCAGATGAACCATAGCTATATAATAGATCTTTAGGGTATCAGGGATCGTGGTCCATCTAAGGATAGCAGCTGAACACAAGAATTGAGAGGAAAGGAGTATTCCTTCATGTTCTGAAACTTTACCATTCCTGATTGTCCCATGGATGGGGGGTTTCATTGAACTCTTCATGTTTGATCAGTCTGTCAACACCCCAGGAAAGCTGACACCCTTATGCCCGACCAGTCTGTCACTGTCCCATTATTGGGACTCCACTGATCAGTCCACTGTATTGGAGTGCAGTTCAACTAACTTGTTCTGGGACACGTGCCAACAGCATATCCCAGTCAAATCCTTTAGAGAGGTACCCCCTCCTGGATCTCTTCAATTTTGGTTGAGTATGTCATCTGCTGCTGCTGACTGCTGTCACCCTTGAAACACTCAGACTAAACAGTTAAGGGAACAACACACTTTATTAATAAACACACTGATAATAGAAAACTGAGACAGGTTAAGGTTCGAAGACTGCCAATCATTAAATCTGACTGCAAAAACATACTTGAAATAATATACAGACAAGCTCTAATCACCAATGAAAGCTAGCTCAAGACAATCATTCAGCACACATAGAATATGGTTCTTAGCCAATAGGCATCACTATGGGGGAGAAGGCAAGCTCAATCCACCAAGCAATTCCAGAAGTTACAACAGAGTCTTCTCCAAATTTTCCCCATCAACTCACTTTAGTACTATTTCTTTACATTTAGGTGGAGTTTGAGTGACTTTAGTCATACATATTATTGTTACTAAATGGTGTAAGATTCTCTTGCTTCTCTCTTAAAGATATAGTTGATAAAATGTACAGCTCTTGCTTGAGGGGTGGTCGTAACTTGGAGACCAGTAACTTTGGGTTGGAGATGTGTGTTAGTATTATAATGAGATTATAGTGAACCAAATTTATCAACAGTTGCTGGCTTGGCAGCAAGACATTTTCGTCTGTCTCTCTTTTTGTGAGGTTTTTCAGCTACAGGGTACCATTGAGTACCTATCCCTGCAAAGATTTCAACAAAGCCTGGACACAGTGTGTTCACTCTGTTCTACCCTCCATTTAGCCCTGCTTAACACGTACTTAAGGTTGCAGGCTGTGTGTGGAGCACCATTGTGAAATAGATTCTCTGCATGCCAGCCGTGTTCCATCCAGGAAGCAGCAACTGCATTTCACCCTTTAACTCCTGTACTGTCATAACCTCTGTTATAATGTGAATATAAAATCCCAATTTTCTATAATTCTACTGCCAGTCATCTTCCCACACTGTTGCAGTCTTGCAGCAAAAGATGTACCAAGGATGCTGAAAGATACCTCATTCCCTGGGATTTGGTTGAAGACATCTGATAGATGCATGTTGGGATCAAGTATTCACAAGCAGCAATGGAGAAGAAAATACTCAAATGAAATCTTGAAGGAAAAAGAATGGTTGCAAAGTTGACAGGACAAATATTCCTCTAGTGAACAAGGAACTACAAGGCCATTGCCCAGAGTCAGGATTCTTAAACCAAATCTTTTTTCAAGTAAAGAGGCAGTACATATGTTTTTACAAAAAACAATCCAGCGCATTGCCTAGCAAAGGAAATCAGTTTCTTTAAAATTTTGGCAAGAGTAGTTTCCTTTAGCTATTAGTTTGTTAGCCAAGAGGGAAGACAAACACTGGGATTCCTTTCCTAACGACTTATGGTCCAATGGAAATTTCATCATCGCCCTTTTCCTCCCCACAGTCACTCCTTCTCCCCTGGATGCAGCTGTGTGATCAAAGAAAATCTCACAAAAGGTAACCTTATCCTCCACAGACACTGCTGAGTGCAAGGCCCTTGGTAACACTGGCCCACATAACACAACAAGCAGTAAAGTGTCTGCCAGTCCCAAACTCAGAACATAAATCTTGTTTAAAGACTATGGGAAAAACATGGCTTTGGGCAGCTCAGAAGCTAAATGCTGGGGTGTTGGCTGAAATCACAGTATCTCCTCCCACATGAAAGGACAAGAACAGCCTGCACTATACTCCCACTCAACACTAGCTCCAGAAACGGTGCCAGAAGGAAACCAATTATCAGAGACACATGCCGGTTAAAGGCAGTGAACTGCAAGGCATAAGGCTGCAGATGAGGCTGTGAGGGAAATGTAATCATCAGTTATGTATTTATAAAACCCGGCTCAGTGATTTTGCTCAATATATGCCTGATCACTGAGTAGCATAGCAAAAAAATCTGTCACAACCAAAGGGTGCAGTGCTGCAGTGCAATGTATACGAAACCATTGCCTGCAACAGCATTGCTTAATGTTAACAATAAGAGCCTTGGCTGTAATGTTGTAAATCAAATGCTACAGAAGCCTTGTAATAGATCAAGTTCAAGCAGCATAACAAAATATAAAAAAAAAAAGAACCAACCAGCATTTTTTCAGCTTAGAGAAAGGCATTCTTTGTTTTCAAATAATCTCATGGTTTAGCTATTTGGTGTGTAGGTTAATGGAGAAAGGGGCAAGTGTATACCACATCCAGTAGGTGAGAACACTATCAGTTATCAATCTTGATCACAGAAGAGTTTCAGCACACTCCCAGCACTGTAGTGATAAGGTGGTAGACACAGAGTCTTTAGCAGCTGAGTGTCAGCATTCACCACAGATATGTCATAACAATTACTTAGGGTTCAGGGGCAGAAAAGTCAAACAGCAAATATCAAGCACAACACTAGGAGATACGTAGTAATTCAGGGTTAAAGTGCAGGCAATGGATTAACTGAGCTTTTACTTCTTTCCCTCACTTCTTCCATAATCTCCAACTGCCAAAAGTGTGATCCCTCTCAAATAGTAGGGGGAAAACTACAGTGCTGTAAACCCCTCCCCATCTGCTTCTTTTCTGAAGTCAACATCCAGTCCTTCTCTATCAGTCAGTTTATGGATGAGTTCCTCTATGTGGTCCACATACTCCCTTTGGGGAAACAACCAAAAAACACACCACACTTAGCGTATTTTGTGATGAATCAACAAGAGAGGAAGTTTTCATAATTATAAAGCTGAATGCGAGAGGATTCTCTTATTTCAATAAGCAGAAAGTATATCAATGGGGCATAACAAAAGCATGTTTATCCAGACAGAATAATGGATAACACCATTGAGTGTAAAATCGAACAACACAAGCACTATCACATGGTAACAAAGTGGATATCCTTTAAGATCCCCTCATGCAAACTGTGTTTTCAAGTTTTTTTAAAAATTCCTGAGAGAGGACTTAGATGCTACTTTTTTCCACTCTGTGGATAAAATATCACAAGTGTGCTACCACATGCTCTAACCACATCTTCTGGCAGCTGTGTTGGCAAATTTTTAAAGACATGGAAAATAACATCTTTCTCCAAATTACATGCTGTGGGAATTAATAGTCAGGGCAGCATGTGAAATATGAAGCACAGAAATGAAGCCATCCACATTGGTGTTCAGTGTCAAATCCCTAAAGGTATGCTGTGTGCCTCACAGAAGAAATAAAATATGTCTCCTGTCCCCAGGAGGTTATAATCCAAATTACAAATGAGTAACTGGACTAAAAGAATAAAAAATAAGAGTAAAACATACGAGACATTTGTATCTCTGTGTCCATTATTATATATGTGTGTACATATTTGTGTAAAAAACTAATTTCACTTATTAGCCTCCTCTCCACCTCCTTCACTTGTTTTTTTTTTTTTTTTACTTATCTCCTGTAAACCTTGGCATTCTGCAGAAATGAGTTTTCAGGATTTATTTATATATGACATTTAGGTTTATCTGTTCATATATAAATATATAGAAGCTATGTGCATATGCATTTTATGAGCTTCCATATAAAACAAGGTTAAAATAGAGAATGACCTTAGTTTAGAGCCAATTATTAGATATGAAATATATAGAAAAAGTAGGGGTACACAAGTATTTCAGTATCTGATTTATTTAGAGGTATGAATACTAATAAGTATGAATATTTTGTCTTAAAAATATTAATAGACAGATCTGGGGAAGAAAACAGATAAAGATAAAGCTAAGTAGAATAAACCTTTAGATTATAGAGGAAAGCATAATAGAACTGGGGAGGAAAAAAAATGGGTCTTGGAAAAAATGGGAAGTGTTTGGAGACTAAACTGATGTATTCACTAGAATTACATAACGATTTGTGCCTAAAGTGTGTCTCTATCAATATTTTCAATTAAGACACTTTATTTGCTGCAATAAAGAAAGCATCTTTCCCTTATTTATTCTGGAAATTTTCTAAGTCCTAGAGCTGAAATTAAGGGCCTTTCATCAACATTATATGGTATTTTGCTATAATTAAAACTGTAAAGAATAATTATATGACAGCTTTGGATATAGACAAAAATAGAGTTAGATGTTAATAGATAATATGCAGAAATAGACTATATGCCTAGTCATTACCAGTCAGGGGGAAAAAAAATCTTAATATCAACTGGTCATTTAGAAATGCTATTGAAAACATTTTTTATACCATCGTGAGCAAAGGACTCAAAAAAGAAAAGGAGCAAAAGTGCCTCCATTTGCCTGTTTCCAACAGTGAAGACAAGCTGCAGTATAAAAATACCTCTTGTTACCAGCTGCATGGAAGTGCTGTGTCATCCTTGATTATACTAGTTAGGTGCTGAAAACTCACTGGATTTCAATAGCAACTGACAAAATCAAATAACATCACCTGCTCCTTCAGCTCTAGCAATTTCAGTGTGCTCTCAACTGAATCTAGAACTTCAGTTTAATCACATTTGCTATTTGGAGTGATCAGGTATATATTTGAAACTATGGCCCACTTAAATGTAAGGATTGTAGATTTCACTCATCTCTTCTGTCTGAAGGGAAAAAAAAATGTGTAGGCAAATAGAAGGCCAATTGAGAGGTTCTGTATTTTATGTTGGATAAACCAAATTGGCTTCTTAATTAGAAAGGAGCAGAAAGAAAAGTCTTTCTAAATTCTGAAGTAGGAATCTGCCTACTGCTGCTAAGATTTTAATTGCTGATGACTGGTGCTTTCTACTGATCCCATTACCTGATTAATGATTATTATTATTATTTGTTACTTGCACAGTGCCTGAGGTGCTGAAGGTACTTCAAAGAGAAAATAAATGATGCGGTCCCTTCCCCAAGGAGCCTACAGTCTTACAATATGAAAGATGACACAATAAGTGAGAGCAATAAAGAGCAGCAGCAATAGAGTGAGAATAATTACATGGTTACTTAGGTTCATTTTATACACAACTTGATGGTACTGGTGTTTGCTTGATTTGTTTCTGCTTTTTTGGATGGAAAGGAGTATATGGGTATAAGAGCATAGGAGAAATAAAACAGATTAGAGAAGTAAGGTCTTTAAATTCTGTGTGTGTGTGCGTGAACATGTGTGTGTCTGTATGTGTAGAGGGTGAGGGGTACAGTAAAACAGAAAGGTAGATTAGATTGTAACAGCTACAAAGAGAGAGAAAACAGGTGAGATAGATTGTGAGAATGAAGACAAATAAAAAAAGGTGAAGAAATAACAATTTGGAGCTCATTGTCTTCTCTAAGTATCTTCAATGAGTGAATATATTGCATGGCCAAATGAATTGAACACAAAGTCAGGATGGAGTCCTGCCTCTGATCTGGAAAGAGGCCTTTGGATAAGATGAAATGTAGGCATAACATCCATTAGTGGATTTAAGGCTGATTTAAGATGCAAGTAACAGTTCCTCTAAAGAACAGCAGTGAAAGAGCACCAGAATTCATAACCTTCTGCTTACAGTTTTCCTTTTTTTGTGAAACTTCAGCATGCTGTTAGTTACTGTAGGACAGGTAGCTTATTCAGCTGGACACTGTATCTACTCCATTATACTTACTGACTTTCAAGTGAATTTCTTTCTTGAATTTTTTCAGTCCATTTTGGCTTCTTGCCTCCTTTAGCAATAAATTTCATGTTGTACACCTGTGCTGCAAAGAAAATTTTGCTTGTTTTTAAACATTACTGATGTAGTAAACAGTGAGTCCATCACAATGCTTCACTCAGGCTCAGCTCCAGTGCTCCAACTAGGTATCATAGAATCTCAAAGCCATAAAGTTTGGAAAAGACCTGTAATATCACTGAGTACAAGCATTAACCAGCACCAGAATGTTCACCATGAAATCATATCCCCAAATGCCACATCCACACACCTTTCAAATATTTTCACCTAAGGCCATTTGACATGTCTCAGCTTATTCCACAGCTGCTGCTCCACATCTTGTCCTAGGGTTTCTTAAATTGCACCGCTCTTATGTGTGGGTTAGGAATGTCATTCGTAAAGGCTATGGCCTTAAAAGCTCTCTAAGATCCATTCACTGCACTGGTTAAGTCTACACAGATCTCCATGGTAACTTAGACAACTTTCTTATCTACAGAAATTTACATATAAACACCTAAGTATAGGTGTTCTGAACTTTTAACACTATCATACAAGGTTCCTTTACTGCCTAAATACAGGTCTTCAAAGTATGGCGCAAGATCCCACTTTACATAGCTTGCTTTTAAAAGGTAAATTTCAGTAAAGCAAATTTTAACCTGCAGTACCAGTTCTCAATGATACTAAGTATTGTGTATAATTTATGTTTGTAATTAAATTATATTATGAAATAAAAAGATATTAAAAGATAACTTGAAAATCCTACTTATTAACATGTTCAATATTTACTAATTAGTATTTTAACTTAGGGTAAAAAAATAATTAAATAATTCATGTGAAAATAATTTTTCATTATAAAAGATAGTAATCATGTTTTTTAATTAGGGATGGGACTGAATCATAAAGCTTCACTTTCAGAATGTGAATGCTCTCAAAATTTGATAACATTTTAGGTTTTATCTAATTTGTAGCCAATTTTATATCATTTTCTCTACTTAAGACTGTTTTTCTTGAGGCACTAGTGTTTGCAAAAGGATTTTTTTCACATTGTCTCTGCAGGCACTGATTTCTACTTGCTGAAATATTTCCTTTATATCCTTTGTATCCTTTATATTTGTATCCTATATATTTGTATCCTTTATACAATATCAGAGACTTTACCAGGATTTTAGTTCTTGGACTATCAAGTCAACTCTACATACTATAATCCATTTCATAAACTGAAAAAGTTTCACATATTAATTTTTCCTGATCTAACTATTCTTCTGGTTAAGGAAACCCTGTTCAGAGTATTTCAGATAAAATCTCATCTGTGTATTTAATAACTTCAGCATATTGCTTTGTTTCTACCACCTTATTCAATACATCCTAAGTTTTCATTTGCCATTTTCATTGTCACATCTGATGGCATGTTGTAGTCAACCAAGGTAGTATTCTCTTGACTGCAAGAAGACTGCATTTTCTATTTTTTTTAAATGCTTAGGTAGAAGTTTATTCTTCCTTCTCAGAGGGAAGAAAGTCTCAGGGTGCAATTCATCTCATCCCAAGGCAGATGCCTAAAACTGGTTAAAGTACTCACTTCCTAAGAGTGCCTATTTCTCTTTGCTGACTGCAAAAGGAGTTCGGGATGATCAATTCTGTATAAATGTCTAACATGTGCCATCCAAGAGTTGAACTAAATTTCACTCTGCACTAAAAGATGGTAGCTTGAGTTTTTTCGCCTCTTCTTCTTTTTCAATTGAAAATCTCATAATTTGTAAGTAAAATCCAATTTTCAGTTAATTTCGAGTTCATGCTCTTAAATTTAATCTGATTTACTCCTCAAGATTATTCACATTTTTCTGGTGCATTTAATTAGTCCTCTATTTTCACAGTGGTTTCTCAACTTACAGTTGTCAAGAGATGTAATTCAATAAAAGGTAAAAATAAAAATATTAACCCCTCCCAATATAAAAGCATTAAATAATAGTTGTCTTCCTCTTGTTAAATATTCCAAAGTTAGCCTCATTCAATTCTGATAGTTTCCTCTCTGTCATTACACATGGAGAAAACCATCTCAAACAGTTCTTTAAATAATCAATTATCCTAATACAAATCTTCATTTTCTTCACACAGGCTGATAATTTCCATCTGGTATTGCTTCCATTGAAGTCCAGATACACGAATCCTAATACAATTCTCTTGTCCAGAAAATAATTTATCAAAAAGAATGAGCTATCTTATTCTATTTCTTTAACATTTTTCAACAAACTTTAGCAAATCCATTCTGCATTCAATCCCATTTTTAGTTTCTTTTTTATTTCAAAGACTAGAGGAACATAAAATTGGTAAGAATCCTAACAGGCTAAAGTGAAACTAGGCAATATAATGAGGGTTTTTTAATCAGAGATACATATTTTTTCTTTAATTTTCCAAATAGGTAAGGTTATTCCCTTCAGAGCCTAACACTGTTCTTACCCGATATTTTCAGCTAGAAACAGAGTATCATCACTTTTTGGTATCAAAGAACAAAGGAAATCATGTTTCAATCTTTTACACTTTTCTCCTTGGTGCTATTATTCTATTAGCTTTGATAATTTTCTAACCTTTACATTATTTTTTGACCATGTATTAGTTCATGGATTTGTCTCTGTCATCACTACATGGTTTATCTTCTACTTTCATGACTATAGACCTGCTGCAAACTGAAACAGTACCTTTATCTCTAATCCTTTTTAACTTTGCAGCTGCTTTCTTTATAGCCTTCTATAATTTCACAACATCTAGATTTCAAAACATACGCGTTCTTATATGAGCATTATGGCCAACTGTCCTGGTTGCCCATTTGTTTCAAAATCAATTGAAATGTTTCCTCTTTCCAATTGGCTATATGAAATTCCTAACAGATCCGAATTTAGTGTCATGTCCTCCCTCTATTATTCCTCAGAATTTATTCACCTCTTTAATAGTACTCATTAATTCTAACTTTATTTTATTCAATAAAATAACATAGTCTTGAAATAAATCTATTGCATAGTCAAAGTCTGTTCTGGCTTTGATCCGCAAAGAGTAGCCATAACTTTTACCACCACCCATGATTTTACTGACAAGGTACAGTTTGACGTCCGCATTCAGATCAGAGGAATCCACATCTCATTCCTTCTTAGCTGCCACTACGATTGCTGCCAGAGACTCCTTTGATGTGTCAGTTGCTAACTCTCACTCTTTCAGACTATTACTTTCAGTAAGATTTCAAATTATTTCCTGTAATCTCCATACTCCTTATCCACCAATAAGGATTGCTTGGTTTTTGCTTTCATTAGATTATAAATGATAAAAAAATAAATAATTTTGACATCTCAAACACAGTCTTATATGCACTAGGGTTTCTAGAGCAGAAAATATTTTTAATAATTTTATCTATGTCCCATTGGTCTGACTGCTATATTAACATAATGTCATTGGGTGTCATTCATCTACCCTTCCTTAGGAATCCACATCTAAACACCACTGCAGACAAGGCACATGCATTTAGTCACAGTTCAATACTCTAATACCAGATACTTGATTCTCTTATCTATCTTCCCTGTAGATTGCAGGAACCTTTTCCTGAGGAGTACACATTTTGATTAGTACCCATATTGAGAAACCAGCTCATAACAAGCATTCCTGGAAGAGGCTGCAATATGTGCTTTAAGCACAACCCAGATAAGGCTAATGTCTGTATCATCCCTTGACTACTCTCATAGTTTTGGACGGGCTGTTGTAACCTGGATTATGAGGAGGATGATCACATGCAGAGAGATTTTGACAGAGATTTTATCTCTGACTGAGGAAAAGCATCATCAGGGAAGAATTGAGTGCAAAGGCCAGAACTGGGACAAAATTAGACATCCTGTGCACAGAACCTAGAATCTCATCTCCAAATTTGATCTGCAAACAATCACTCCAGATGGCCAACATTGTCATGACATACGTCCACAACAGTGAAAAACACTCTGTGGTATATTTAGGAAATTCTGAAGGATGTGCTTATACAACCTACAATATCCCATGATATTCAGGTCTTTAAAAGAATGTGTGCAAACGCCAACTTCTAGTTACCTGGTATGGGAGCAAAATGATCAAATAACAACAGTATTTGCCAAGGATGTTAACGAATTTAATGGAAATCCTCAAGGCTAAGAATTATGTGATGGTAATGAAGAAATGCCCCCATACCATTGGCCAATGACCCAACTTGGGGGATCACATGCATCTCCTGAGATACAGGATAGAGGATATCACAAAGTTGATATATAGCCTATTCTGAGACTCTCATTTCAGACCTCACTGCATAAAGCTTTGGAAGTTAGACACAAATATGAATTTTATCTATGGCACCTTGTCTATGTCCTCTTGAACCTATTCCTGTATATTCTAATATGATTCAATTGTATGCCCTGAGTGAATATCAGCAGAAGTCTGGTAAATGTGGAGGCAAGCAAGATGAATTGAAGAGAATAACTTAGCTTCCTTAAAGACATGGATGATCACCTCAGGACAGATTTTTTGTATTCATTTCTTTTCTGCACTAGGTGAAAATAATCTTAAATACACTGAAGTAAATAGAGCAACATTTTGAACAGTTTGAACTCTTCTGACACCAGATGTTTAATATTTCATAATTGTATATAGTGTAGTTCCAAAGTTTAGTCTTTAGCTAACATAATTCCATTTAGATGCATAAAAATAATCAAAAATCACAAGAAACCTGATCAATAGGAGGAAACATGTAATTAGTCTGACCAATATATTATTTTTGTATTTTTGAAATGTAGAGAAATTTTCTGATATGTTTAGATGTTGGCCAAAATTTGGAGTAGTTTAGATGTCTCATCTCATTGCCATTCTGCCATTCTGTCATTCTTACATTATTTAAGTAAATTCCAAACAAGTATTTTTTTAGTGGTTTAGAGTTCTGTCTGTTACCACCAATTAAAAGTTAGTTGCTTCAAATCAAAAGGCAATTTATGAGATTTTGTTACTGCAAAATTAATCAGCTTTTCTCTATCCCACTGAGGCTGGTTTTGTACAGTGACATCAGCATGATCAGTTACAAAGTCCAACAACACTCTGTGGCATTTTAGTTAGTTTCTCTATTAGGGAAATTTCTTTTTTTCCAGGCCCTAATGATGGGTTGACATTCAGTTATGATGTGACTACCTGTACCAGGAGAATTATTAGTTCATAAGAGTTGCTTGATATAATTTTGTTGGCGTTTAATTAGTCCAAAGTTAAATGATAAAATGAAGTTTGGAAGTCAAAGACTCCTTCTGATTTTGTAAAATTTCTACATAATCTATAATGCTAATTAAAATGTTTTTCCTATATGTGTGTTTTTATGTCTGACAACTTAAGCCTGACAGAGTCTACAATGGTTTTGGCACCTAAATCCTTCTTTCCTCCCAGAAAACCTTCCTTGTTGATTCTCATGCTATGTATTGTTTACAAATTACCAGCAAATAGCACTTTCATCTGGTGTTCAATACTTCTGCAACATAATGGTTGCATGTTAATAGCAGGCTGTGGTTGTCAACGGCAACAACACAGCTTCTGCATTGAAAAGCAAGTACCATTTAGTGAGAGCAGACATACCAATCCCAGTTTGCTGGACTCCACTGTAAATTTTCCTATGGCAGGAGCTGAATAAACAATACCTCTTCTGCTGGATGCCATAAGCAGCCAGTAGTCAAACAGATTACATGTAAACCTGAAATGTCAGGGGCTTTTCTCCTTGGAATGAAGCAAAGGGCTGAGGAGGGGTCATCAGAACAGTTTGTCTCAGAGTCAGCTACCATAGCATTGAGACAGGCACCCGAAATCCTTGAGGTAGTAAGAGAAAAAACAGGGTCATTCAGTTAATATTCACAAACAAACAAGCAAACAAATAAAAAAGCCCTTGTCAAACCACCATTTTTTTTCTGAAGCCCATATAATTTCAATCATTTCTCCTTTGCTAGGAAACCATAGCAACTTTGAGCTCTGGTTTTGTTCTGCAGTGCAAATATACAGTTGGATTTAAAGTGTTAGGATTGAATGTTGTTTAATGAAGAAGTAAGAAAAAATTTCAGTCCGGAGTCTACTGTATTGAAAGTTCAGCTCCATTTTGTGATAAACTGATATAACTTATTTATTTATTAGGTTTAAGCTATGTTTTCAAGGAAACTAACTCCAATTGGGATTCACCCACAAAAGTCAAAGGAGCTGATTGATGTCATTGCAAGGCCACTCTCAATTATTTTTGAAAGGCTATG